>NC_090444.1:1343317322-1343652322 GCF_031143425.1 Pleurodeles waltl | reverse complement strand
GGGCCTGATTAAGACCTTGGCGAAGGGGATTACTCTATCACAAACGTGATGGATATCCCGCTCGCCGTATTACTAGTTTAATTATATCCTACGGAACTTGTAATATGGCTGACAGGATACCCGTCATGTTTGTGACTAAGTAATCCCCTCCACCAAGGTCGTAATCAGGCCCTAAGTCCCATTCTGTATTGGGACTAGGAACATTTTCAGCATGAAATCTACAAAGCGTTGGAGTACAAGTAAGACAAACCGGCATCAGGGGTCTGGTCTTGAACTCTACAGTAGTGGCTACAATTTCAGCATTGTTCGTGGTGGTGAGGTGTTCTCTTCAAAAAGTGATACAGTCCCTTTCTAAAGTGGGACCTAGAAACATTTTTGTCTTTCCCTGGGACTAATCCACTTGGTGTATCCAACTCCAGCTCCATTGCAGTTAGCCTCAAATCATGCCAAGGTCTCAGTCTGCCAATTCCTTTGACTTCCATTAGCACTGAAAGCATTGTGGTGCTATTTCTACTTAATTTTTTTACATTCATATCTCCGGTTCCTCATATCGAATCTGTCATTTTGGTCATTAAATTTCACTTGATTTTTCTAATTTGATTTTTATTGCTTAGTGTTGACTTTTTACTGTTTTAGTACTGCATTTATTACTTTTTACTGTTTTGATACTTTACATGTTGATCTAACATAAGCCAGTCTTTTCTGTGCCCAAGCTACCAGGCAGTCAGCTCAGGTTTATTTAGTGATTTTGAGGGTTCACCCTAACAAGGAGTGTTATTTCTTGGTGGTAGTCACAGACCCAAACTAATAATCCACTTTCTTTCACAGTGTATTCACAAAAGATCTACTTCTGAGAGCATGTGACTCACTGGTGTAATGAGAGGATATTCCTAATGGATGGCGAGCTCTGTGGTTTGCCACTGTGGCAAATAAAGTGTGCACAGCCTTGACCTTCTGTCAAAAAAAAATACATGATGCTATGATAATTATCAGTGTAGAATGTATACATAATCTGACTTTCTAAGCAAATTCATGACTAATTAATAGTTTCTTGATATAAAAAGAACAGATTCACTTCAAATAGCACCCAGTACATCCATACTCCTGTTTAATTCTGATGTCCCAAACACCCCTGTGCTCACCATCTAGCTGTTAATGTCTTTGGGTCTGATACAGCAAGACCATTAAAACAGACTGAGACCCACTGGCAAATATGAGGATTGCCAGATACCAACACAATACAAAAAGTGACGTGTGTGAAATTGCAAACACATGGATGACTAAGTCTATGCAAAGGGCATTTAAGATCCCAACAACACATTTGCACAGTAATTATGGACCACTAACATACTTATTAGAACCACCCCTCCTCCTGAATGTATTACCCAACAGAATACTAGCACACCTCACAACTTACACATGGGCACCAGTGCACAGCCAAGACCACTTGTTTCATGAACTAGATTACAGCAGAATTACAAATGCAAAAAAGTGCAAGAATTAGGATGGGATCACAGTGAACGTTGCCAGTAATGTCCAAAACAATTCTTACTCCCAAAGGCATGGTGCTCTGTCAGAAACTAAACATACACCCTCCTTTCACATACAACTTCCCACATTAATTTGCACACAGATTAGGTGCAAATGTCAACGCCAGCTATAAATTCAACTCAAACACATGAAATGTTGTGAAGGCTGTGATAACAATGACACCTCACATATCACACATGGTAGCATTTACATAAAAATAAGTTTGAAGGAATAGTAAAAATTCATGTGCAAGAAATGATTCAGTGATCTACGTCCATACCTTAGCCCTCACAATGCCACTGAAAAAGTAAACCAATATTTTCAACAGAAGGCTATATGTAACTCCATCAGAACACACTTTCGAGAAAAAAACTATAGCACTCTCATATCCAAGCAAATGACATGCAAAGTTCATTACATCCATTTACAAAAATCACAATATAGTGAGATAACACCCATCTACCTGCTCCTACCCAGACCATCAGAGATCCACAAGGGTAAGTCCTTGCAAATAGATTCCACAGAAATTCATGTCAATGACAACAGACAGAGAATACTCCAGCAACACACACCCTTAAAATTAAGTTTGCAGAGCAACTGCCCCAGCTACACAACCAACAAGAAGCGGAAAACCTCTTTCCCATCATGAAGAAGTTATACCTACCTTGAATGATAGAGGATAAGGGAGTAGCAAGAAATGAGGAAATCACAGCTTTCCAAAATTCCAACACAGCTCCAGCCTGACCCTCTCCACAGCTTTGCCTTCACCTCTGCAAGCTCCTATAGAGAGCAACTACTTGTTAGCCACTGAAAATATACCCATCCCTGATGAACTAAACGCGGATTTCCACCTCATCACCACACCGAATACATCCCATACCTGTAACCCAACATCAACACGTTTCTGCCACAACATGAATGGAGGTACTCTCATCAATAATAGTAAATAAATAAATACTTCACTGCTAAGGCCACTGTGTGCAGCCTATGGTGATGCATAGCAAGGTGTGCTGCAAACCTTGGCTTTCAGTCACACCTGGTGACCTATGTGGGAGGCCTAGCTCCTCTGCAAATTCACTTCAGCTATGTGTAATGCAGGTTGGGCGCAAGCGGACAGGCCCGATACCCAACTCATGGTATCCATATCCTTCAGCCACTCCTCCATAATACACTGGACCGACCACAGATGTGTCCACTTCACCTTCAGACGCAAGATTCTCCACCTCCACACACAACCCATCCCACGCAGACATTGGAACAAAATCTCCACGGAACAGCTACTCTCCACTCTCAGCCACAACCAATCTACCATCTCCACCGACGCAGCCCTCAGCCTCACACAATGGATCACCAACTGCGCGGACAACCTCGCACCCCTCAGACACCTCCCAAAACAGACCAACGCCAAGAAACCTCAATGGTTCACAGACACCCTCAAGGAATCCAAAAAAAACTGCCGTACCCTCAAGAAAGCCTGGCGCAAAGACCACACCATAGAAAACATGTCTGCCCTCAAAAACGCCACCCGCGAACACCATCAGCTGATCCGCGCCACCAAAAGAACATCCTTCAAAGACAGACTGGACAAGAACACTCAACAGCAAAGAACTCTTCAACATCGTCAAAGAGCTCTCCAATCCTAACGCCAACTCCATCTCCATCACGCCCTCACAAGATCTCTGCAACTCCCTCGCTACCTTCTTCCATCGAAAGATCACCGACCTACACGACAGCTTCGGCCATCAGACCCCGCCGACCACCAGGAAACCCACAGCCCCAGTCGTCACCCTCAACGCCTGGACACCCATCAGTGCGGAAGAGACCAAAACTACCATGAACACCATCCACTCCGGTGTCCCCTCGGACCCCTGCCCCCACTTCATCTTCAACAAAGCCAACGACATCAACGCCCCCCATCTCCACACCATCATCAACAGCTCGTTCGCATCCGCCACCTTCCCGAGAGCTGGAAACACGCTCTCCTGAAGAAACCTACGGCGGACCCCAACGACCTGAAGAACTTCTGCCCCATCTCGCTCCTCCCGTTGCCTGCCAAAGTCATCGAGAAGACAGTCAACAAGCAACTGACCAAATTCCTTGAAGACAACAACCTTCTCGACCCCTCCCAGTCCAGATTCAGAGCCAACCACAGCACAGAAACCGCCCTCATCGCAGTCACCGATGACATCAGAAATCTGCTGGACAACGGAGAAACAACCGCCCTCATCCTCCTCGACCTCTCGGCTGCCTTCGACACCGTCTGCCACCGAACCCTAATATCCCGCCTCTGCTCCACCGGTATCCAAGGACAGGCCCTGGACTGGATCACCTCTTTCCTCTCTAACCGCTCCCAAAGAGTCTACCTCCCGCTGTTCCGCTCAGACCCCACCGAGATCATCTGCAGCGTCCCACAGAGCTCCTCGCTCAGCCCGACTCTCTTCAATGTCTACATGAGCCCCCTCGCCGACATCGCACGCAATCACAACATCAACATCATCTCCGACGACACCCAGCTGATACTTTCCCTCACCAAGGACCCTACAATCGCCAAGACCAACCTGCAGGATGGAATGAAAGACGTCGCAGAATGGATGAAACTCAACCGTCTGAAATTGAACTCCGACAAAACGGAAGTCCTCATCCTCTGAAACACCCCGTCCGCCTGGGACAACTCTTGGTGGCCCACGGCCCTGGGCACCGCACCAACCCCCTCAGACCACGCACGCAACCTCTGATTCATCCTGGACCCATGTAGGAGGCTGGACTGGCTTGTAGTGAGTACCAAGGGGTACTTGCACCTTGCACCAGGCCCAGTTATCCCTTATTAGTGTATAGGGTGTCTAGCAGCTTAGGCTGATAGATAATGGTAGCTTAGCAAAGCAGCTCAGGCTGAACTAGGAGACGTGTGAAGCTACTACAGTACCACTTAGTGTCATATGCACAATATCATAAGAAAACACAATACACAGTTATACTAAAAATAAAGGTACTTTATTTTTATGACAATATGCCAAAGTATCTTAGAGTGTACCCTCAGTGAGAGGATAGGAAATATACACAAGATATATATACACAATAGCAAAAATATGCAGTATAGTCTTAGAAAACAGTGCAAACAATGTATAGTTACAATAGGATGCAATGGGGAAACATAGGGATAGGGGCAACACAAACCATATACTCCAGAAGTGGAATGCGAACCACGAATGGACCCCAAACCTATGTGACCTTGTAGAGGGTCGCTGGGACTATTAGAAAATAGTGAGAGTTAGAAAAATAACCCTCCCCAAGACTCTGAAAAGTGAGTGCAAAGTGCACTAAAGTTCCCCTAAGGACAAAATAGTCGTGTTAGAGGGAGAATGCAAGGAAAACACAAATCAGCAATGCAACAACGATGGATTCCTGCCTGAGGGTACCTGTGGAACAAGGGGACCAAGTCCAAAAGTCACAAGCAGCTCGTAGCTGGGCAGATGCCCAAGAAATGCCAGCGGTTGGTGCAAAGAAGCTCTTACTAGGCTGAAGAACTGTGAATACTGCAGGAACGACAAGGGCTAGAGACTTCCCCTTTGGAGGATGGATCCCCCACGCCTTGGAGAGTCGTGCAGAAGTGTTTTCCCGCCGGATGGACGCCAACAAGCCTTGCTACACGCAAATCGTGCGTTTGGCGTTTTTGGACGCTGCTGGGGCCCAGGAGGGACCAGAAGGTCGCAAATTGGACCTGCAGAGAGAGGGGACGTCGAGCAAGACAAAGAGCCCTCACTGAAGCAGGTAGCACCCGGAGAAGTGCCAGAAACAGGCACTACGAGGATGCGTGAAACGGTGCTCGCCGAAGTTGCACAAAGGAGTCCCACGTCGCCGGAGACCAACTTAGAAAGTCGTGCAATGCAGGTTAGAGTGCCGTGGAACCAGGCTTGGCTGTGCACACAGGATTTCCGCCGGAAGTGCACAGGGGCCGGAGAAGCTTGCAAAGTCGCGGTTCCCAGCAATGCAGCCCAGCGAGGTGAGGCAAGGACTTACCTCCACCAAACTTGGGCTGAAGAGTCACTGGACTGTGGGAGTCACTTGGACGGTGTCGCTGGATTCGAGGGACCTCGCTCGTCGTGCTGAGAGGAGACCCAAGGGACCGGTAATGCAGCTTTTTGGTGCCTGCGGTTGCAGGGGGAAGATTCCGTCGACCCACGGGAGATTTCTTCGGAGCTTCTGGTGCAGAGAGGAGGCAGACTACCCCCACAGCATGCACAAGCAGGAAAACAGTCGAGAAGGCGGCAGGATCAGCGTTACAGAGTTGCAGTAGTCGTCTTTGCTACTATGTTGCAGGTTTGCAGGCTTCCAGCGCGGTCAGCGGTCGATTCCTTATCAGAAGGTGAAGAGGGAGATGCAAAGGAACTCGGCTGAGCTCATGCATTCGTTATCTAAAGTTTCCCCAGAGACAGAGACCCTAAATAGCCAGAAAAGAGGGTTTGGCTACCTAGGAGAGAGGAAAGGCTACTAACACCTGAAGGAGCCTATCAGCAGGAGTCTCTGACGTCACCTGGTGGCACTGGCCACTCAGAGCAGTCCAGTGTGCCAGCAGCACCTCTGTTTCCAAGATGGCAGAGGTCTGGAGCACACTGGAGGAGCTCTGGACACCTCCCAGGGGAGGTGCAGGTCAGGGGAGTGGTCACTCCCCTTTCCTTTGTCCAGTTTCGCGCCAGAGCAGGGGCTAAGGGGTCCCTGAACCGGTGTAGACTGGCTTATGCAGAATTGGGCACATATGTGCCCAACAAAGCATTTCCAGAGGCTGGGGGAGGCTACTCCTCCCCTGCCTTCACACCATTTTCCAAAGGGAGAGGGTGTCACACCCTCTCTCAGAGGAAGTTCTTTGTTCTGCCATCCTGGGCCAGGCCTGGCTGGACCCCAGGAGGGCAGCTGCCTGTCTGAGGGGTTGGCAGCAGCAGCAGCTGCAGTGAAACCCCAGGAAGGGCAGTCTGGCAGTACCAGGGTCTGTGCTACAGACCACTGGGATCATGGAATTGTACCAACAATGCCAGGATGGCATAGAGGGGGCAATTCCATGATCATAGACATGTTACATGGCCATATTCGGAGTTACCATGGTGAAGCTACATATAGGTAGTGACCTATATGTAGTGCACGCGTGTAATGGTGTCCCCGCACTCACAAAGTTCAGTGAATTGGCTCTGAACAATGTGGGGGCACCTTGGCTAGTGCCAGGGTGCCCTCACACTAAGTAACTTTGCACCTAACCTTTACCAGGTAAAGGTTAGACATATAGGTGACTTATAAGTTACTTAAGTGCAGTGTAAAATGGCTGTGAAATAACGTGGACGTTATTTCACTCAGGCTGCAGTGGCAGGCCTGTGTAAGAATTGTCAGAGCTCCCTATGGGTGGCAAAAGAAATGCTGCAGCCCATAGGGATCTCCTGGAACCCCAATACCCTGGGTACCTCAGTACCATATACTAGGGAATTATAAGGGTGTTCCAGTAAGCCAATGTAAATTGGTAAAAATGGTCACTAGCCTGTCAGTGACAATTTGAAAGTAATGAGAGAGCATAACCACTGAGGTTCTGGTTAGCAGAGCCTCAGTGAGACAGTTAGGCACCACACAGGGAACATACACATGCACACCTATGAGCACTGGGGCCCTGTGTGACAGGGTCCCAGTGACACATACATATAGGCCACAAACCTATGAGCACTGGGGTCCTGACCAGCAGGATCCCAGTGACACATAACAACCATACTGAAAACATGGTGTTTTCACTATGAGCACTGAGGCCTGGCTATCAGGATCCCAGTGAGACAGTGAAAACAGTGACAAACACCCTGACATACACTCACAAACAGGCCAAAAGTGGGGGTAACAAGGCTAGAAAGAGGCTACCTTCTCACAACCCACTTCTCACCATGACCAAACAAGTCAACGCCGTCTCGTCTTCCTGCTTCGTCACTCTCCGCATGCTCTGAAAGATCTTACGCTGGATCCCCGGCGGCACCAGAAAAACTGTGACCCACGCCCTCGTCACCAGCCGCCTGGACTACGGAAACACCCTATATGCAGGAACCACCGCAAAACTCCAGAAACGCCTTCAGCGAATACAAAACGCCTCCGCTCGCCTCATCCTCGACATACCCCGCAACAGCCACATCTCCGCTCACCTGAGACACCTGCACTGGTTACCCGTCAACAAAAGAATCACCTTCAGACTCCTCACACACGCACACAAAGCCCTCCACAACAAGGGACCCGAATACCTCAACCGTCGCCTCAGTTTCTACACGCCCACCCGTCAACTTCGCTCCGCCAGCCTCGCACCCGCCGCCATCCCCCGCATCTGCCGCACAATGGCAGGTGGGAAATCCTTCTCCTACCTGGCGGCCATGACTTGGAACTCCCTCCCCGCCAACCTCAGGACCACTCAGGACCACCTCACATTCTGGAGGCAGCTCAAAACCTGGCTCTTCGAGCAGCAGTAACCCCCTCCCCTAGCGCCTTGAGACCCTCACGGGTGAGTAGCGCGCTTTATAAATATTATTGATTGAACTCATAGTGAGTAGTGGATTCCCACTGTGCAATGGCCACCCTTCGCTGTACGCAACCTTCAGACGTTTACAGTTGAGGCTGACATCTGGGACTGGACTAAGGTAAAGCTCTGCTCCAGTCACAAACTCCCCACCCCAACCCCCACCTTGATACCAATTCTTTTATGTAGCCATTAGGGCTGGTTTAAGCACTCATGGACAGGGCAGCAATTTTTTTGGGGCACCTAAATTAATGACCTTCCCATCTATGGATTCCTTCATTATCATCCTCCAATAGCGCCCCTCATTTCTCCATAGTCCCTTTTTCAGGCTACTTATGCCAGTGTCAGAGCACTTCATATCACACACACACATTATACAGAGATAAGGAATCCTAGATGTGTAAATCAATCTACAGAAAATGTTACGTGAGACAATGAAGGTTTTAAGGTGTAGGAATTGAGCCATCTATACTAGTAGGCAGTATATTTTAAGGGTGTTTGGTGGGAAGGCACCCAATTCTGGCACATTTCCACCTCTACTAGTGTTGGTAAACCTGGAAATGATTCAGATTACATGAGTGGGTGCATGGGAACACCCACGCTCCAACCATGTAACGTCCCTTTTATGCAGAGTAGTGCTAAGCAGCGACGTGTGCTGTATAGTGTTACGCACGATTTACCAAACTAAGCAGGGCCATTGCGTGGCTTGGTAAATCTCATTCAAGGTTTGGCATCACCCAGCGTGCCCCTGCATGGCAAAAGGGCAACGTAAAGACTTAATAAATCTGGGACTCAGGGTTTAAAACATATCACAGTTGTAGGTACTAGTTTACTAATAAGAATGTGCTCTACACAAAAGAACTCTTTTAGCAACATTAGGATAATAAAAGGCTGTGGAAAAAAACATAACTTTCTAACCTATACCATGCAGTTTGCATGCAACTCTTTGATGCCAGTTTATAGGTCAATGTGCTCTACTGGTACTGTAACACGAGATTCAAATACCAAAATGATGTTACAGAAGCAGTAATCCTCTGTGCTATCCACATAAAATACAGTTTTGTGATCAGTTCCTGTTGTCTGTGGCAGACATATTAACCTTCTGCCCTACCTAAGATGAGTTAAAACTGCCAATAGACAAAACTCCAATGTAACTCAAGCAGGGACATTTATCACCATAATTATCTTGACACTTTTACTGTTGCCTGAAAACTGATGGACACACAATGAATCAGCAGCAGGTGCTTTTAAACGCATAGGTTATTTCTACACATAGGCCTCCCTCTTTCACCTCCAACACCAATGTCAGCGCCAGGTGTGGCTGCACTGGTCGTGCCACCATCAAGTCGGCCCTGGTTGCCATTGCCAAAGTCTAGCTGTAGTGCACTATATACTTTATTTCAGGATTTACAAACTTTGCGACCCCAGGAGGATCTGTATGACCTAGGAGGCTTGCTTTTCATAAATGAGATCCATAGTAACGAGCCACAATTTTAGCCTACTTTTAACGGCAGAGGCACTGGTACAGCGATTGATTTTGTTCTAATGTTAAGTCACTTTGCACGCAGTTTGACAAACTACTCACTACATGACATAGCCGTTAGTGACCACTACCCTGAGAGTCTGCTGATTTTCGTATGATCAGGCAAACAACGCCAACCTGATAATGTTGCTTTAGTAAATAATATTGAATTAGCCTCACATAATGGGTATTCATTGCGCCAGTCCCAAATAGAACCTTAAGGTCTTCTTAACCAATTAATCAGTGACCACTCTTTAGAGTTCGGGGTATGCCTCAGTGATGTTGATCATCTGAAATGCATTAGCTCCTTTACCACGATTTCTCAAGGTGTAAAAAGAGCCCTTACAAATAAGAGGGGGAAGCTGGTGCAATGGAAAAATAATGGTTGGTTTGATTCTACATGCACCAAGGCACATAAAAGGCAAAAAAAAAGCCCTTGGGTGCTGCAAATAGATGCCCGAACAAGGTTTGTAAACTCAGGCATGAACATAAGGTAGCAATTAACAAAAGGAGAGACTGCTTGAAAGACGAAACATGGGAATCACTTTATAATGTCAGTCTTAAAAATTACAACATCTTCTTCTGGAAGATAATAAACTCTCAAACACCAGGGGTAAAAGAGAATCCCAGTATGGAGATTGCAATTATGGAAGGGGAATGGATTGGTCACTTTTCCGACATACAGCCCTGTAAGCGAGGCAGATGTGTATGATCATCCGGCTGGCGATTCTATCCAAACAGTCGCCTGCCTGACTCTAATTCCACCATTCAGCTTAGAGGAAGTTGCAGGGGCCATCAAAGCTAGTAAATCTGGAAAAGCTCCTGGCCCAGACAGCATCCCAGTGGACCTCTAGAAGGCTAATATCCAGTTACGGGGTCCTCTGTTGACTCAGGTCTTGAGGGCCTGCTGCACCTCAAGATTTATACCCTCTTGGGCGGAATCCATTATTATCCCAATATTTAAAAAAGGTGACCGCCTTAATCCAGCATGTTACAGACCCATCTCCCTTCTTGACTCATTAGCCAAAATAGCTGGCCGCATTATCCTGAATAGATTACAAGACTGGGCAGAATCAAATAACATTTTTTTTTAGAACTACAAAAAAGGTTCCGTCCAGGGATTGGAACGGTGGAACAGGCCCGAAATTTGAGTATCATAATAGGTAAATATACCAAGATCAGGGAAGGTAATCTTTACCTTGCCTTCATTGACCTGACCTCGGCATTTGATTGTGTGGTTCATGAAACCTTGTAGAGTATCTTGAATGATATATGGGTAGACCAGGCTATAATTTACAACATAAGGGAGCTTTACTCAGGAAGTAAAGCTAAGGTGAGATATGGGGTAAGAGGGGAAGTTCTAGACCCTTTGGTATACACAGAGGAGTGCGCCAAGGCTGTGTTTTAGCCTCTTTCTTATTCTCACTATGTATAAACAAGCTGGAGACAGAACTGGTAAATAAGTGTAAAGATTTCCCCCAAATCGGACCTCGTACGATCCCAGCCTTACTCTATGCAGATGACGCCGTCCTCATGGCACGGACTCCACTAGCCCTCCAGGGACTTCTGACAACGTGTGTCAGCTATATGACCAATGTGGGTCTCAAAGTTAATCGCACCAAAACTTACATTCTGAAATGTGGTAGAAAAACACTAAAGAGCCACGATATTATTATGCAGGGTGAAAAAATTAATTCCACATCAACATTCTCATACTTGGGAATTCTGTTCGACAAGGAAGGTACCTGGTTACAGTGTGTAAGTGCTAGGAAATTACAGTTTACTAAATATGGCTCTGAAGACCCTTTAAAAACGGACAGGGACTATTACTCCACACAACATGTTAAAAGTACACAGAGCAAAATGTAGTCCTACTGCAACCTATTTAGGCGGGCGTTTGGTGGCATTCCAAATGTAATATGCTCCAAATAGCAGAAAATGATTTCCTGAGAGCATTGTTAACTGTACCAAAGAGTACTTCCACTTCTGTCTGTCATGCAGAACTGGGTGTTCCCTATCTAAGTGATTTAAATCAATGGACAGCCCATTTTACTATGGCATAAATTATGGACCTCAGAACATACTGGTTTAAATCGGGCTGTCCTGGGGGACTGCCTGGCCTCTAAACTTTCTTTAAAAATACCATGGTTGAAGTACATTAATTACTTTTTTAAAGATCTGGGGCATCCTGAACATTATGAAATACCAGAATTGTTGGAAAGACCTGAAGATCTTGTGCCTTATGCACCTGACAGAAATGAGGTGGTCATCAGAAGCCCACAAACAGTGTCATGCACAACCTACTTGTCTTGACTGTGGACGGTATGCAGCCTTATCTAATACATGTAAAGAATTCAAGGCACTGTTTTGTTCTTACTCGTATGAGACTAGCTATGTTCCACCGATTGGTAATTTTCCCTACTACGAATGACTGGAGTGTGGTATTACAATCTTGCCCATCTGGCTTGGACTCAACACAAAGTACAAAACATGTGGTGTTATTTTGTGAATTCTATGATACGCTGAGGAAGCAATATACAACTCCTCTTAAGATCTCTTCACATACGTCAATGTCGCCCTGTGTATTTATATCTCCAGTCTCTTCCGAACATTGAAATATGTTACGTTTTAGTAATCTTTTTATGCTCTGTTTTAACTGTTAGAAATCACTTAAACAAAACTGTAACCTCGATGCCTCACTCTGAATCACTAAAAACAATGTATTCAGAATAGTTAGGCATGGGTTCTAGTCAATAGACTTTTTGCACGGGTAGATAGATGACCAATTTTTCATGATACACAAAAAACTTCTTCACTGAGTCATCAAGGCCAACTCAACAAGGTTATGGAATTTTGATCCACATTTTAGAGATATGTACTATTTGCCCCAATTGTAAGTGCTTTTTATCTTACTATTGAGCATTTTGTGCAAATTGTGATTAGCCACTGTGCAGAAGTTGGCTCTGTATATACTACAGAGATAGTGTGCAGAGTCCAACGGTTCCCCTTAGAAGTCGATAGTGGCAAGATTAGATAATACACTAATGCTCCATTTTGTGGTAGTGTGGTTGAGCAGTAGGCTTATCAGAAAGTAGTGTTAAGCATTTGTTGTACACACACAGGCAATAAATGAGGAACACACACTCAAAGACAACTCCAGGTCAATAGTTTTTATATAGAAAAATATATTTTCTTAATTTATTTTACAACCACAAGATTCAAGATTTGAGGTAAGTACATAAAATACGAGGTACTTCACAAAGGCAAGTAGAGAACTTTGATTTAGAACAGTAGTACATACAGTTTAGGTTAAAATGGCAATAAGCTATTTTAAAAGTGGACACTGCAAAAATCAACAGTTCCTGGGGGAGATAAGTTTGGTTAAGTTTCTAGGGTAAGTAAAGCACTTACACAGCCAGTCTCCTGGGCATAGGCAGCCCGCCGCTGGGGGTTTAAAGCAACCCCAAAGTCACTGCACTAGCAACACAGGGCCGGTCAGGTGCAGAGGTCAAGGAGGGCCGAGATCACATAGGCACCTATGGAGAACAGGGGTGTTCTGGTTCCATTCTGATAGCAGGACCTGCGTCCTCGGGGAGCAGACCAATGGGTTTTGTAGAGCACTGGGGTGGACACAAACAGGCACACAAAACACACCCTCAGCGGCACAGGGGCGGCCGGGTGCAGTGTGCAAAGTAGGCATTGAGTTTGCTATTGAAAGCAATGGAGGCACCCGGGGTCACTTAGGCGATGCAGGCAGGGCACAGGGGGTCTCCTCGGGCCAGCCACCGACTGGGCTAGGAAGAGGGCCGCCTGCTGGTCCCTCCTGCACTGGAAGGTGGTTCCTCTCGGTCCTGGGGGCTGCAGGTGCAGTAGTTGGTCCAGGCGTCTGGTTCCTTGTTACCAGGCACTCGTGGTCAGGGGGAGTCTCTAGATCCTCTCTGCAGGGCTCTCTGTGGAGGTGCGGGGGGGTCGACTCAGGGGACTCACGTCGTCGTAGTAGCCTGGAAGCCCTCTTTGCGGTGTTAGTTCTCTGAAGCTTGAGCCAGGGGCATTGGGTGCAGATTGAGAAGTCTCATGCTTCCGGCGGGAAGAGAGTGTTCTTTGGAAGTTATTAAAAAGTTGCAAAGTTGTTGCTGTTTTTGAACAGGGCTGCTGTTCTCAGGAGTTTTTTGGTCCTTCGGTTTCAGGGGAGTCCTCCGGGGTCGCTGGTCCCTGTCGGATGAGTCGCTGTGCAGGTTCTTTGAGTCTGGAGACAGGCCGGTAGGGCTGGGGCCAAGTCAGGTGTCGTCTCCGTCATCTCTGCGGGGCTTTCAGGTCAGCAGTCCTTCTTGTTGTAAGTTGCAGGAATCTTATTTCCTGGGTTCAGGGTCGCCCCTAAATACTCAATGGCTACTGTCATGAAGGGTGGCTACACCCTCTTTGCGCCTCCTCCCCGAGGGGAGGAGGGCACATCCCTATTCCTATTGGGGGAATGCTCCAATCTCAAGATGGAGGATTTCTAAAGGCAGGGGTCAACTCAGTCCAGGGCACCTTAGGGGTTGTCCTGACTGGTAAGTGACTCCTCCTTGTTTTTCTCATTATCTCCTCTGGACTTGCCGCCAAAAGTGGGGGCTGTGTCCAGGGGGTGGGCAACTCCACTAGCTGGAGTGCCCTGGAACATTGTAACACGAAGCCTGAGCCTTTGAGGCTCACTGCTAGGTGTTACAGTTCCTGCAGGGGGGAGGTGTGAAGCACCTCCACCCAGTGCAGGCTTTGTTTCTGGCCCAAGAGAGCACAAAGGCTCTCACCCCAGGGGGGGTCAGAAACTCATCTCAGTGGCAGGCTGGCACAGACCAGTCAGTCCTGCACTGAAGGATTGGGTAAAATATAGGGGGCATCTTCTAAGATGCCCTCTGTGTGCATGTTTTAATAAATCCAGCACTGGTATCAGTGTGGGTTTATTATTCTGAGAAGTTTTATACCAAACTTCCCAGTATTCAGTGCAGCCATTATGGAGCTGTGGAGTTCATTTTGACAAACTCACAGACCATATACTTAATATGGCCACACTGTACTTACGATGGCTAAGACTGGACTTAGACACTGTAGGGGCATATTGCTCATGCAGCTATGCCCTCACCTGTGATATAGTGCACCCTGCATAAGGGCTGTAAGGCCTGCTAGAGGGGTGACTTACCTATGCCTACAGGCAATATTTTGTGTGCATGGCATCCTGAGGGGGATGCCACGTTGACTTTGCCTTTTTCTCTCCACCAACACACACAATCTGCAATGCCTGTTTGCATGTGTTAGGTGAGGGGTCCCTTAGGGTGGCACAACACATGCTGCAGCCCTAAGGGACCTTCCCTGGTCACAGGGCCCTTGGTGCCACTGGTACAGTTTACAAGGGACTCATCTGTGTGCCAGGGGTGTGCCAATTGTGGAAACAATGGTAAATTTTTAGTGAAAGAAAACTAGTGCTGGGGCCTGGTTAGCAGGGCCCCAGCACACTTCTCAGTCAAGTCAGCATCAATATCAGGCAAATGGTGGGTGGTAAATGCACCAGGGAGCCATTTTCCTACATGCTGTTTTTATCCTAATGAGACTGAGAATATTTTAGTTTGATACATTATTTTATATTTTTATGAAATGTGATGAATGTATTATGCTTTTATGATCTCTTTTGGTCGAATAAAGAATTTTGATGATGATGATGATGAGGATGATGACGACCTAGGAAGAGTCCAGGTTTCGGGAATCCAACACAGGATATTCATTTCATTGCATTGTAAGGTCTCTTTGGTGCTCCCCACTTCTGCATGGGATCCAGGGTACATACACCCAGGACCCTTATGACTATTTTCTTTTTTCTTACATGGAATTCGGTTCACCATGTTTGGTAATGGCAGTTCCAAAGGCTATTCAGAGCATCACAAATTTGCAAATCTGCAACCGGATATACAAATCTGCAATAGACAGGAGGAAAAACTCCCCAAGTCCAATGGAGTGCCTCTATATTTTTTAATGGAGTCCAGATATCTCTAAAATGTAACCTCCAGACCAGATTGTTTAAACGTTACATTACAAAAAATACTGAATACATCAAGCAAAGGTAACCCTTGAGCAAAGTTCTACCGTCATGCGAAGTTTAGCGTAATCCCACTCAGCCCTTTATTTTATATTTTTAGGTCCCCATTTTACAGATATGCAGGAACCTTGCCCTGAACAACCCATATTAATTGAACAGTGCCACAGTGATAAGGAAAAACAACAAAAAAGTTTCTTCAATGGAAACTCTGTCCTAAGCATAACCACATAGGTGCTGTTGTCACCTCTAAATGAATAAAAAAAAGTATTCTGCTCGTACAAGAGACTAAACCAGTACCAAAGAGCAGGTGGTACAATCGCAATCATTTATATCATCATGGCCGCTGATACTGAGTTTTATTTCATGTTGATCTTTTTCGTTTCAATAATGAACAAAACCCATGTGCGATGAAAATAGTTGACAGCAGCCATGATGAAATAAACTATTCTGACTCTCCAAGCTACTAGAGTGTAAACTGTTTTCAGGTGTGCAGTCAGAATACTTTGAGATAATCCAACTCCTAAGGAACTCGTCCATGAGGGCTACATATCTTCACAAGAAGGCATTTGGAGAATAAATACATATTAAAAATATATGTATAGGTTTGTATACCTAGACAACACAACAGGGAATCACTGCGCTCAACATGGCACATGGATGTGGAATAAGGCCTTCAGCCAATAGTATTTGCCTTTGTGTAGCAGAACGCCTACAATAATGGCTCACAAAGTATCCCATATCAGTCTACTATCTAAATAACTGAAAAAAGGCGAAAGTTTTATCTTTACAAATAAGTGCTCCCATTGTCTTCTATTTTATATATCATCATGTTTTAGTGATACAAGTGATCTGAAGAAAAACAAAAACTTACCGTGTGATCCAGTTTTATCCAAGAAATTGCTGAGGTTAAACAACGTGTTTCTAGATGCCAAATACTGAATAAACCGCTGTAAAATAAAAATACACTTCATTTAATAGATCAACAATTCACTTTTTTTTTTTTTTTTTAATACAGCTTGCAATCAGCGAGCAAATTTTAATCACTGTCAGCAAATTAAAAAATTTAATTTCCACATTTGTAAGTCCGGCGTTTGCCACACCCATATGCATTTGATAAAATATATATAATATACATAAAGGGGCTTGCAGTCAGCCATCTTTATCCATTGCTCTACTGTAGTGTTTGCTTTCCTACCACCACAGCATGTAGCATGGGCCACATGGTCAGCCCACGTCCGCTATTAACTTCCTTGAATGCGAGCGACAACATCCCACTCTTGCATAATGCGCACATCTGCAGAATAAGTAGCCCTGTTGAGTACCACGGACTAATGGTGCAATGGGTGCTTTTACATAAAAATATAAAATGGAAATATTTGTTTTCATAAATGTATGCCTTCATAAATATATATATATATTTTTTTTTTTAAAACACCACAACCCAAAACAGCATTGGCAAAGTAGGAGTTCAGCATCCAGGACCAGACCCACTGGCTTTGACAATGCTTGTTTGGAATCCCGGCAGCACTTCAAGACATTTCGGATTTAAGACTGGAGGTTAAGTCTCTACTTTCTCCTCCCCTTGGCTGCCTGAGGTTTCCAGGTCAGCCTGGAGTAATAATCCCACAAGTAAACTCTTGTTGGGATTTCTCCTTGTCTTCAGATTCCTGGAAGAACACACACTCCCTCAGCTCCTGAAAGTCTGGGTCCTGAGTTGTGTTTTCCACTGAAGACATTCTCCCTAGCGGTGTGGGTGCAACTACATACTGTAAGTAACTGGACTACCAAAGAGTTTGGAGAAAGGGCTATGCCAGACCCCCAACCTACCCAAACTAGGAGGCTAGTGGTCCTAATCACTAAGTGCAGCGTACCCTAAAGACTAGTAGTGGTCTTTCCTGTGGAACTTTACCAGTGAGAGTGGTAGGGCAATTGTAAATGTCTTATCCCACTGCTGCCACCAATGTAGGAAGCTGGCCTGTTGTGTGGTGGACACCTATGGTGTTGGCACTTTATACCTGGTCCATGCAACCCCTATTAGTGAATGAAGACAGTGTGTAGGAAGCTAGGGCTCTCTAGAGGTAGTTCTGGATGAGCAGCCAAGACTTATCAAGGAGGAATGTAAAGCACTTGTAATACGACAGCAGTCACACAGTAACTTACCACACTGGAAAGGAACCATACAGTGTTACAAATATAAATGTTCTTTATTACAGTAGACCTGAACTAGATTACTTCTAGGCAGTCCCCCAACTGGAGGTAAGGCAGTCCCCCAACTGGAGCTATATATATATATATATATATATACATACACACACACACACACACACACACACACACATAGTAATAACTAGGAATTAGCATAGGAAACAACAAGCATTGACAAGAAACTATAGAAAAAAAAAAGCTAGGGCCCTGGGGGGGGGGGGGTGGCAAACCATATAATAAAGTAGTGGAATGCCCCCACCCAAGGAGATGGAGTCATTACAGGGGAGCTGGGAGAACACAGGACCCCAAGACGTGAGTACCTAGGTGACCCACATCGACCATGAGAGCAGAGGTAAGTACCTGGTCTTCCCAAAGACTAACAAGAGGACTTAGCAAAGAAACTCTGCAACAACAGGACCCGACTAGAGGTACCCAAAAGTGGATTCTGGGAGAGGAGGACCTGTGAAAGAAGGGGACAGAGTCCAGTCCATGGTGGTGTGTCCAGGCGGGGCAGGAGCCACTACCCATCCTTCTGTGGATGAAAATCAGGGTCCACGGGGGAGGAAGAAGATCAGCTGTGGATCCCAGGAGGTGCAGAGAAGTCCTTGAAGCCGTGCAGATGACGTCTCATGTCGGTTGTCAAGTTTGTCGGACAGTGGTCAGGAGGACCACCAACAAGCCTTGACAAATGCAAGTTGGAACATAAGAAGAGTTGCAAGGCTGAAGAGGACCAAAAAGGTCCAGGGGACTCGACCCTTAGAGGGGGGACCGGGCTGACCCACAGCAGTCAGGAGAGCCAGCAGAAGCAGTCACAGCCCCAACAGGCAATCCACTGGCAGCAGCCATAGTAAGTTGCAGTGAGGTCCAATCAGCACACCTGGAGAGGAGTCCTGCGTTGCTGGAGTAGCAGGGAGGAGACAGGCCTTAGCTGGATGAAGTGCTGGAGGCCGGGGCTACATGGAACCTGAAGAGCCTTTGGAGCCAACAAGCCTTGGTTGCTGCATGAGTCACAGTGGTATTGTTTTACAAGGAGAGGCAAGGGCTCATCTTCTTCCAAAATGGACAGAGGGCAAAGATACCCAAGGGGTCCACCCCGACCATCACCTGTATAGCAGGATCCACACAGTTTTAGAGTAGGGCATATCCACGCAGACGGATGTCCTTGCTGTAAATGCCTGCAGAGTCAGGGGAGTGACTCCTTCACTCCAAGGGAGATTCCTTCTTGCTTTCTAATGCAGCTGAAGTCTTGCCGACCCCAGAGGATGCATAGCCGAGGAAATGATGCAGTTGCTGGACAGAGGCGGGGAAACAATGTTGCAAAGTGAGGTCATATAGGGAGTTGCAGTCTTGTCAGTTCCTGAAATGTCCAGTGGTGGTTCCGGTGGGCAGGAGCAGAACAGGTGATGCAGTGCAGTCCTGGTGGAGTCTTGCATGCCTAATCTGGAGACCCACCCGCAAAGGAGGCCCTAAATAGCCCTAAAAGGTGGTTCAGTCACTTTGCACGGTGACCACCTATCAGAGGAGGTCACTGACTTCACCTGCCTGACCTGGCCATTCAGATGCTCCCATGAGCCTCTGCACATCTTGTTTTCAAGGTGGCAGAATCAAGTGGCCACTTGGAGGAGCTCTGGGCACCACCCCTGGGGTGATGATGGACAGGGGAGTGGTCACTCACCTTTCCTTTGTCCAATTTCGCACCTGGCCAGGGTCCATGGACTGGTGCAAACCGGTTTATGCAAGGAGGGCACCAAATGGGTCCACCTTAGGTGACCACCACACACAAGGCCAGCTTCCTACAAACTCAACATAGATGATGGGGAGAGGCCCAAAATGGTCCACTCCCGATGGATAACGAAATGGGCATTATTGCAGGTTGACAACTAGGAACCAGACATGGGGTCTGAGGGAGCTTAATGTGTAATTTCACAAACACTGTGAAGGAACGTTGATATATTCAGACCGATAAGTAGTCAACGGTGGCTACAACTGTACACTAAGGTCGGCTCTGCATTGAACATGAGCCCTTACACCACCATTGGACTTGTGTATCTGATGCGGTTTTTGTGGGGTTATAAACCTATCCTGTGAAGATTTAACATACCAGAATGCAGGGGGACATTAAATAGCACTGCACTACACGTAGCAGGGCATACGTTAAACACAGCAGATCAGGAAAAATGGCAGATGTCAGGGGCTGAGATATGGGGGCCAATGGAATGATGGGGCACTAGCTCAAATGTGTGAATGAGCAAAATATACCACATGTGGTGACATACACAGTAAACATACTGGACCAGGCATGATGTGTGGTGCCGGGTGCAGAGATATGGGGCTCATGGAACACTACCAACAACCCCTCAAGTGTGTGGCTGAATAACTAAAACTCTCTACAAGTACAGTCAAATGCCGATAAATGGTAACAGCATTTTACTAATGAGGATAACGACCTAGCAGTTAAGTAAAAACAATGAGTTTGAACTCTGGAGTTTAGGCATCAACAGGATAATAAAGTATGAGACATGCATTACATATACTGAGAGTTACGTAAATACAGAATGAAAATTAATTATATTATCTTGGAAATCTAAACAGCGTGTGACTACAGGGCAAGGATGCTACCACTACCCTGGTTTTGGGGAATAAAGTGTAAATTCAGGTAAGATTTATGAAGATAATTAATTTCTCATGAAGGTTACAGTGTCTCATTTTGATCCACAATGTGCGAGGTGCACTTGGGGAGACACAGGTTTAGAGTAGGTGTATGATTTATCCTGACCTCAAGTGAATAAAATCGAATGGAAAATATATTCTCTCTACAGGAACTAACGAGGTGTTACTGAAAATGGGCAATGAAGACCAAAGTTATCAGACCCACAATGGTTACCCCCTTAAACAGTTTTAACTAAGGCTGCAAAGTGGATCCATTGGTAAAATAGGGTAACAACCCTTAGTAATACACATTTTTATCGATTCTGAGGGTTTTCCTACACTGGAGTGTTGTAGCATACCCTATGATGAAGCATGCCACGATCGAGTGGGTGAGGGCATTCTTTATAACCCACTCAGGATCCCAGACTAAAGAGATAGGAAGGACAACTTCTGATATTACCTCATTCCCATTTAGCCTGTGTGGTTGTGAATTCCTAGGACATGCCTGGCTCCTGAGTATTAGGTTTTAATATGTGTATTTTTTCCAAATGAGACTGAAACAGCACAGCAATACCAAAGCTCTCACCAGTGTGTAAGGATGCAAGGACTGCTGATTGGTGGAAGTTATTATCTTACTTCGTCACAATGTTGCACATGTTGGTTAGATTAAATAATTTTTCATCTGGGGTGGTGAGGCAGTATATTTCACTTTGCTGGGCTCACATCTGCTTTGAATGCTAACACAATTTTTTTTTTTTTTTTTTTTTTTTTTTTTTTTTTTAACAGCCTGAGGTTTTTGAGAAGGACAGTTCAGCTTTTTCTTGTGACAAACCAGTATTTATTTTCTGTAATGGCTTCTGTATTTCAACAAATACCATTCTAACTGGCTCATCATTTAATTTGGTGTCTTCCAATTCAGAAGATTCTTTCAATTCAAGGTCAGACTGCTAGACACATTACATCTGTCAGTGACCAGGCACTAGTTCTCTCAAGTAACTATGATAAATGTAGCTATTATCTCCACTTGGGTGAAGGAAGCAGCAAGTCTCTTTTCAAAAGCTTTCTCCAATTCCTCTCATAAATGACACAGGTGGCTCAATGGAATTTCCTGAGCAGATTCATGACAGATTACACAAGCAACGGATTCAAAGTTGTCAAAACGGAGATGCATGTAGATTGAGAGGAATATTTTGAACTATCCTTTCAATACTTTAGAAATCACAATGAATAGCAAAACCTGAAAAAAATAGAACCTACAAAGTAAATATTGTAAAATTAGTTTCCACATAATGTCTATTGACTTTTTGAAAAAATTAATCATGTGCAGCAGCCTTTACAACAAGGTTGATTTACTGCTGAAGTACAGCGAGTGCAGGAAGCAGGAGGAGAACGGCTTGCTGATTTTCCAGACAACAATTTCGCAATAAAGGAGGATTATAGAAGATTAAACAAGTTGCGCATTAGCAGCCTAAATAAAAAACAGGAATGGTGCTGGGTGATGCACCAAGGTGGGATCTTCAAATTAAAAGTAGATAGAAAAAACATAAATTACATAGAGGGAGAATTAAAAAGCTAACTCCTACAATGGAGGATGGAAAACTTGTGATTTATTCAACACTAGAAATATTTATTTCTCTTAGTATATTTTTTTTTTTTTTTTTTTTTTAATGACAATACAATAATATCTACATTTTCATGATTAATGCAAATTCTGAGGTACATTTTATTTATTTTATATTTGAAAAAATGTAACTCATAAAAGCAAACTAAGTGGATACGTCAGTATCTAAGCAGCTACATACAAGATTAACTTTTCACTTGTTGCGTTCAATTGTTCACATAAAAGTTGCATTTTAACACTAGGAACATCAGAAATTCGAGTTGTACTGTAATTCCATTGAATAGGAATTCTGAGAATTGTGAACTAGTTTATTTTGAATGTTTGATGTCTTAGAATTACAAATGTTTGAAATGAAATGCACTACTCTGCTGTAGCATTATATAAAACATCAAAGTGTAACATATTTTGGCTGCATCTGACTTATTACTGTTTTAAATATAAGTGCTCAGTGCTTTCTACTTTGTCGGCATGCTATCTTGATTTCTGTTAATGCAACGGGACTACAGTTGAATATTATTGCATTTACTGAGTAACTGAGATGTTATTTATTCTTGCCAATGTATAAATGTATTAGATAAGACCGTTCTTCCTTGCTTCTTTAAATAAATCTTGAAGTTTTAGTAACCAACTAATCAATGTTAACAGTACTGAGATATATTCTAAATGTGTACATATTACATTTTGTAAGTCTATTTATAACATGTACTTTAAATTTTTGAGCATACAGAACAATTAGTACCAATGTATACTACAGAAGAGGAAATACAGATTTAATGGACATTCTGAAAGCAGTGATCATAAATGAGAATGAGAAAAAATATATATACTGTTAAAATGGTCTTTGTTTGCTTTAGAAATGAATAACTAAAATAAATAGAATAACATATGTTGGAAGATGTGGGAGATATGGCTATTACAGTGTGGAACTCTTGGTTATTAAGAGAATTCAGTAGCTTATTCCTAAACAGAAATACATTGTATTATTGCAACAGGATATAAAAAAAACGGTTTGCTATATGGTTTTGATGCATGCACATATCACAACAGGACCATATCGGTAGAAACAGTATTGGTGGTTACCCCAGTGTACAACCAATGGGAAGATTTACAATGCAATGCAATGCTTTGTTTAGAGTAACTTTAAATGTGTCCCACTTTGAACATGTGCTGTACAGTGCAGCATACATGAAAAGTTATGAGAAATAAAAGCAAAACATATGAAACAAACATTTCAGGGCTGCAAAGGGTTAGAAACCCATGTCTCCTAAAATGCCTTGAGTTTCACTTAAACTTTGTGGTTGCTTTAACACCCTTCACTGTAATGGAATACTATATTCAGTCACCCTGCCATATAACCCATCCAGAAACTTTAGAGATGCCTCGAGACTCATGGGACATCTATTTACATTGAGAGGAACCACTGTCCTAGTAGTTTGTTAATGTACGAAAACCTTGACAGACATTACTGTCACATGACAGCTGTCCATCAAAGGTTTTATCTTTATTTTTCAAAGTGACAATCCTAGAAATAAGAGTATGCTTTTAAAAAAAAAAAAAACACAAAAAAAAACACAGACTGCCCACCCCCACCCCCCACCCCCAACCGTCCTGGAACTTTTATCAGAAGATACATAATTATGTTTTTCTTCTTCCAGTCTGCCAGATCTTACACTGTCCACCCTAACTAGAGAACATGGTGCTGTATTTTGTTCAAGAGCCCCCGTTTGGTTGTTTTCTTGGAGGAAGTATTCAGTTAACAAAGCTGATGGGAGTTTGTTGTTGATGCAATACTACTATTCCACACAATTTTAAATTAGGTGGGCACACAAAGGGTTTCGCATAGAAGGTAATCTGTTGAATTTGTGACAAAGTACCCTGTCTGCTACACTTTAAATCACTCCTTTGTTCGTAATTAGGTCACTATGAGGAATATTTACTAATAGTTTGCAAAACACTGCAGCAAGGCAAGCTGCTGCACTGCGTTGCAAGAATGTGAGAGAGCTGAACGGAGCCATATTTACCAGGATATTGTGCTGTCCCACTCCCTCTGAGCCCTGGTACACTTGTGGCTGTCCGGCACCAACTTAGGCACCCTTGCACCATGCTGCACGAGTACCTGCATTATAAGCAGAATCTGCTTGTGAGGAAGGGATATCTTTTTGGAAAGAAACATTAGAGACGTATTTCTCTTTCTATGTGTTCTGCAGAATGCAGCACACATGCAAAGAGGAAGTAACAAGACGAAAAAAATATTTCTCCTTGTTAAGTCAGTCGGGTAGGTCCACTAGTTCGGTAAAAAGCAAGGTGTGCAAGTTATTGTAAATCTTGGTATGCGTCAAAATACATTAGTGAATGTACGGGAATGCTCATGCTCCACTCATGTAATGCCTTCCTGAAGCAAAGTAGCACAAAACTGAGCTTTTCTTGTATTTACTAAACCACACAAATCAACACAGCATGGCTTAGTAAGTGCACCAATGGATTTTGCTTCAGGCTGCACCAAAAAAGTGATGCATCCCGACGCAAAATCTTAGTAAATACGAGTCCTAAGTATTTATGATGCAGAATGTTGTATTTTCTTCATTGCAGTAGGTTATATTGGTCATTAAAGTTCCATTCACTTGTTCTAGTCCTTCACCTTCAGCTCATACTGATAACCATGAGGCAGGCTTTTAATGGCTGCTATAATCCGCTACAGTACGTCCTAGGGTTCTATTAAGATGTTCTGCCCTCATGAGACAAAATGTTCTAATTTAACAGTTGTTCACTGTTGTACTGTAGCTAGTTTGTTCTACCATCTCCGAATGATTTCGGCCCGTCTAGCTGAATCAACATTCATGCAGTGGGATGGTGTTCAGATGGTAAGGCAATATTATGATTAATAATTCTGTACTCTAATTTGATGAAATTGTAATTCTTTTGCTCACGCCATGTTGAATTTGCAGTTTTCATTCTATTCATTGAGGTTTACTAAATAAACCCTCGAATTTGGGGGTGAGACAGAACTTCTAAGAAACTTCTCTGATGCTACGAGGGATACTGTATAATTTCTTACTGATTTTACTTCTGACTGGGACATAGAATATTTCTTGATTTCGCTTACCACTCTGTACAGTCTAATTACTGAGTGCCTTCAGGGTGATAACTTTAAGCCATCAGTACTTTACAATTTCTGTATTGCACTTTTTTTTTTTTTTTTTTAAATAAATCCTTCAAATGTTCTAATTCTGCCCTAGAACTCGGTTATTTGGTATGCCTTAGTGGCCAAAACTTAAGAGGTCTCAGTTGTGACTCCTATCATGCCCCTTGCAGCCCTAGGCACTACCTTTGCGACCCCTGGCCTTAGACCTGGCAAAAATCAGTGCCAAGAACCCAAAGACAACTCATGATTATGGACATCGGTTGGGGTTTTACATTTCTTGTTTTCTGTCAATTTATAGTACACTTAAAGATCATAATATGTTCATTATTCCCTTTTAGTGTAATAAGGAATAAATTACTATTAGTTGGATATGGCTGTCCCAGGCAGCTGAGGGAAGTAAAACAAATGCTTTTAAATGTATGTTGGGTGCATGCTTGCAGGAGAGAGTGTGTTTAACTGAGAGCAAGTGTGTTAACGTGTGTGTATAGTTAAGCATGTGTCTATGAGAGAAAGTGAAGGCTAAGTGGCATTTGATTTCACTTCCGCTACCCCTGGCGCTTCAGGATACCCAAGTCAGAGGAAACACTCTGCTTCGCCTGCTGGAAGCAGAGGTTTAATCTCTTTTCCTGCCTGCAGAAATATGGTGAGGAAAAGAGATGAAATGATTGCTCTTGCACACAGGGAGCTGCATGGTTAGCGGGGAGCCAGCTGGGACCACAGGGACCTTGAGACTCCACCCGTGGTTCCTATTGTGATGAGGTCCCCGGGTCCAAAATCAGTCAGGGGAGAGGGGCCTTGCAGCCCCTTCCCCACTGAATAGTAGTGGATTGGGTCCCAGGGGCCTTAGTTGGCCCAGGGAGGGGGGAGGGCTTTGTCCCTCTCCCTTCAAGAGAATGGCTCTCCCTTTAAATTGCTACATGTATGCAAATATGTAAATCACCTGGACGCAGCGCCTACTTGGCTCCACACTGTCCACCTTAAAATTATGCAAAGGTCTTTCCCATTTTGTCAGGATGATGTACAGCTTCCCAAAGCCCCCCCTTGCATTTCCCACTGGTTTTGCTGGTGCGGTCTTGATGCAAAGGAATATGAGGACATCTCCACAAAACAAAGAAGCACTTATTTCATACAGATAAGAGGAAGGACTCTGCTTTGGTGGAGATATACATCTTTGTAGTCTTGTTGGCCTCTCTATAGTAGGATTCATGTTATCACATAATTCTAGAGAAACCGGCAACAGGAACAATCATGTTGCCAAAATCCACACAAGGTCACTGGTGACATTTCCTTGTGGTCAATTACACAGCTGTTTTGTAGAATACATGATGGACATTTATGCAAGGAGGCAGAAAGAACTCCACGTAGGTAGATAGTTCAAGAAAAGCTGTGGACTCTTGGTGAATAAAAGGACAGATGCGGTTCCTTTGTGGCACAGTCACTCACATTCCCACACAGACACTCCCATTCACAGATGCACTCAGACACTCATTCACTCACTCACAGACCCATTCGGACACACACACCCACTCATAGGCCCATTCAGACCCACTAAGAGACTCGAGCATCCACTCACAGACCCACTTACAGATTCATACACTCACAGAGACACTCTCACACCCAGAGATATCCTCTCAAACTTACTCTCACACCCTGATACTCACACCCTCTCTCACACCAAGACACACCCACTCACACCTACTCTCACATGCAGACACACCCTCACACACCTATTCTCACACCCACACACACCCTCTCACATCTATTCACACACTCACAAGAGACCAACTCCAGCCCTTGCCAAAGACCCTGCACAGCGTGGGGTTGGGTGGTAATGGGGGTTGACCGTGGTGTCTGCCAGCAGGTCAGGCCCTGCAGTTAACACCTGCTGTGCAAGGCCATGCGCAGCATGGGGTTAGGTGGTTATAGAGGGTTGGCCACTTTGCAGAGCATGACGGTGGTCTCATTAACGTATAGCAATGAAAATTAATTTGTTTAAGAAAAAAATAGAAAGTCACTGTAAAAAAACAAAGATTGCAGGGATGTTATACTTAGAAAATAGAATAAAAAAAATAATAAAACACAGAAATCACTTAAATAGTTCAGAAGTTAGAGTTATTTCAAGTAACTATAACTCACTGCCTAAGGCAACTATAACTTTCGCCCTCACCATGCATTGGTAATTACCCCCGATATTACAGCACTAATGACAGCATATAAAATGTCAATAAAAATATCAATGAAATATTAGCAGTCAAATTATTGAAGAAAAACCTGTGCATGGCGGGCTGCGAGTTATAGTTACCCTAGGCCGCAAGTTATATAGTTACTTGAAATAACTATAACTGCTGAATTTCTCTAGTTTTGTCCTATTAAATTCAGAACCTTACTATAACACCCATTCATATTTAGACTATATATATTTATCTATAGAATCCAGTGGTGGTCGATACTGGCTAGTTATTATAGTTCGGATTGCTTATCCAAAGACAAGCCATTTTTTGGTTTACTAATAACTTTGGCACCATTTCACTGATCTTTTTGTCAACACTTTCCCTAAAAAAAGCTGATTCACTTCTGCTTATTCCTGGAAAGTTGCTGGGTGATCCATCAAGGGAGGGCCATGAAAAAAGAGAGGGGGAGGGGTGAAACAAGCAAACTTCCTCATGCATTTTACATAGACTTCTTTAAACAGCACTACAGTAAAAACTGCTGAATGGAATTACACGAGATTTGGCAGGAAGCTAGAACTTGGTTAGCATATTGTGTTTTTTGTGTAAATCTGTTCTGTAGTTTGAGAAATTAAGGTTTAAAAATATTTGTATAAATGAATGGTTGGGCCCACGAAAAGCTTGCAAGAGCGGCAATTTAAAAACAGAGCATTGAGATTGGCCCTGGGAGCATTTTTCCCTTTGGGAGTGAATGCTGCAACTGGCTGCCAGCAACATGAGCCATTATCACAGCCCCATCCCGGAGGCTTTAAAGAAAAGAAGAAAAAAACAAAAAAACAAAAATGGCCTGGGGACCCCCATCTTCCAGGGCTATAAGTTGCTTTAAAAGGGAGGGCGGTCTTGTGGCCCAGGGGACCCGTTTCCTTTGTACCGGCTCACTTACTGTGTCCCAGGAAGCTGATCCCCAGGACACAATAGTTTCCCTGTCTGCAATACCGTGGGCAGGGAAACATGTCTGGTGGGATCATTTTTCAATCTCCCACCAAACCGGAGTTAACATCAACTCTACTACAAGCTGACGGGAGCTTTAAAAAATGCTTCCACTGGCTGGATGCATTTTTGTTATCTGTTTCCCTGCCCACACTGATGAAGGCAGGGAAACAGAACAACAGATTGCTCTTTCCAGGAGAGAGCAGTGTAATTCGCTTCTCTGTCCGGGCAGGAGCAATGTCGGCTCCAGTATCACGTGGGGAGCTGGCTGGAGCCTTGGGGCTCCCCCCGCATGCCC
The DNA here is from genome assembly GCF_031143425.1 of Pleurodeles waltl. Lineage (NCBI taxonomy): Eukaryota > Metazoa > Chordata > Amphibia > Caudata > Salamandridae > Pleurodeles > Pleurodeles waltl. The sequence goes on along the minus strand of NC_090444.1, from coordinate 1,343,623,604 downwards.
TAACCTGTTGGTTAGTAGATGTCCCGGGTGTGGGTACCCACTACCCACCCTTAATTAATGGGGTTCCCAGCACATGTAAAGCTTCAGCGAGGTACGTGACATGACCGCCTCCCCTTAGATTTGGAGAAGACCCAAGAAAACTTATGAAATGTGCTGCGCAGCCCCCCTCCCCAATTTAGTTTTTTTGCCCCAGGGCCCATCAAGACTTTGGGGGTAGGGGGATGCACACGCCCATCCCCCTGTTTAATCGTATTTGTCCCTGGGGGTAGGTCCCTGGGACCTTTAAAGGTTTGGGGATGGTAGCCATGTGGCCCCTCCCATTTTATTTGAACGGGGTCACTGAGGCTAGATAAGAGGATGTGAGCAGTGTATGATTAGATGCCTGTGGAGAGCTGGGAGCAGAGCCTCGAATCAATACAAGGCCTGAAGCTAACCCCAGGCCACATACAAACAAAGGCCATGCACGGAGTGTGGTTAGCTGCCTCTAGGTGGCTGTCTGTGGTGGGTTAGATGCAGGGCCAGGATGCAAGCACTGCAGCCAACCCCATGCTGGGCACAGCGAAAGGCAGCGTACAGTGTAGGGTTGACAGACTCCAGCTGAGTTTGCTACAGCTAGGCCCTGTTGTCAATGGGGCTGACATGGGGTTGGCTGGACAAATCCCCACTCTGCACGGCCAAAGATCATGTGCGGTGGGGTTTTTTTGCTTTAAAGCACAGTAATAAAATATAACTTTACATTTAAAAAAAAAACAACTAGAAAGTCACTGAAAAGGTTAAAGAAACGTTCTAGTTAGGTGAATATGTCAGTGACAACGGTAATGTTTTTTACTAAAAAAAAAACAAAAAAAAAACACAGAAATTCACCAATTACAGTGAGCAGAGCTAAGTAGAACTTGCACCCCCCCCACCATGCACTGCTTATGAACTTACATACTAATCACTCATGACATGTTCTATGACATCTTATGAAATTACGGACATCATCCAGTGGGTGTGCAAGTTTGTTTTATAGTTTACACAGTACCAAGTAACTTCTATGTTACCTTTCTACCTAATTTTATACAGCCTTTGTCCAGCTAATGGGTGTAAGTGTTTACAAAATGCACGTGCTCCTAGTGCATCATAGGTGTGTAGTGAACACACTAGGATGACTTGTTTTCACCATGTTCCACCCAAGTGTTTTGGTTCTGCAGAAAGTTTCCAACTCGGTAAAGATTCCACTTAGTAAATACTAAGGGCCTGATTACAACCTTGGCGGATGGGATACTCTGTATATTGTATCCATTGTAATATGGCGGAAAGGATATCCCATCCGCCAAGCTAGTAATCAGGCCCCAGGTTTTGTAGGCAGCCTTGAGTTACTACACAGAATCATCTTGGCATGACAATTTCTACTTAACATAGAAAACTGTGCACACCAGATACTAACCTATGTATAAGTGCTTCTTTTTTTTCAGACAATGGGCTATCTGTAAACTTTTCACCACAGAAAGAAGGTTGCAAGTAGTATAATCTTTAGCACCTTCGGACCTTTGTATTTTAAGCCAAGGGTTGCATAGAGCATACGCTGTTCTTAGTAGATGCTTTTTAATACTCTGTGGTAGATTTCACACAAGTTTCTCTGTGGGCAAACAGTGTGGTACAGAGTAAACTTTCTCCATAGAGTCAACACTGTTTACAGCACCCACTTTTCTACTCATATCAACTTTATTTCTCAATGTAGGTATGATGACTGAAGGGTTTGATACAAATAAAAACTGTCCATAAGAGGGCATCAACTTTGGTACAGACGTTGATTATCTTGAGTAACTTGTCTCTGAATACTGAACTCTTGGTGCAATGAGGGTTTTCCATATATCCGTGGTTGATTGTTAAAGTGTGCTAGGGCACCTGTGAAGTGGATTGTTTCTTGCAACACCTAAAAGAATTGTATCTGTGAAGGCATTAATGATGCTTCATATTACTCTGAGCTATTATGTACTTAATATCAGGGTTCTAATTCCAGACTAGTTTATAGAGTAATGTTTACAAAAGAAGCTTGGATTATGTCATCCGGGATGTCATCAGTGTTGTCAAATGATGTCATAGAACATGTCATGAGTGATGTAACATGTGAGGACATAAGTAGTGCATGGCGGGGGTACAAGTTATAGTTAGCTCTGTAATTGGTGAATTTCTTGGTTTTGTTAGTTCCAAAACTTAATGTTGTCCCTGACTTATTCACCCAACTTGAGCATTACTTTAACCTTTGTTTTTTCCAGTGGATTTTTAAGGTTTTGTGCACATCTTGGCTCTAGGGGTAGGCTTCTCTGGGCCTCTAAAGGCTAAGGGTAGAAGGCTGTGCGCCCCCATCATTAAATACAGCATGAGTGGTGGGCTCTCCATGGCCTATATTGGCGGGTAGAAGGGGGGTAGCGCACCACCCTCTGCTTATGAAAGCAGCCCCAAGGGTGGGCTCCCTCTGGCCTATATAGTGGGTCTGGGAGGAGTGGCCACATGTCCCTCACACCTTAATTACAGCAAAAAGTACTGGGGTTTCATTCAATTTTGGAACTGGTGAGGGTCCTGTAATGGCTGCCAGCATGGGAGCAACATTCATCTGATGTTGCTGGCAGCCAATCAGAGTGTTTGTTTCTGCTGGAGTCTGGCTCTTGCAGGACCAAACTAGTCCAAGGGAAATAAAGCCCCCTGGGCCAATTAGAATGCTCTATTTTTTAACTGCCGCTCCCACAAGAGTCACTCGAGCCTCTCACGGACCGAACAGTCCAGATATACAAATAATTGTTACCCTTAATTTTGGGGGGGAGGGGGGAGGAGGAAGTACTGAACTGATTTACACCAACTCACAAAAAGCACATTCTGCAGACTAACATCTAGATTTCTGACAAATTTGGTGTAGTTTTTTCAGCAGTTTTTGCTGTAGTACTCCTTAAAGAAGTCTATGGAAAACACATAGCGATTTTGTGTTTTGGGAACCCCCTTTTTCTTCCTCACCCCCCCTTGACAGATCATCATGTAACTTTCCATGCACAAATGAGGCAATAAAGATCACTTTTTTTGGAAGGTTTAGAGGAGATTCGTCAAACAGCGCCAAAGCTATAAAACACATTCCCTGGATGTTTTACTGAGAGGTTCCCTCTAGTGCACATATTTTCACGCTCTACATGAGCAGACAGTCTGTAGTAGAATTTGGTGACAATTGGATCTAAAATCTGTAGGCAGCAAAGCTATAATCAGTATGAGTTAAACTGAATATTAACTTGCTCAATAATTATGGGTAATATAGATTAGCAACATTAATAATCATTGACTTGCTCGGACATTAATTATACTCCTACCCGTTAGACCAAATGATTATTTGTGTGTGATAAATAAAAGGTAACTATGCATTAAATCCTAACTACACGGGGGATCAACTGGAAAAAAAAACTACACCACCCATGAGTTCATGTGGCCGTATAGCACCTGCAGACAGCATTTAAACTCACCCAGCACGTCATTTGGCATCTCCTCAACGCAGTGGGACCCAGACAGCCGGGACATGGACCTTGGGAGATTGATGGAGGTCTATTGCCTAGCCAGCCTTCACATGTTTACTTACACAAAGCAATTTTAAAAGAGGTAGCACTCTGAAAAGAATCGCTATTTCCTAACACTTACACAGCGAGCTCATGCTCAATTACAGATCACCTTTTTAATTTGAACTTTAAGGACAATGGTGATCAGATAATGTTACTGGTGACCATGAGAAAAGATTGATAGACTGCACCAAATATGCCAAGAAAATGTCTCACAAAACTGAGAACTATGTTTGGGGTGAGTGATTTTATGGGATACCATCATACTTACCGACATAATATATTGCCCATTCCTAGCTCTCTACATGAATCATTTTCTGTATACCTTCAATTCATCCAGATTGGGATATGCGCACACAGTGCGGTGTGCAGGCTAGTAGTACAGAACATTGCCCATTTTCGTTCATTATGAAGACTGATAGCGCAAATGTATTAATTAAAAATTATTAATGAATGTTTATGTATGAAAAATGTAGAAAAACAGATAACGTAGAAAAATAATGTGCATGTTTGAAAATGTGCCCTTGGAGAGCAATCACCAAGATTCAGAAATGTACTAATAAAATGAATAGCATATATGAAATATAGAAAAATGTATCGAAATAACATAGTAGTATGTTATATTTAGAGATATATTTTGTGTTTTGCATTATATTGTAGAGCTTATTTTAGCCAAAGTCGCGGCCTAGTTTTGCCAGGCCTCGTGCAGAAGCTGAACATTAACGTTAAAATGAAAGATGCTGACAAATCAAACTAACCATGAACTGCTCATTGTTTAATAAAAAAATTGTTTAGCTGAAACCTCTGCATGAAGCGACAGACAGGAGACGATGGAAACCAGAATGTATCAACTGCTGTGTAAAGCAGTCAGAGCATACTTTCCCAGGACTCGAACAATAGAGACACTGACTGGAGTAGAAGATGCAACATTTTTTATACTTGACGAGCCGGACGATGAGGACATCACGAAGTGAACCAATCAACAATCTGAGAACTGTACAATATTAAAATTTATAGATTTGGAGCAATTGGACCGAGTCATAACTGATGATTAATTGACCAATTAGGAATTGGGGGAAATAGTCTGTGCGACTTTGATATAATGCTGAGACAAAGGACGAAAACTTCAGAACAGATTATGATACGGATAGAGAGAGATGCCAAGGCGATTCCAGATTCGGTCATTGGGCTCAAGTTCCTGAGAGCCTGATATGATTGTGAACGATTGATGACCTGAGGACGAAGACTGACTTGTTGCTGATCCATCCAGAGGATAGGTAGATATGACAATGTGGTTGAATTAACTTTTGTGCCTTTCTTTCCAGGTACCAACTGCGCTGTTTTAAATAGTTTTGTTTTTTTCTCTTAGCTAGATGTTTTCCAAATGTATGTTTTAAACTGTTTTCGCATGAAGTCCCACATACTGATGTTAATCTGGTTAGGTGAGGTTCCTACCATATGACACTGACAAACACAGAGATACAAATGTTTGACGAACTGATTTGCTGAACGCTGCTACTCATGTTGACTTATTCATACCTGATTCAATTACTGACTTATGCTACTGCTTTAGAATGTACTCTGCGGCAAGTTTTGATTGGACTACGTTTTTGACGCCTTCTAATGAATTAATACGGATTGATGTCAGTGAATAAATTTGAATTAATTTTCATGAATTGGTATTGTAACTAATAGGGAAAAAAAAGTACTAAAACGTATAGTGAGTTGCGGTTATTCATGTCCAGAGGGTCATGAGGTGTTATTGTTTCTAATTCATTCACGATGACTAATGTTTATTGAATTGCGTATTAATTATTAGCGTGACTACCATTAGCCTGGCTAGGATACTCCATGCGAATCGAAAGGTTCATCGACCTATACGCGTCCCCTTGTAAGTTTACTTACTAAGGACCAGGCGCGTCAACAAGACTAAGCAAAATATTTGTCAGTCCATGAACGGCAAGCAGCATTAGATTGAAAGAGAGTGACGTCTCATGTTCGGCAAAGTAGTAAAACATACCGGGGGCATAGGCTTCGAAAAAAGACATTAGTCATGACCGATCAGTAGGACAGATTAATGTAGATGACTTAGGACACTCAGCCCTGAGAAGTGCCACGCATCTTGCATTAGAATAATGCATTTTTGGTCATTTGTCACATTACCACAATGCTGGAAATTGTCAGGCAAAAGAACTTTGTCCTGAAGTGCGGTAAAACCATGTAGTTCCAGTTTCTCACTTTGATAGCTAAACTCAGAGTACTGTTTATCAAAGGCCACAATGGGAGGCATAGGATTCTTGATATATATAAGAAAATAGGTATCCCTATGGTCACAGAAACTCTTATTTCAGCGAAGCGAACCAAGCCTCCTCAGCATCACAGTTCCAGGGCTCCATGGTGCAAGCACTGGTACTCATCAGGTAGATGGGGGCACCCAAGGTAGATCTGGTTCTCCGGGAGGGGGCCCCATGCATGCCTGCTCCCCAGTGATCATTAACCAAATGATGTGCCGAACCTCGGGAGCTTCCACCTCCCTGAAGGAATGAACTGAATGTGGGGGCAAGCGCAATCCTACTGAGGTTACACGGGCACCCAGTTACTGGCCTATTTCTGGTGCTTTGCAGCAGTTTTAAGATCTTAGAGATTTTCGTTGCTCAAATGAGTGGAATTTATGATATTTATACGTTTCCTCCTCTTCATCGCTAGATTTTGCTCGTGGTAAAGTGTCACTCAGTCGTTGAAATGTCACTCAATTACACTGAAATTATGAAGATGTCGCACTTTGCAATTTGAAACCTTTGCAGCTACGGACACTTACATATCTTGTCTAACACCTATTTATCCACATTTAAATAGAGCACCGATACCTTTCGCCTGCTTCGAAAAATGAAACCAACTTTTGGCTGATTTACGAAAAGGTAAAAGATTTTTTTTTTTTTAGGTCATAATACGCATTCTCGGACAGCAGTGTTCACAGAAAGTTGCTTCAATAATGTGTGAATCGTGTGTTTTTGCACAGAAATATGATCGTTTTGTAAGCTTTGCCACACTACTCAAATTCTAACGGTTGAAAGTGTATTTTATGCGTCTCTTTGTCTCTCTGACAGCAGGCAGTCAGCTCAGGTGTGAATGCCCTTGAAGGGAAGTACTAGGATGGTTTATTTCAAAGTAAAGAGATACGGCAGTTATCTCTACATCTGGTGGATGGTAGTTCGTCAGGGTGAAGTCCTCCACCATCTTGATACAAGAAGTACTATCTACAAACACCGGCATCTGGCCAAAAGTTTTTGTGGTTTGAATGTTTGCAAAAAAAAAATAATGGACATAGTGTCTTATAAATAAAGAAATAACTGAAATGCATCATTTTTTCAATAGGTTTGTGATACCACATGTGCAAAAATAGATATCAAACATTCAAATGATTTTAGAAGCATTGCATAACAGTATAGTGCTCAGTTCATTTTGTGAGATATTAAAGCCAGAAATGTAATCAGAAACAATAAAAAAAAAAAAAAATGCTGCACGTGCTATGAATTTTCTGTGGGCTGGCCGATTATCAAGCAAGGAACACACTGAAAATGGAATTGATTTTTTTGCCAGAAATGAACCAAAACCTGACGTTTCTGCTCAGCCCTTGCCCACACAAAGATGCTTGTAATACGAAGGTTTGCAAACTATTATTGCGATGGATCGCCTCACATTTTTTGGATTGCATGAAGGTTCTCATCAACATCACAAAAACAAGGGTGTTCCCAGGTATATTTCAGCACACTATTACATCGTTTTCTCTCTTTAGCCTGTAGAAACAATCACAGAATTGTCAGGCAAGATTTAGGAATCGATGCTTCCGACTTTGCACACCATATAAGACTGCCCAGGAGGTTTCATGGAAGAGAGGATGTCTTTTTCTAGGGAAAATGTGAAAATTGACACTTCTCTTTGTGAACATCTGAGTCAAGAAGGTGGAGCAAGATAGGGGTCTTAAGTGTAGAGGTGAATGCATTTATAATTTGTAATGAGCTTAATAGTAGTCTACCCATGAACTAAGGAGGACACAACTTTTAAAATGATTTGAAAAAAAAAGTTAAAAGCATTCACAAAAATGTCTATTTTGAACAGCCACCGCAAGAACCTAAATCTAGTAAAATATGAATCGATTTTGAACTACAGACTTTTGGTCTTCAATGGGTCAAAGGTGCACCTTGAAGATGAACTCTAAAACGTACTTGTAAGTAGTAGTTAAGTGGTCAAACACTGGCTGGCATCCATCTGAACAATTTCATCACAATTCAATACAGAACATAAGTAAGCCATACAGGGATCGGTTATAAATAGAAAACTTCCAACAACTGCTCAAAACTTGAACTGGTCTTATCTGCATTGTTAAGAACCAAATAAAAATCAACAATCAAGATGCCTATTTCATTAAATAGAAAATTCTATGTAAAAAAAAAAGACACAAATCTGGGAAAAGCTACATTATAATTACAAATCGTAAAACCACATTTTAAACCAAGCCTAATTTGAAAATCAAAAGTTCTTCTAAAAGGGTTTAACACTGCAGCAGGAATGGGAACACCATCTGTCCCATTTAAATTACATGTTCGTGGGCGACCACGGTGCCAGCAATAATTACTTTCTAAAGTCCATGCTTTCAACACGCATTTTGAGACAGCAAAACAGCTGCGGATAAGGCACAGATTTGTGGAGATAAAATTCATCACCAGAGAAACAAATGCTCACTTTTTAGCAGCTCTGCAAGCAGTTTAAAATACAGGATGCAATGCAACAAAAAAAAAAACAACACCATCCTATTTTGATAAAACAAAACGATGGGAAACATAGGCCCTATGTGCAACGGATTCACAAAGTAGTTCCAAATAAAGTTGTAATTACGGTGAGAAGAATTCCAGGATGGCGTTTGCGGCACGATTAGATTTTATCTGAGTAACACTCAAGTGGTCCTCTTGTCTCAGGGGTATGTTAACGCTATACACAGTTTTACAAGTTAAGTCAGGAAAGGAGCCAAGCATTATTGGCATGGGTTTTACGGTATGAATAAAAGAATGTCAGAAAGGATTTCTTTAGCATGCTCAACTACAGAGGAAACGGCACACTACTGAAGGAAGGCCATAAGAGACTTAAAAAAAGAAGGTGTAAAAAAAAAAAAAAAAAAAATATTAATAATACCCGGCTATTGCCCCTAGCGCAATACGCAAAACTATTCTCTTTGCTTAGTTTGAAAATCGCAGTCTCGAGTACTGCGTGTTGAGCTTGTTGCAATGAGACAGACTCAGCGCGCACTGCTCAAGAACTAATACATCTTCGTGTGTTTTAACCTCGCTGCTAAAGCTCAGAAGCCAAAGGCTAAAAAACAAAAATTAGGGAGAGAAAATTTTAAAAACAGATGTGTATGTCGTGTACTAAAACATGGGCCTATTCTCACATTACTTAAACGGAGTATACTCAGTCAATTCACTTATTTTCACTTTTCATTTACACCTTCTAGCAAATGAAACGCACTAACACCTTTCCAACACGCAGTCATGGCAACAAGATATTTTCAATGCCTCACACTGGAGGATGATTTTAGCACGACGCGATACAACGTTTCTTGCGAAGGTGGTGGCGTTCATGGAAGCAGTATAAAGAGGCGTTCTTTATAAATTGTGTGCGCTTCACGGCACACGTCCAGTATTACGTACTCAACTATAGCAACTTCTAGTTATGGTCCAACCTACTTAGTCGCTGAAAAACTGATTTCTAGATTGCTTTATAGGTGTCGTCCCATCTACGTAATCCGCGCACATTATTGTAAACCTAAAGGGTGCCTACCCAACGAGGATACTGCAAGGTGTTAAGACGGATTCAGGGAGCTACAGAGAGATCCTATAAATCGCCTTACACATTCGAAACTCTACAGCGAGTACTCCTGCCAACAGTACCTGTGACCATGGGTACTGGGCACTGCTTAATTTGTGCCAGTGTGTGCCGGTGCTTGGGACCAGTACTTTTTTTTAAACACCAGCTCTTATTAGAGTACACCTCAAGGTAGTTCTCTCTCCCTATTTTTGAACACAATAAAAAGACAACTACGTAACTGGCACTTACAGATTTTCCCTAAAGCTTGAACTGACCTCAAATTACCTAAAAATGTCACACTGGTTTAAGTGTGATGATTAGTAACTCAAGCTAGCACTGCCGTTAGTAGTGCCAGGAACTTGTTCACGGCAGGTTTGTTTCCAGTCCACTGAGGGCCTGGCAGTTCAGGCTGGACTGTTCCCATGGGGAATAGAGTCAAGCCTGATTTGCATATGGCTGGGTCCAAACTGGGGTGGTATGGTGAGCAAATGAACAGTGGATTAAACCCAGATCTGTCACTGGGAGTGAGTGTCCGGAATGTATCAGCACTCCGTCCATCATCTTGTGTTGCTAGGTTTCCCCCAAATGGACAGGTTATGCCCAGACGTGGGTCCCTTGCTCACTGTGCCACTGGATTCAAGCTAGCCTGGGGGATACCCTGAAACCGGTGCCAGGATGCTTGTTTACGGTCCTTGAAGGATCTGGCCTGGCAGGTCAGGCTGGAATGTTCCCGTGGAGAACAGGGTCAAGACTGATTTGCACATCTCTAAGTCCAAATTGGAGTGGCATAGTGAGCAAAAGAAAGGTCAATTTAACCCAAATCTGTTACTGGGGGTGAGTGTGTGAAAAGTTTCAGCACTCCGTCCATCTGTGGTTAGTGCCAGCTGCAGTGGAACACCTTGGGCCCTGGTACTTACATTTTCACAAATTAAACACTGGGTACAGACTGCAGCTTTCTACATAAATCAGTGGTTCATTTGGAACACATTAAACCAATTTGTTCAATTGAGTGAACTTTGATTACTACTAAAAAACCCATGCACTGAAAGTATATTGAATTAAAACGAGGGGAATTGGTTTTTAGATCGTTTTTAGTGTTCGCTAAAAATGTTTGATTGAATTTGATTGTGTTGCACTGCTGCTGATGGCGGGAATTGGCTTTAAGAAAGTTTAACATTCACCACCTTTTAAGGTGCTTACCTGCTATTTTGCACAGTTCTTGCTCTTCACTGTTACTCTAGGTGCTGTGTCAGCGTTGTGGTAGTTGGAAGGGGGCGGGCTTCTGAAAAGGGAGGCACCATTTACTCGAAAGCACTCTAGTGTTTTGCTCACCCTCTCAAACTGAACAGCTTAAAAAATATGGCTGCAGCGTGGAACGATAGGCACTCGACCAATGCTGAAGGTCAGCTCCACTATCTGTGAAATTGTATAGTGACAGTTCCTCAAATTTCTCATAATACTGAGTAAATTCTGATTGCTACAAAAAATTCTACGCACTGAAAGTATATTGGATTGAATGGGGGAAATTGATTTTAGAATGATTTCAGTGTTTGCTAAAAAAAAAAAAAAGTTCAATCGAATTTGATTTTGTTGCACCTTATGCCTGGGGAAAGGGATTAGTTTTAAGACACTGCTTTTTAATAAGCTTATCTGCTATTTTGCACAGTTGTGAACAGTTCTTGCTCTCCATTTGTACTCAGTGCTGTAGCACCTTTGTGGTAGCTGGAAAGGAGGAAAGCTTCTGAAGCAGGAGGTGACATTTCCTCAGCAGCACTCTAGTGTTTTGCTTGCCCTCTCAAACTGAACAGTCTATAAAAATATGGCCGCAGCGCGGAAGCGTGCAGCAGGCGCACCAAATGGGACACCGTCCGCGCACACCGGTCTGCTCCCGTCCACATCCAGACCGCGGCCAACGTCAGCCTGAATGCTGTTTTCACTCCAGTGGAGAGTCCTCCCCATAACCTATACCTCTGCAGATCTTCACAAATTAGGATCCCGTAGGAGGAACTGTGATGACTCAGTATTAGTGGACTGTGTGGGCCCTGTTCCTTGCCTCTTTTGTAAACAGCACCTTCTCCCAGTAAAGCTAGGAGCCAGGGACAAGATAGGGAAGTCAGACACACCTTTAAGTCTAAAAGCAACCCTAATCAATGTTTGCTCACTTTCTAGACGTGCACTGGACATATATAACTTGATTGAAGAAGAGCATCTAGCTATCCTCCTTATGACCGAAAGTTACTCGATGATGATTAGTTATTAGCATTGCCTGTTGTCATCCCCTTTGTTCTCGGCCGAGACTTCTCCCATTCCGGTAGAGCCTGTAAGTGATGTCGAAAAAGTTCCATAAATGTTCAATAAATGGAACAGTGGGTGGGCCCTCTGGGGAAGACAGAGCAGACTTAGCCCCTACCAAAAAGTCACCTGTTTCTGTTAATATAATGCAGGGCCACTGGGAAGCTGCCTTATTCTATAGCAATCCCTATGGTCCTTTAAGTGATACGGTGGATGCCCAGGGCCATTCCAATATACAGACTTCGCCCGTTAAGCCTTTTATAACAAATGTTTCCTCGCGTTATGAGCACTCTCAGTATCTTTCCCTTATATTAAAGCTGAAAGCGGAGGTGAGAGATTAGAAATGTATGGTAACTTCTGTGACCTCTATGTTAAACCAGATGATGGCTGACAAGGGGGAGAAAACGGAGCACAATGCAGGTGGCAGCTGCATGTACTAACAGCTACGCTCAGGGACGATGTAAATCATTGCCACTGGCCCGAATAAAGTTCCTTCTTTTTCTACTAGGGGACGTGTCACTTTTGATACCCCTCTTCCTCATGTTTGAGCAAATGCTGTGCAAGTAGTGGGGTTCAATCGGCGGAGCTGAATGTTTAGAATCTTAATGTTAGGAGATGAGTAGGTGGCTACCGGGCATTAGATATTAGTGGGCGTATTGGGTCTGGTAATGAGAGTGGGATCAAACATGCAAAATATTTGAGTAATAATGGGTTAAATACGTCTCATATCGTATGGATGGTCAATTTCCCTAGGCCAATTGCTCCATCATACTATGAGGGCGAAGAGTCCATTAAGAACAAAGTTATGCCACGTTAGAGGGTGTTGTTCAGTCATCCATGATGATATAGTCAGGGCTCATAGAAAAAGAGTTCCTCAGTCATCTTATGACATGACAGAACTGACACTAAGGGACAAGAACATGGTGAACAAGTTTGTGGCTCTTGATATTACATCATGCCACCCCCATCCCTCACCACGAATATGAGTATTCAGTTTAAGTACCCAAAAACATCTTATAATCTTGAGATGTGGTCTAAATTTCTAACAGGTGCTCGCTCTTCTTGGTTAAGTGATGATGATTTTTTTTTGGGGGGGTGGGGAGGTGGAGTTGAGATTGGCTTGGATTTTTCAGTCTCTTCTATCTACTTTTGCCTCTTCCCTGTGTACAGCAAATACAGGACGGTGTTGACCCATATATTGGGTGTACACCGGAATATGTGTTGGCATCAGGTCCTAATTCCACACTTTTGGCTACCCCAATTTTTTGTATTGTGGCTCCTTTGAATTATTCTTTGTTGAAAAATAAACCAAAGGTCTTTACCTATGATATTTAAGGGTTCAGATCACACAGCGTCATCCCTTGTCTTGTGCAATGTAGCAGGGCTGAAGGATAAGGTAGCCTTACCTCGCTGTATGCAATTTCTGAATAGACATGAAATCGGTCTCGTTCAGGAGACGTGGGATGTGGATGCAGTTTTTAGGTCAGGTTTCCTCAATTCCTGCGCTTCCTAGCCAGAGGGGTAGGCCATTGGGAGACTTTGCTATATGAAAACATCTTTAAACTGTTGAATTCCACAGTTAGCCATTGACTCCTTGGATATATTGGGTATTCAGTTGAATTGTGGGCCAGATCAGGGATGCATTATAGTGAATGTTTATGCACGAGGGGTTAGAGAAGGTGTGACATCTTGTACTCCCTCCATTTTGGAAAGTTTCCTCAGACCGTGTCCTCAACATTTTCATCTTGCTGTGGCGGGAGACTTAAATGAGCCTCTAGATCTTGACGATCTCTATTCCTCTCACCAGGAGGACTAGGTGTGGTTAGTTCCCTGTTTCGATATTCCACCAGTTGGTAGGTGGGCACAAGCAGCCATCAAACTTAAAGCCCTAACTATAGGGTTCGGGCTGCGGGCCCTTAACGGGAGGACGAAATCTGATTTGGAGGGTCACCACACGTATAACCAAGTCAACCATACAAGTAGAACAGATTATTGTCTTCTTGTCTTAAGGCTTTGGCCATCCATTATTGATATGGAGGTAGTCAAACGCATCAAGCGTGACCATAATCCATTAAGGTGTTAATTCAACCATTGTGCAGTAAGATTCTTGTTGAGTCAGGTGCTGGTACTCTCACCAGGGATTCACTCTTGACTAATGATAAACGCCATATGAAGTGACAGCAGGTTGCCGCTCATCCAGCTATACTGTGCACTGTGAACGATAATTTCCAAGTTTTGCTTACTCATGTTGAGGAGGATCAAACTTCTACTTACGATCAACTGATAAAAATACATGTTTTTAGAGAGAGTGGCTGGGCTTTTTTCCCGTCTTTATTAGGAAGGGTAGCATTCAAGCCAGTGGGAATTATTCTTGGTTTAATAAGTACTACTGAGCCTTAAATTCTTCCCTGATTAACATGATTAAATGTAAGAACATGGCTCTAATTCCTACTCTCAGGAAGGCATATAAGGCTGCTATTTAAAAAGCTAAGCGAAGCTGGGATGAACACAGGTGGGGAGCATTAAATGATGCTTTCCTGGCTAATGACTCTTAAATGTTGGCCATTTAATGAATGAATGATGGGAACTCACAGGGCAGCGGTCACTCCAAGGAGCATCCTGGCGCTATGCTTCTAGTTACTACTACATTTCCAGAAAGCTGATGTTCTAAATGAACGAGTAACACAGAATCCGAGACATCGAATAGTTAGGTTTTTAATTCCTTTTTTAAACTGGCATCAACTTCGATGAATCGCATTTTATGAGGAAGAAAGTTTCATGCCTTTGTGTCTAAAACAGCAAAACACTTTCAACTGTGTTTTTTTTTTATATACGTAAAGGAGAGGGGAATAAGAGGTTCTCTGAGGCTGATCATAGCACCTGCTGGGGAATATATTGTGTGAACCGTACCCGGAGATATTTGGGCCCAATTTATTTGAAGCTCTGTAAATAGGCAGGGGTATTTTGAATAAAATCATTTTATGAATAGCAAGCCAATTCAGGGTATAAAGAGCACCATATACAGAACACGGACTAGGAAGAGAGCACCAGTCTCGCAGCAGCATTCTGTACCATCTGCAATTTACAAATCAAAAGTTTAGTGCTGCCCACATAAAGGCTGTTACAGTAATCTAGTCTTTAGGAAATCAGAGCTTATTGGACCGTTTTCCTGGCCCCTATAGGTAGAAAATGAAAATCATTAGCAATGATTTTATGAGCATAAAACACCTCCCAGCCACCGCTGAGGCTTGTGGCAGGAAGGAAAGATTTGAGCCAAATTCAACCCCTACATTTTTTGCCACACTAACTGCAGTAGAAGGAGGGGTGGTATTTGGCCTCCACAGTGAGGGGGAAAAAAATGATTAAACATCCCCAACAGAAGAATTGTATTTTTTCTCAGAATTACATTTCAGCGGATTATCTTGCATCCAATGAAAAATGTCGCCTAGACAGTTCTTCAGGTTGATTTCAAGTTGTGATTAATTCTTGTCTAGGGACAAAAACAGGATTGCCGAAAGTGGAGTATGTTAGCATTCACAAGCATTCTCAAGGAACCGCATAAGTTGTTGATGGATACATTTCTCCAGGATATATTAGAAAGAGTGGTTGTTGGACTTTTGCTAATGCAGGGTCATCCCCAGTCTTTTTGCCTCCTGCCTCCTATTTTTTTCTGACCTGTTGCTTGGCTTTTCAACTCTGAGCACTTTACCACTGCTAACCAGTGGTAAAGTGCGTATGCTCTCCGTGTAAATTGTATATAAATGGTTTATCAATGATTGGCATATTTGATTTACTAGTAAGTACCTAGTAAGGTGCACTAGAGGTGCCAGGGCCTGTAAATCAAATGCTACTAGTGGGCCTGCAGCACTGGTTGTGCCACCCACATAAGTAGCTCTGTAATCATGTCTCAGACCTGCCACTGCAGTGTCTGTGTGTGTGTATTTTTACACTGTAAATTCGACTTGGCAAGTGTACCCACTTGCCAGGCCTAAACCTTCCCTTTTCTTACATGTAAGGCACCCCTAAGGTAGGCCCTAGGTGGCCCCAAGGGCAGGGTGCAGTGTATGGATAAGGTAGGACATATAGTAATGTGATTTATGTGTCCTGACAGTGAAATACTGCCAACTTCGTTTTTCACTGTTTCAAGGACTGTCTCTTTCATAGGATAATATGGGGGCTACCTTTAAATATGATTAAAGTGTAGATTCCCCTAGAGAGTAGATGGACATGTGGAGTATGGGGTCCCTGAACTCACAATTTAAAAATACATCTTTTCGTAAAGTTGATTTTAAGATTGTGCGTTTGAAAATGCCACTTTTAGAAAGTGAACATTTTCTTGCTTAAACCATTCTGTGACTCTGCCGTGTTTGTGGATTCCCTGTCTGGGTCAGTTTGACAGTTGGGTTGTTTTTCACCTCGCACTAGACAGTGACACAAAGGGGGCTGGGGTGTAACCTGCATTTCCTGATTAGCCATCTCTGCTAGGAGGGAGGGGTGGAGTGGTCACTCATCTGAAAGGACTGTGCCTGCCTCTGACAATACCGGCTCCAACCCCCTGGTGTGTGTCTGAGGCCTTGCCTGGGCAAGGCAGGATTTCACAAGTAGGTGCGAGTCCCCTTTGAAGAAAGGTGACTTCAAAGACTAAAATGGGTATAAGAAGGGCACCCAAATCTACAGACTTGAGAAACACTTCTGGAACCAAGAGGAACCTCTGCCTGGAGAAGAGCTGATAGCTGAGGAAAAAGTGCTGCCCTGCCTGTGACTGTGCTTTGTGGAGCATTCCTGCAGTGCTACTTCTGCCAGAGTAAGAGGGCAAAGACTGGACTTTGTGTGCCTTCCATCTTGTGAAGAAATCTCCAAGGGCTTGAGTTAGAGCTTGCCTCCTGTTGTTTGAAGTCTCAGGGACAGCAAATACTTCTCTCTGCCAGCACCTGGAGTCTCTGGAGAGACTCCTGCCCCGACAAGTGGTGCCCTATCAAGTCCCTGGGCCCTTGAAAGGAAAGCTGGTGGAAATCCAAGGAAATCGACCTCGGACGACTCCGGACCGATGCCGCTGCTGAATCCGGTGACGCTGCCTGCACCCGACGCCGTGACCTTCACTGGAACGCGACGCTCTTCGCAGGCCCGACGCCGCTGCAGCCCCGCTGAAGTCCGCGACTCCGTGGAAGTCGCCGCACCAAGTCGTGACAGACGCCGCTCGAAGTGCACGGATTCAACGTTTCGCACAGATGCCGCGATCCCCGACTTCGCGCATCGGCTTGTTTTCACTCTTCACCAAAGGTACTGTACTTGGGGGTCTACACGACTCCGTGTCCGGCGCCGCTGTTGTCGGCTTGTTGGGAACGACTCCGCCACGACGCCATGTTAACATCTCAACGAAGCATTTTTGTTTCCAAGTGCTATTTTTGAGTTTAATCTTTAACAATTCATAACTTGACTTGTGTATGTCGGATTTTTGTCGTTTTGGTCTTGTTTTGTTTAGATAAATATTTCCTATTTTTCTAAACTGGTGTTGCGTCATTTTGTAGTGTTTTCATTAAGTTACTGTGTGTGTTGGTACAAATACTTTACACCTAGCACTCTGAGGTTAAGCCTAATGCTCTGTCAAGCTACCAAGGGGGTAAGCAGGGGTTAGCTGAGGGTGATTCTCTTTCACCCTGACTAGAGTGAGGGTCCTTGCTTGAACAGGGGGTAACCTGACTGTCAACCAAAGACCCCATTTCTAACAGTGGTAGAGAGCCATAATGGCTTCTTTTGAAAGGGTTTGACAATTGCCACTCATCAGGAACTGTCGCCGTATCCAAAGAGGTGTTTATTATGTGGTTAATGATGGGATTAACCACATCGAATGCTGTATGCAAGATTGTCGGGGGGGGGGCATTAATCCAGAGGAGATCCCGACTTACAAGATAGAGTCATCTTTAACAAATGCAGTAAAGCGATCTCCCCAAATTGAGAGAGCCCTTTGGAGGAATATTACTGACCAACTTAGGGGCAGAAATTGCTGCATTAGAGCAAACACTAGGACTAAAGCCAAGTTGGATACCATGAATCTTATCCCCAATTTTTTTAAAAAAAAAATTATAGCAGAGCATCTGGGAGGGAGGAATGTCATTAGCTAAAGCTTTTGGGGCAAAAAAAATGATTTTGCAACATTAAAAATAATTTCATAGGCAGACCTAGCCTCTTCGATTTTTCGAGTGCAATAGCCTTTTTGCTGTTTTATTTGACTAGGATATCTTTTTTGGGCTGCTTTATAAAGAGCCAGATCCTCCTGCATTTAAGCAAGGTGCCACCTCCGTTCAAGTGATTTACAGAGGCGCTTGGATTCTGCCAAATCTGGGGTGTACCATGGCGCAGAGGCTTTTGGATGACTGTTCTTCACAGGCCTAATGGGAGCCAATACCGCTGCACAATTTTGGATCCATTCATTGAATAAATTCAAGATCCTCTTCAATCTTTCCGGTTATAGTCAGGGTGGTATTAAAATTACTAGGGATTAAGTCAGAGCAGGTTCTCATCCCTCTTCTCTTCTGGGTATGCAGTTTCCTTACTTCCAGAGGTCTTTTTGAGGTAAAGGTAGGATCAACTAATTTAAATTGAATAAGGCTATTTTTGGTCCAAGATTGAGGGATCTGACTTTTCATGCTGAGCTTCTCATAATTAGAAAAACAATCATCAAAGGTATGACCCTGCCTATGGGGTAAAGATCTTATGTGTCAGACCTAGTATTTTAAAAGTGTCAATCACATTATTGGCTTCAGAATTTGAGGTGTCAATAATATGGAAATTAAAATCGCCCAGGCCATAAAATAGGAAAAGTTGATTAAAAAGGGAGCAAGCACATCATCACATGAGGAGGGGAAATTAGCCAAGGAGCCTGGTGGACATTAAATCAGGCAACTGGCAATCTTGCAGGAGGGATTCAGTTTAACACAGAAATATTGTTCTGCGCTCCCTTAAGCGTAGTAATGTCAAAGGTCTTCCTGTGCCACGAGTCCCGAAAGATTATAGCAATCCCACCACCACGGCCATCCTCCCTATCCTGCTGAATCATAGTAAATCCTGGAGGAACCACCGTAGCAATGTCAGGATTAGACCACAATTTTAATCATGTTTCCTTGATAAACAGGACATCTACCTGATTATCCATAATTAAATCATGTACTTGTTGAGCATGGCTGCACAGAGAGCGAGCATTAATCAAGCCCCCTTGTACAAAGCCTGGAGAAAAAAAGTGCTGTGTGCAGGCTTGATAATGTGAGGCTGACTACTCAACCCAAATTCTGCTTTACACCTATAACATGCTACTGGACCCCATAACAAACCTGGATCAAGGGTGGAGTGGTCACAGTTTAAACTGACATTTAAGATTTTTAGCAACTCGTTCAAGTGCACATTACCTGATTAACCACCAGCATGGTGGCTGGTGCCGGACACGGAACGGATGGGCGGGTGCTGACGGGCTTGTATTTGGCGTGCCTTTGGAGTGCCTGCTGTATGTCTGCGCAGCAATCCTGCACATAAGGGCATTCGACCCCGCCCCAGCAACAACTCGCAAAGCCCCGCCACCCACAACAACTAGCGTGGAGTAGTAAAGTGTCTTAGTGCATTAAACAAATTAAAAACCATACTTGAAACAAAATAAGCTAAAAACAGCACAGTGGAAATGAGAAAACACCAATGACAATTCAGGTCAGGGTGCCGGTCACGGAGCACCCGCCTCCAGCATGTCAGGTATGTAGTACTTAGGAAGCAGATGGCATCCGCGTCACGGTCATGCACGTAAGGGCAGCCCCGCCAGCCCCACCCTCAGCAAGAATACACAAGGCCACCCCCCACAACAACACATTAAAAACCAGACAAGGAACAAAATAAACTAAAAATGCCAACATGGAATTTAGAAAACACTGCTCAGTGTAAAAATTACAATTCAGGCCAGAGTGTCTCGCACAGCGCACCTGCCTGAAGCGAGTCGGGGTCTGTAGAACTTAGAAGCAGGTCATTGGTTGCTAGAGGCCCAGACACAAGTGCATTGGACGTAACAAGGAATAGCGCCCCCGCTGATTGGGTTGAACATTTTAGACTCTCATATTCTTCTAATTCTAACTGTGTTGAACAAGGGCAGATTTCTGCTCTCTTTGCCTTGCTAGGACTTTGATACTCAAATATTAGCGCCATCTGACATTGTTTTATCACTTGAGGCTACCAAGTGTGGTAGGGCATCTGGTCCAGATGGGGAACCTCCTTTTGCTGACAGGCATGGTCTCGTTATATTCTTGCTACAGTCAATGCAAATGCTGCAGGAGCTCCAATCCCAGATACCTGGAGGGGTGCGATTTTCATACCAATATCCAAACAATCATTTGCAAAGCAATGGGTTTTGCCTTTGCTTGACTTAGAGCTATTAGCGATGTAAATTCCTAACTGGACTTTTCTTGCCACATAAATTGAAAATTAAAAGTAAGACAGTTGACTTAAGCAAAGCAGGTCACAGTGCCACGGCAGCCTTGAGCATAAGCGCAAAAGAGACACAAAAGGAAAACAAAACAGTCAAAACACACCCACTTTGACATGCAGAAATTAACACAAAAAATAATTTAATTGTAAAATTAGTGACCACTTAAAAAACATCTGAACATGTCACCTTTCTGCTTTTTTGTCTATGGGGAAGCATGTCCCCATTCAGAAGATGGGCATACAAACAGGAAAGGCAGCGGAAGGAAGCAGAGAATGGGCTGTGGTGGACACATTTTGCCATACAGCACTAAGAGTGAATATCTGTTTCTGTGACACTGTGAAGCAACACTTAGTAGACAGTATTTTGTTACAAAAATAACCAGTGCACTTTTAAAGAAACGCTCTTCCTACAAAATCGGAAAGGGCAACCAATGAAATTAAACATGGGTTATTTTAAATAAAATACCCTGTGCACAGAACTTGCTAGAAAACCATTTATGTATTTATTTTTATTTTACATTTACACTTCTTTCTTCAGTGGTAGAGCAACTTGTTTAAATAGACCGATGAGGTTTATTTGGCAAATGTGGAGTAGTGCTTTTATCTTCCCAGTACCACCACTACAGATGAATTGTTTTAAATTAAGGATATTGCTAAATTATGATGGTAAAAAGGGTAAATATCTGAGCCCACTATGCTGTGTTCTACTTTTAACAGTAAGGAACTGTCAGGAATTGCCAATACCCCTATGAAGGCAGGATTAGTTACTAACGACGTAACATTCAGGAAGCTGACCCACTCATGCGAATCGTTATAACATCGACAATTTTTGTTATCACCACCCTCATACTCTTTCGTACCACAACAGAGCCGGTAGAAAGCAGTCACAATGTTTGTAAGGGACATGGACTAATCTGTTCAGCTGATGAGTGCCATCTGCTGACATGACTTCCGATGACTGAACCTTTTGTTTCCAGCAGACATAAATCACTCCTAGATCCTGTGTCAACTCCGGATAACAAAAAACATGAATCCGTGCCATTGCAAACTTGGGTATCTTAAAAGCTGAGCTGTCACAGCAGTAGCGGGTAACAAAAGTGCTTGTGTATTTTTATAATGACTGCATTTGAGTACACAGTAAAACAATACCCCAATATCAAAACACCACATTACGTAACATAAATGTGAACATAAAGGGAATTTCACCCTTTGGGCCAAGGACAGTGTTTGTATGTTAACAGAATGAAACGTCTTGCAAGCATTTTTGCCTCACATTTCAGCAGAGCAGCCTGAGAAGATTTATGGCTCCAATGAAGGAGGCAAGCAATGCCCTGTGTGTGCAAGGTCATGAAGAGTAGCGGGGAGGTGAGAGAGTGACAGAGAGTGAAAAGGAGTGAGAGTGAAAGAGAGAGAGTGAAAGAAAGAGTGAACGAGAGAGAGAGTGAATCTCTGCGATGCGAGGGAATATGGTGTTTGTTTAGTTAAATAAGCGTATTTTAAGCAGCCGTGCAAACTAGGACAGCAATGGAATAAAGCCAAAACAAATGTCAGCGAAGTGGGAGGAGGTGTGTGGAACGGAATGCTGCAATAAAACGCAGGCAGCTACAAGCCTAAAAATGCACAGTGAAAGGGGATCACCAAAGAAATGTAAAATAAAAATAAGTCAGTCAGTCACAGCAACAGATAAAGAAACCAAAGTGGAACAATACAGCAGTTGGGCACTGCTATGAAACAGAAGAAGGGAGAAAAGGCAGAACTGACCTTTAGCGAGCAAGAATTTTTAAAGGACACTGCAACAAACAAATGAAATTGCTTTAACCCACAGTATAAGTATACACCAGGTCAAATGCTTACGCTCAACATAAAAGGGGATAGGTCCATGCCGAGCAATTATAGACCTATAAGTCTTTTAGATTGCTTGCAGAATATATTTTATAGATGTTTCCTGGGGAAGATTCAGGAATGGATGACAGATTACGGTATTGTTAGTCCATTTCAGACTGGCTTTTGAAAGAAAGTTTCTACCATAGACCAGGAGTTTCAGTTTTTATTTTTACATTGAAATATGGTTACTATTGGCAAGGGCAATCTCTATGTAGCTTTCATTGATTTAAAGCCAGTGTTTGACTTGTCCCTCGTTCTGGACTATGAAAGGCTGTAACAGATATGGCAATGCCTCTCATATTCTTTCATTATTAATATGCCTACATGAGAACAACTATATGCATGTTAGATGGGGAGATCAAGGACAGTTGACAGGTAAGATTCCGGTTCCTATGGGGGGGGGGGGGGGGGGGGGGGGGTCAAGGCTGTGTCTTGGTGCCCACTCTATTTTCATTGTTTATTAACGATGTAGTTTCATTCCTGACTCCGGTAGAGACAGATGCTCCTATCTTTGAGAAAACAAAAATTCCAATTCTTCTATTTGTGAACGACAGATTATTGATCTCCAAAACAGCGAGTGTATACTTTTCAACAATTATTTTTTCTGCTCATGTCTTGGAGATCAACACATACAAATCTAAATTAATGTTGTAGAATCCTCACAAGCCTTTAAAAGGGAATATCTTTTTAGGCAGAATCCCCATGGAACTGGTAGATAGATTCCTTTACATATTTAAGTTTAATGATTGCAGAAAGCATGCCTTGGAAGATGCACAATATGCAGAAGCAGATTACGGGTGCTTTACTTATGGAGCACGCAGTCTCATACACCAAACCCCTTGACCAGCGATACAGATTTCTGAAGCTAAAGCCTCTGGTTCTGTCCTTTTTGGGGCAGAACTGTGGGGGGTATTCTAATATTGATGAGCTATCTAGAAAGAAAACAATTTTGTGAGGAATTTAGCTGTTCTTGCAGCAAGCACTCATTTGTTTTTATTATTTAAGGATCTGGGGATTAGGAGGTTGGACTACTCCCGAGTTAGCCAATTATGTAAGAGTCCTTCAGGCTGTTCATGAAGCAGATTGTTTTACTAAAGTACCCTATTTTAGGAGCATTTTATTTGTTAGGATTACCTGAATTGTGGGATCACCCAGAGTCTGCCAACTTCCCTTTGATTTCAAAGATTTGTATTGGCTGGCTATAGCAACTAGTGAATTTGAGCTCCCTGCCCGTTCAAAACTATCATCTGATGTTATTGATTTTAAAAGTGAGAGCAGATATGAGGTGTTCTGGGATCATACTTTGGCTCCCATAGACAGGAAACTTTACTTTTGGTTTCATACAAGTGCTCTACCTTTGTGGTAATTTCTTTAAATTGGTCAGCTGGGGGAGCCATTGTATGGCAGCCAAACAAAACACGGCCAAAATTTTGGGAATTAATACTGCACAACAGTGAGGAGACTGGAAGAGAGATGTGGACTGGTGCATGCAAGCGGAGAGGGCAGTCTTTGAAAGTAGAGGTTGTCCACACAAATGGCCTAAGGTGTGGGGGAAATGGAAAGATTATTGGGGGTGTTAGAAATGGGGTCTTTGGTTGACAGTCAGGTTACCCCCTGTTCAAGCAAGGACCCTCACTCTAGTCAGGGTAAAAGAGAATCACCCTCAGCTAACCCCTGCTTACCCCCTTGGTAGCTTGGCAGAGCAGTAGGCTTAACCTCAGAGTGCTAGGTGTAAAGTATTTGTACCAACACACACAGTAACTTAATGAAAACACTACAAAATGACAACACCAGTTTAGAAAAATAGGAAATATTTATCTAAACAAAAAAAAGACCAAAATAACAAAAATCCGACATACAACAAGTCAAGTTATGAATTTTTAAAGATGAAACTCAAAAATTGCGCTTAGAAACAAAAATGCTTCGATGAGATGTTAACACGGCGTCGTGACGGAGTTGTTACCAACAAGCCAACACCAGCGGCGCCAGACACGGAGTCGTGTAGACCCCCAAGTACAGTACTTTTGGTGAAGAGTGAAAACAAGCTGATGCGTGAAGTCGGGGATCGCGGCGTCTGTGCGAAACGTTGAATCCGTGCACTTCGAGCAGCGTCTGTCACGATGTGGTGCGGCGACTTCCACGGAGTCGCGGACTTCAGCGGGGCTGCAGCGGCGTCGGGCCTGCGAATAGCGTCACGTTCCAGCGAAGGTCACGGCGTCGGGTGCAGGCGGCGTCACCGGATTCAGCAGCAGCGTCGGTCCGGAGTCGTCCGAAGTCGATTTCCTTGGATTCCACCAGTTTTCCTTTCAAGGGCCCAGGGACTGGATAGGGCACCACTTGCCGGGGCAGGAGTCTCTCCAGAGACTCCAGGTGCTGGTAGAGAGAAGTCTTTGCTGTCCCTGAGACTTCAAACAACAGGAGGCAAGCTCTAACTCAAGCCCTTGGAGATTTCTTCACAAGATGGAAGGCACACAAAGTCCAGTCTTTGCCCTCTTACTCTGGCAGAAGCAGCACTGCAGGAAAGCTCCAGAAAGCACAGTCACAGGCAGGGCAGCACTTCTTCCTCAGCTATCAGTTCTTCTCCAGGCAGAGGTTCCTCTTGGTTCCAGAAGTGTTTCTAAAGTCTGAAGATTTGGGTGCCCTTCTTATACCCATTTTAGTCTTTGAAGTTACCTTTCTTCAAAGGGGACTCACACCTACTTGTGAAATCCTGCCTTGCCCAGGCAAGGCATCAGACACACACCAGGGGGTTGGAGCCGGCATTGTCAGAGGCAGACACAGTCCTTTCAGATGAGAGTGACCACTCCACCCCTCCCTCCTAGCAGAGATGGCTAATCAGGAAATGCAGGTTACACCCCAGCCCCCTTTGTGTCACTGTCTAGTGCGAGGTGAAAAACAACCCAACTGTACCGATTACAATACAATACAACTGTCAAACTGACCCAGACAGGGAATCCACAAACAAGGCAGAGTCACAGAATGGTTTAAGCAAGAAAATGCTCACTTTCTAAAAGTGGCATTTTCAAACGCACAATCTTAAAATCAACTTTACTAAAAGATGTATTTTTTAATTGTGAGTTCAGGGACCCCAAACTCCACATGTCCATCTACTCTCTAGGGGAATCTACACTTTAATCATATTTAAAGGTAGCCCCCATATTATCCTATGAGAGAGACAGGCCTTGCAACAGTGAAAAACGAAGTTGGCAGTATTTCACTGTCAGGACATATAAATCACATTATTATATGTCCTACCTTATCCATACACTGCACCCTGCCCTTGGGGCTACCTAGGGCCTACCTTAGGGGTGCCTTACATGTAATAAAAGGGAAGGTTTAGACCTGGCAAGTGGGTACACTTGCCAACTCGAATTTACAGTGTAAAAATACACACACAGACACTGCAGTGGCAGGTCCGAGACATGATTACAGAGCTACTTATGTGGGTGGCACAACCAGTGCTGCAGGCCCACTAGTAGTATTTGATTTACAGGCCCTGGCACCTCTAGTGCACCTTACTAGGGACTTACTAGTAAATCAAATAGGCCAATCATGGATAAACCAATTACATACAATTTACACGGAGAGCATATGCACTTTAGCACTGGTTAGCAGTGGGATAGTGCTCAGAGTTCAAAAGCCAACAGCGACAGGTCAGAAAAAAATAGGAGGCAGGAGGCAAAAAAAGATTCAGGATGACCCTGCATAAGCAAAAGTCCAACAGGGGGCAACTATGTACTCCTGTAATGGACACCACTCGAAATGCTTGGGACTGAGAGGGACAAGACAAACTTGCGAATGTGAGTTGCTGGAGACAGGGCGAAGGACAGAGAAGGGTGAATTCGTACTGGATATGTATTGCAAAGTGCCACTGTACTGTTCAACATCATCCTTGTACCTAATGTCACCTGGTTTCTTTCTGACTGATATGCTAATAAAAATAATTTAAAAAACTTAAAAACAACCTCTGCCAAAAAAGTATGGTCCTCTACAAATATATGTGCTTATTCATAAAAAGATGCATGGTTTCTTAACTAGCAATTGCTGAAAACTTTTTCAAGCAGGTAGTTTGAGGAAGAAACACTAGATGAGAACAAGTCATCACTTTTCTAATGATGCTTCTGAATTATCTTCAGATTTTCTAAAGACAAATGTATTGGTGTCTTTCCTTAGAGGAGTTTATTAGACATCCCATTCGTGGTTCATTTACACAAAGTGTTGTCTATAAAAGACCCAACTTTTCAAAGATCGTGAGACTAACAACACTGCAAATACTAAATAAATATGGCAAATGCTCAGTGCTTGTAGTGTGCAATGGATCTGGGTGTGTTACTGTTTCCAGAGTGGTGTCAAATGGTATGGGCAAATATTTATAAGGACACAGTGCAATGTGGTGTCTTTATGGTCCATTACGGTGCGGTCAATGAGTGTGGATGCAGCGTTGTCATATTAAGTTCCTAAAGCACAGTGAAGTGCAATGAGTTTGTGTCCTCAGAATGTTGTGAAGAAGAGGAAGTGAATTTCTTAAGGACACACTGAAGTGTGGTGCTCTGTAACCCTGGAGCTCCCTGCAATACTGTGCTTTTGTTACAAATGCAGTGTTGTGGATTATTAAGTTTTTACTACAATGCACATTGGTGCATTAATGACTGTAGTGGGTTAGTGCCTCTAGAATACTTTGTGGGAGTGAGCTGCCCCTCTACAGTAATAAGGTGGAGTGTTGTAATTTAAATAAAGTGCAGTGCGGTGGGTTACTGCTCATAGAGTGCAGTTCGTTATGGTCACTGACTTTAGTGTTCAGAAGAGTGCTGTTGGCTAATGTACTTTGAATGCATTGTGATTTGTTGTTTTCCTTAAGATGCAGTATCATGCCGTATGATAGTATTTCTATGGGACTGCATAATGTGGTGGATTAGTGTCCCAAGGATGCTCATTATACGTGCATAAAGCCAGCAAAGAGAACACGTCTGCTTACAGCCACTACATTTTTGAGAGGAGAAATGCAAAAACAAAACAAAAACAAAAAAACGATGCCAATCGGAGACTAAAAGAGCATCATGGGAAAAGACACTGCTAAGGAAGTCCGTGAGAATAGGAATAATCTAAAAAAATTACGGGTTGACAGGAAAACTTAAATGTAAAAAAAAATAGACACACACTCCTTGTCCTTGTTTCAGTTTTTTTTTTTAAATAATTGCTCAAGTCATTAAGGAAACTTTGTAACCAATTTGTCACCTTTATTCCTATTACAATCTAAAACCAGAAATTTTGACAAATATGGATTCAAACGGATTAGGTATTATCAAGATTTACACTCACCTCATTACCATGGACCATTAGATGGTGTGTTGTGACCAGGGCTTTAAATACGACAACCCAACTGCTATTTGTTGCTCGCTCAAAAAGTGTGTCTGCCATCTGAGGAATATTCACATTAGTTTCGTTGGTGGCCTGGATCAGATCTAAATAAAATCATATCTAATAAGAATCCATTAAGAGTGCAAAAACGGCAACAGTAATTTAAGTAAAAATTACCAACATCATCTTTTTAAAGCAGTGCAGACATTTTTGTTTAAGCGTTCTGTAGGGCACATGCGCATTAGCAGAGGGGTGGTAGTCCTGCTTCTAAGACTCAAATCTAATTTGTCAATAGTAAATAATCAGTATAAGTTCCCTTGTTTCCAGGACTCAATTTACAATTTAATTATTTCATGATTTGGAACTCCAAAGAGGTCCACATGTATACTCATTATTTAATAAAAAAGTAAAAAATGGAAAAGTCCCTAGCAAATATATACTAGCTTATTTTAAATCCTATATTTGAAAGCAGGAAAATGTAAAACAAAATTATCTTTTCTGTACTATATAATCAAGTCGCAACCCATCACTTAAAATAACATACAATATTTACATAAAAGGACAATAAATCGGTGAAAACCTATTGTTTGGTAAATTTTGTTTTCTTCCCTCTCCAACCAATCACACATATAAAAATCAATGCATAACATTAAGGAATAAGATCCAACAATAAAAGGAAAATTAAAATACCAACCAAGAAAAGGTTTAGTGCCTACACCCAAACAGATAAAGTCCTACAACACATCCCAAAATATAAAATAACAGTACATTCAAATAGTGGCAATCTCGTAACCACCGAAAGGGTAATCCGATCAATAAATAGTTAAAAAGGCCTTAAAAAATGTAAACATCCTAAAACAAAATATTTTGTTCGGAGGGTTATACATTGATTTCAATACCTCATCAGATGAACATATATTGGAATTCGCACGCAGCGGTTTCAACCATTTTTTACTTAACTCAACTAAGGACAGACAGACGAATAGCACATGCATAAAAATGTGTATCCCTAAGTGACAGATCACAAATATTCGAGTATCCATCCCACTTAGCAGTTACCTCTCTAAGAGGTAATCCATTAAATCTCAACAGGATGAGAAAACGTCTGACTCCATGTGGTAATTTCCACTGTAAATACAGTTGTGTGTAATTAAAGATCACCGATTTAGTTAATGTCATTAGCCTCCACTTTTTAAGACAAAACTCCATGTCCAGAGAGAAGCTTTTTCCCCTTATAGCTTCTTTTAGGCTCTTTTATAAATGACAAGAGGTTCTGAGATAAAAACGAATGAACATCTAACTGAAGCAATTGCATAGCAAGGTTAATATTTCGATAAAACTGAGATTTATTTCTTAATGAACCAAATATTTCTTTGCATGCTAAGAATCGTAAGGACGACTCTGCACTCTGGGCTAAAAAGAAGGCTCTCTGGATTACTGGAGCTAGGCCCTGTATATAAATACTCTTGATACCAAATTCTAGCCTTAAGGCTGACACAGAAACCAAATTATTACAGGTGACCAAGCTTCTTAAAATCCGGCCTTCAATCTTTTTCAAAAACTCCCATTTCGAGATTTCTATTCCTTCTATGGCATACAGGATGGTGGATGGGATTTTTGCTTGATAAACAGATAGTAAATAAGAAAGGTGTCGCTGACCCACCACTTTATAGAAGGCTAATATTGTGTGAGACTGAGACAGAGCCTTGCTGATGTTATTACATATGTGGTCTCGACTATTAAGGGAACAGGACAGAATTTTACCCAAAAAACTGTAGGAATTGACCCGCTCCAAACACTGGTGACCCACTGACCAGGTAAACTTAATTTTTTTACGGGATGTATTCTCCAGGAAGAATACCACTTGAGATTTTAACGTATTTATTTTTAGGTGATGCTGCTTCGAGAAATCATGTAAGTCGCCTATTAAGACCTTTCGGGGTGAGATCGAGAACCACTATGTCATCAGCATAGAGAAGGCAAGAAATTGGAGCGCCTCCAATTTTGGGCGCAAACCATTGGGTGTTCCCTAATACAGATGGAAGGTCATGAATGTATAAAGAAAAGAGAAGGGGTGCCAACAGGCAATCCTGTTTTTGACCATTTTTTTTGTGAATTCTGAAGAAAGACCCTGCTCTCCGCCTAGCAGTACTTTACACCACGTTGAAGAGTGCAGGGCTATAATTAAACCTAACAATTTTGTAGGAACACCCAATCTTGATAAATTTCTTCCACAATATCTTACCGTCAACCCTGTCAAAAGCTGTAGAGAAGTCAATAAGAGTGGCGTATACTACCTCATCTCTAAGCTGAACATACTTTTGATTTCTAATTTGCATTAAAAGAATATTATCTAAGGTATTATGATCCTTCCTAAAGCCTGCCTATTCAATAGGGAGGATCGAATTTTCTTCAACCCAGGAAGTTAAATGCACAAGTATGCTTTTAGCGAAGATCTTACCAACAGCATCCAACAGGGCTATTTGCCGATAGTTTGTAGTTAAAGATTTATCACCCTTTTTATCCAAAGGAACTAGGATATTCCCTGTCCAGGACACCGGGATTGTAACATTTGAATAACAGAAGGGGAATACCGGATTAAGAATCTTTGCCCAAAGCAAGGGCTCTTTTTTAATTACTGCAATAGGGAACTGGTCTGGACCCATTGCTCCTGAGGCCCTTATCAACCTTATAAATCCCTCTATCTCTGGGACTGTAGGAGCACCGAAGGCATCGGGCTCCAACCCACAACCCATCTTAAAATCTAATTCATCTAATTCAACTTCCTCAGTTTCTGAGTACAGGGAGAGAATATAGTCCCTCCATTCGGACTAGACTATCAGAGGGGCTTTTATGTGACCTACAGCCTTCAGAAATAAGTGACCAAAATGTACTACTATTTTTAACCCTGGCTGCTTCTCTCAAGGCTATCCAACACTGATCTGCCTCCTCCCTCCTTATTCTCTCCTTCATCTGTACTCTTCTCCTCTTGAGAAGGGAAATTCTTCTACTCAGATTCCCACCCATGCTGTAGCCTAATCAAGATGTTAATTTCCCTACTCAAAAGGACAAGAGGGAGCCTTCATTTCTTTTGTGGGGGTTTAATACATTTTGACTAGACTCTCTGGATGATGCTTCCCATGAAACCAGAAAAGCATTTTAATGAATCTTTGTGCCAGTCATAAATATTTCTCATAACCATTCCAAGTGACTCTTTCAGAGATAAGATTTTAAATGATGATTAGTAAATTCAACCTGTATTCCCATTAAAATTAATGTTATGACTCTTGAAATTCCATGTCTTGATAGGAGACATTTGGAGTTTTAGTGAAAGACTCAAGATCTTATGGTCACTAAATAGATTATCAGTGATTGACATGTCCTCCACTATTTGTGCTAGGGAGTAGGAGGCCAAAAAATAATCAATAATAGAATTACTCAGGCGAGATTTAGGAGTAAAAGCTGCTGGGGAGTGCGACTGAAATGACCATTCAAAATTATACACCTAAGTTCCCTTAAGCCTTTTAACAGGCTATACCCCCTTTTGTCTGTCCTAATTCTTGAAGGAAAACAAATAGATGGAATGTTAAGGAGAGATTCCCTCTCTATATCACAAAAAGTGAAGAGGGATAAATTAGAAATTTTACAGTTTAAATCCCCGCAATCAATACTTCATATACAGTTTCATAAGAGCTTAAAAAAAAAAGAAAGACAATTCCTACCTATGCAGTAACATCCTATCATGCTCTTTATATATAAAGCATTTACCACTAAAATTGGTCTTTTCCTACTGTCCTTCAATATTGGCACAATTCTAGTATTTTGTGAGACCAGAATAATTTCAAACTCCCATTTGTACTTGTCACTTAAGAATATAGCGGCATCACCTTTTACATGCCCCATGTTGGAGGGCTGTGATTTTTGACAAAGGACCGTGTACCCTGGGCTGGAGATATTAGTTACACTCCAGGTCTCTGCCAACTAGCTCCAGTTATCTTGGAAGGGACTCAGAGGGGGAGACTGGACCTCTTTGACGAGTTTCACAACTCTTCCTCCCTGGGAAAAAGGGACCTTAACACTTTCCAGGGGAAGAGCGGGGGACTCTCGCCCAAGAAAGAGGTTACTTTTATTCACACATGGAGCAAGGGGGGCCTGAATTCTACACAAATCGTAATCCTTTCTCCTAGCTGAGAACACATCTATGCCTCTGCGTTGCAACTGTTCGCAATTGACTAAAATCAAGTTTACTATTGTTTTGGAATGCAACCAGACTCTTGTCTTTACAGAGTCAAGACCCTGCATCAGAAATACACGAGAGATATCACCACTTTCAATTAATGTTAACTCCGGTATATCTCTAAAACAAGAAATTGAGAGAATGGTTTAATAGTAAATTTGAGTCAAATAGGACACAAAAAAACTCAGTGCAAGTCGTCGTCTCACAATTGACTACTCCACCACCCAAGTTGTCAGAAATTAAATACGAGGTATTACAAAATACATCAGCATGTGGGTTGAGGGAAGAAGTCACCTTCTTTACAATAGGTAATCCATCTAATTTGTCCAAAGGAGGATCCCAAAAGAGAACTAAATCAAGTTCTTCCTTTTATGAGGCGGGTACTACAACTTCCAAGTCTTCCAAGTCATTAGTCCTATCCTTCATTGGGACTTTGATATCTTCCATGGGAGAAGGTATTCCTGTAGGTACCTGGCCATCAAACTTTACCTATCTAGGTTTTCTTTTGGAAATCCGCCTCTTAGATTTTCTTCTCTTCTTTTTCCCTTTGAAAGACTTTCCCAAGTTTCCTTCATTGTCTACTTGCTTGATAGATTTGTTTCTCTTGTGCTCCACAATCGGACAAGTAGAAAGTAACTTAGACTGTGGTAAAATGATAGGGAATGGGACCATTGGTGAGGTTGACTTTAACTCCGAGTTTACTGGCACCGGGATATTCAACTGAAGAGGTGATGGAGAGAATACATTTTCCAGAGAATAATCAGAGCTTTCTAAGTTAAAACTTTCCTCACATAACACCGGAATGAAAGACACTTGTGGTTTCCCAGCCTGGGTTCCTTTGGGAGACAAAACTGAATATTTGATTGAATTCACATTCAAGTTTGCATCCAAGGGATCCAACAGTATACTAGGACAGCTACCCCCCGGTTCCTTGGGGGCCTCTTTTGCAGACATCAGGAATTTCTCCATCAAGGTTAAACCCTCCTTCTTTTGACCAGGCAGGGCTTTCAATATGGCCAATAGAGCATCTTGAGAATGATCAAAGCTATTTATCGATTTTTGTAAGAGCGTTAAGATAGATGATAGTATTCTCTCAAGGCATTTAAAAAACTCCAAAATTACTGTGTGGTGGTCCAGAGGGGCACCTGGCGAATTTCTGGGGAGCAAAAACTCAGGGGTGAGTGAGGGAAATCCTGGGGATAAAGAGAGATCCGAAGGTGTACTGGTAATAAGTCTTAGGCAAGGGGATTCCTTGCTTCCATCCAAGGGCGAGGATGCGCTCGGTGTGTCAAACATTCCTTTTATTCAATGGCCAGCAAGGTGAAATACCCTACATCAGGAGGTGAGGGGGGGCAAGTTTGAAAAAGGGAGATCAGTGTTAGTGAATTCATTTAATTATTTTAAGCCTTCATGAAAATTATTATTTCGGAATCCTAGAAAAACAGTTGTGAAAGATTGTGGAGCAAAATGAGCAACAATGGTATAAAAAAGGTTTAGGAGGCAGGGATTGAAATTCATTCTCCCAGAGCTCCCCCCGCTTGAGAATGGTTCAAAATTGAATTGTCTGCTTACAAAACGGTTATTGCATGTCAAAAAATGTTTACAAAACTTACAGCAATAGGAAATCATGAAAACTAAAATCTGAATCTAAGAAAAAGTGACGAGCGTCTTCAGAAGGTTGAATAAAGTGACAACTTTAGAATTCTATGTTGTGATGTTGACTCCAGGGTTTGGAAAAAAGTTGTGCAGCCCTCACAGCCTGGTTTAGTGATGCCATGCTATTTTAGGCATGATGTGGGATAGAACTGTCTGCATAGCCTGACCACAGGTCAAGCCCTGCACAATACAGTCACAGTGTATGACCGAAATTCATGTGCAGCTCTTCTGGGTGGAACAGAAGAAGCTAGGCACACTGTCTGGGCATGCATTTAAAGGCTGCGGAGCACAGCAAAAAGTAGTGCTCTGTTGGCTTGGAGCAGGATAGGTGCAGGGTCTTTGTGAAGACTATGTCCTGAACTAAGAGGTTGATGTGCACCACCAAAGGCCTTGCACAGCTGGTTGGGTTGGGGGCTGGCACAAGGGCAAGCCACAGGCAATTTGCTGGTGTAGGGTGTGCCCATTCGCCAGGCCCTGTGCCCAAATTACTGCACTTGGCTGACAACTGTGCTCAGCTGGTTCAGTGGAATGGGGTCAGGGACTAGCGTTTTGTGCATCTTGAAAGCATATGCTGGTTGCCAAAGGTTTGGATAGGGCAGAGGCTGGTTGCAGTTTATCATTTAATTACAAACAAAATCACTTAAAAATCTTTGCCGAAGATAATAACTTATCTTTTTTGTTCATAACAAATTAACATTTGATTATAAACAGATATATAGATATTCCCACAAAAAATACAGTTGAAGTGATGTTATGTTTAGAATGTAAAGAGCCAGAGAATATAGGTTAGTGGAAAACAGAGGCATGAAGTGGGATGAAAAGCAGTCAGCCTTAATCGTTGGCAACTATGGCATTCAGCAACAGCTGGGTCCTAAAGAAAACCTTTAGACCCCATTTTTTATTTAAAACTAAGCCCTATGATTAGGAAACACTGGAGGAGGGGAATGCTCCAGCATGGTGGCTGAAAATACTTCTACATGTAACCTTTTCTGTATATTCAGGAGTAAACCTGCCCCTGGACCATTAGCAGGTCCATCCACATTTAATGCTGACACTCGCAATGGTATGTGGAGGTGTTTTTTTTTTTTTTTTTTTTTTTTTTTTTTAAGTGCGCAGGCCTAACCTGTAAAGAGACTCCTTACTTCACTTTCTCCAAAGCTTTTGTCCCAAGGCTGTGCTTTATTTTTTAAGGGATTTTTTTGATGTGGTCAAACTGGGACAATGCTCTTTTAACTCCTCCACTTCACAGCACAAGTTCAAGCTCTGAGTTCAACACACTAAGGGCCTTGTTCTGAGTTAGTTGGTCTGACCGCCGAACTCCAATACGGCTGTGGGAGGCAGCCATCAAATCGGCAGCCTCCCCACTGTTGTAATTCAATATTTCTGCCATGCTGACTGTCAATAACAGTGCAGCGGGGAGCCGAAGCCAATGCAGTCGCACAAAGCACTCTCAGAATGTGCACTGTCTGGCATGGCAAACTACGCATTTCAAGGGTGCTGACGGGGGGGGGAGGGGTCCCTGAATCCCTCAAGACATGGTCATGGACAGTGCAGGGGTCCAACTGTAGCCCCTCCTCTACCCTTCCACCACCCTTTTCATGGCAGGGATCTTGCAATGAAAAGGAAGCCAGAAAGGAAAGTAATGATCAGCACAGTGGTGCCGAACTCAGCACTGGCGTGGCTGACCACACCTTTTACCACCGCCAACCCATAGAGACTATGACCCAGACTGTGGCGGAGGTCTCCTGGTGGTCCGATCGCTAGGGTCGTAATCTGGCGGTCAGACCACCAGGACTGCGTAAGTCAGACCACCATTACGAGTTTGGCAGTCTTAGAACTGCCAAAATCATAACCAGGGCCTTAGTCCAGCAAACACTCATATATACATTTCTTTACACATCTAATAAAAAAATAAAATGCAAGCAAAGCTCACAAACACACTAAAAAGCAAATTTGAATCATGTCATGCCAACATCCATGACTATAATCAAACAGTATAAGTACATAGGGCCATATGTACACAAAATCAAGACTTGCACTTTTAGTGAATCACAATTTGGAAATTGCAGTTCCAAATGTAAGAAAACGTACATCTATTGAAAAGTCACTTCTAGTGGGTCAAAAATCGACCTACCACAAATATTAATTAATGAAGTAGGTCACAGTTTGTTTGCACCTCTTAATGAATGATAGCCATGACAGGGATGGTGGTCTGCTTTAATAAAGATTATATAATGCAGCCCGTTTGCCCTCAAGGAAAATGGCCTGCATTTAAAAAGTAGAATATTAAACTTTTAAGTTAATTTTTTTTTAAGAGCAGGCTGTGGTCGGTGGAACCCTGGAACCGCTGCTTGCTCTTAAATGTTGCTGTTTATATTCTTAAAGGGGAGGAGGTCCCTTAGGGTACACCTTCCCATTTGTGATTGGTTACAGCTACCTTTTAGTAGTTTGCAAAGAATTAACGTTTTGCAACTGTAATATGTCCCATATCATTGGTACATACCACTCTCCTCTTATCTAATGCTATGAAGTGGCCTTGGTGACATGGTGAGTGTACCACAAGTACGTTAAATAATAACATATATTTATGAAAAACAGTGCATATGCTGAAATTGACTACAAAAGGTAATTTTACCAGTGTAACCTACTCATTTTTGGTCCAAAGTTTGGTGTATGCTTGATATCGCTGGACATTCAAAAACAGTGCTCCAGCAAGACTGAGCCAATAATACTCTCACATATTTACACAGTACAAGGCCACTAATTCTGTGCCCAAACAGCTTGAACTGACAACAAGCACTAGAATAAGACATATTTAAATAAGGCAACTCCAATCCTTAAACTTTAACCCAGCAAAGGTATGCAAAGCAAGCTTGGACTTGAAGCACTGTGAATTGCATTTGATACTTAATTGATAGTGTATGCAAATCCCTGAAAATATTATTTAAGTAGTGAAACCAAAGAAAGATAGTTTTTTTGTTTTTTAAATCTTTTATTCATTATGATGATCAACCTAAGGAATTTCACACAAACTATCAGGTAGAGGGCTAAAGGTAAGCATGTATTAGGGTAGTGAACCATGATCATAGGAACTCTTGACCCATATGGAGCTGGGGACAGAGATTTTATGGGACTAACAGCTCTAGAGGAATGAGTATTAAGGACTGGAAAATACTGCCACAGAGGGATACACAGACAAACAACACTGTGAACCACTTATACAGAGGAACAATAGAGCAGGGGAATTGGTAGAGCATGGACAGAGAATGAGAGCAAGGAGACTTAAGCACACACTAGGAAGGAGGAAACAGATAGTCGTGGAGAACAGATGACATACCCACATCATCTAGGTTAGGGACTAATGTGCTCCAAAACAAGAAATTAATAAGACAAAAATCTGTGCACAAACATTCTTTTGCACACCCCAGTAAAGGGTGAAAAACTCACTTGGCTACCAGGCTACTGAAATCTATACAACCCACAATATAGCCTTAGCAGACAAGGGTCTTGTAGGGACTTTATGCTCTTATCTAAGGAGCATCCAGCAGATTTTTTAAACAAAAAACTCATTTCATACTCACATAGCTTAACTGGGAGGATGCAAGATCTACTCCATTTGGCCCTGCTTCAGGAGTGCCATTAGGAGAGCTTGCACCATATATACCACATCATGAACTTATAAGTGGTAAAAAAAATAGGTTAATACTATGCTATGCAAAATATGATGGCATAATGTAGCAAAACTCTTAAGACCTAAGGATGTGACCAATCTGAAATAAAACGAATATTGCAAGGTGTGTTTCCCTTAACACAAAAAAGGAATTAAAATTAATTCAAATTAATGAAGTAATTTTATAAAAGCTAAATTAGGTAGAGATATGTCCAGCATGTCCGATATATTCTACCATCTGAAATGCATATATGCACAAAACTGATTCTTGCACTAGCTGTCACTAATTCAGAGGTTATACCTTAAGACAGGGAACTCTCATACTGCCACCTATTTAATGCAAAGCACAATTTCGATTCCTAACTGGAAGCATTGTGTAGATGTGGAGCAACTCCAAAATGCAAACAGGATAAGATTCACTATCAAAAACACTTCAAGTAGACTACTGCATATATTATGTATTCACCTGTGCATTAATATATGCAAAAAACAACAAGTTACAGTTAATCCTTACTATGTGAGGTCCAGATGCAATAACTTGGTACCAAATGACTAGTTTATTAAATGTGTTGTATCTCTGTAAAAAAAAAGCTAATACTTAAGCTCCCCTCTGCTTGTGGAGGAACTACTCTTGAGTAGAATCACCTTTAAAGACTGACTGACAGCCATGTTTCCTCCTAATCATGGAAAAGAAAGTTCAAAGTGGCAAGTGTTATGCACACTATTTTTAAATGATAATAGGTTGTTTTTACAAAGATGAAAATGGGTACAAAATGATCATTCTGCTGAATGCGAATAACACATCACAATAAACAATTTGCGTAAATGACAAAGGAAATTAACTTTCACCAGGCAGCGAGACTGAGCACTCTACCACTTTAGAAACTTGATCAACTATTTAGATACTATACTGGTTCTTCTCAGAGCTTCAGGCATCAACATATCACCTCTCCATTTCCCAAAAACCACGAAAGATGTTTTATCAGTCTCCGAGTATGATCAGTGTGTAAAAGAAACATTTGAATGCAATATCCCTAGCTTGAATTTCATCTGCTTAAGATGGGCTTCCAAATATCTGAGATCAGTAAATTTATTATAATTGAGTTAATAAACAGTAATGCCTGCTATGTGCAAAACAGTTAATTAGGTCACTGCGGATTAATACAATTTTTCCAAATCCACTGCACATCATACTCTAAAGATAAAATTGAAGATAAAAACAACTGCTATTGCACTTTATTATAGAAATTAAAGCAGTTGGGAAAGCATGGTCACATCATTACTTAACAAAATAATCTCACTGCACTACTACAACTTTTAAGCATGCACTTGCTGCTTCTACAAATGTGCAGTTCCCCCTAGAAAAACTAAATGTTAGGATATATCTCCTGCTTTGCACCCTTACAAAAAGGACCCTGTGATGAACCGGTTATTGAGAAGGTGTCTTTGGTGGCTCAGGTAGAGTAAAACACTCAGTTGTTCACCTCTGTGTAGGCACCACCATCATTAATGTGAAAATATGCTTGGTTGCTGCATCAGGCCAACAGTCAATTCATACAAGATAATGGCATCTTTATAACTCACATCTGACCCTCACTACATCAAGACCATTTTCATTTTATTTGATCAGTGAGCATCTTTTGTATTTTTTGCTATTAAGTAAAATGATCACACGTTCCTTCAGGAAAGATTAATTCAGGCAGTAGGCAGCAGCATTCAATTTAACTTTAAATTTGTTTCTTTCGAACCTGTTCAAATACAAAAACTATTTTGTGTACACTATGTATATCTTGCAAAGCGCTCAAAGCAGCCAATGCTTACTGCAATGCATTAAATTACGAGGAATCGATTACATAGAAAAAAAGTTTTACAAAATCAATTCAATATACTCTAGGTAACCAACAGGAAGACAGGCAAAGGAAAAGCCAAAGAACAATCAGCATTAGTCTAGCAATCCAAGTAAGAAAACATCTATAGACCAAAGCAAAGATGAAGTATTTCAAAGTTGATTCAATCAGTGCTACAGAGTAATTACTCTAAATCACATATGTAAATTATGTGCGGTAAACACTAAAGAATTAAAATAAAAAATCAATCAATCAAGATATTTGTATAGCGCGCTACTCACCCGGAGGGTCTCAAGGCGCTGGGGGAGGGGGGACCGCTACTGCTCGAACAGCCAGGTCTTGAGTTGCTTCCTGAAGGAGAGGTGGTCTTGGGTCAGACGGAGGTGGATGGGGAGGGAGTTCCAAGTCTTGGCTGCCAGGTAGGAGAAGGATCTTCCTCCCATGGTGGCTTTTCTAATGCGTGGCACGGCGGCGAGGGCGTGGCTGGTCGATCGTAGCTGGCGGGTGGGAGTGTAGAAGGTCAGGCGGTTGTTGAGGTACCTGGGGCCCAGGTCGTGGAGGGCCTTGTGTGCGTGGGTGAGGAGGCGGAACGTGATTCTCTTGCTGATGGGGAGCCAGTGCAAGTCTCTCAGGTGTCCGGAGATGTGGCTGTGTCGGGGGATGTCAAGGATGAGGCGTGCGAAGGCATTCTGGATGCGTTGGAGTCTTTTCTGTAGTTTGGCCGTGGTTCCGGTGTAGAGGGTGTTACCGTAGTCCAGTCGGCTGGTGACGAGTGCCTGGGTGACCGTCTTCCTGGTTTCGGTGGGGATCCATCGGAAGATCTTTCGGAGCATGCGTAGGATGTTGAAGCATGATGATGAGACTGCGTTGATTTGTCTGGTCATCGAGAGGGAGGAGTCCAGGATGAAGCCCAGGTTGCGTGCGTGGTCCGTTGGTTTGGGTGCGCTGCCCAGGGCAGGAGGCCACCAGGAGTCGTCCCAGGCAGAGGGTGATGATCCAAGGATGAGGACTTCCGTCTTGTCGGAGTTCAGTTTCAGGCGGCTGTTCATCATCCACTCGGCTACGTCTTTCATCCCTTCGTGCAGGTTGGTTCTGGCGATGGCTGGGTCGTTGGTGAGGGAGAGGATCAGCTGGGTGTCGTCGGCGTAGGAAACGGAGAAGGCATACAAAAGTAGAAAGCAAAATGATAAGTACTAACAGGGCCCAGGGCACTACTCTTATGCAGAGAATCCTGGCCTTGTGTCTTTGTGTACGCAAGTGCTACAGGCAAGAATGTTATTTAAAATCAGTTTAACCTCATAAGTGCGGGTGTCGCCCACATACCCTCCATGGTGCAGGTCACGACCAATGGCCGACACCGGGGAGGGGTTTATGCACCAGAGGATTATTTTTTTTTAAATGTACAACCTCCGGGAGACATGAAAGAGCTTTAATGTTCCCCCCCCCACCCACCCCTGGCAGGTGAGCAGGTAAGGCTGCTTCCTACTCCGGTGGGGAAGACAGGAAGGCCTTGTTTAAAAGGGGAGATTCTGCCCTTTCAAACGAGGTCTTCTTGAAACCCCACCAGGGATTTGGATTTTACTTGGAGTCGCCCCCCCTATGGGGTTTTAAAAAAATAAAAAATTCAAAAATACTAATAATAAAACTGACAGGGGGTCGTCCTTGAGCAGGGCGACCCCCTGTGGGGGCAACTGGACCCCAGAGAAACCATAGAGCTATTAAAAAAAATAAAATTATATATATATGAGAGAGAGAGAGAGAGATATCACTTTTGTCAATGCATGTGTGGTTTCCCTGGGGGCTGCGATCGGCCCCCAGGAAAATCACACCCACATATAAAAGTGACCTCTTTATATATACACACACACACACACACACACATATTCGCCACCAGTTCACTTGCAGTTGCAGCTTGTGTCTTCAAAGCAATGCACATACTTGAACTAACGGGTTTTAACTGTAGCTTTTAGGCAGCATTAAAAAGTCAAGTAACTCTTGTGAATATGTTTTTGTTACAAAAGGATCTGACTTTTGTCTAGAGGCAGTTTTGATGCCATAAAGTAGCGCAGACGGTTTATATGCCTACTGCAAAGATCAAATATGTATTTTAAGTAAATAGCTGAGTGGATTAGTCAAGCCAGCCATTGCCTGCGCTACAATACAAATTAAATGTATGTACGAGGGGGGCTATTGAAAGATGAAGTACACTTTTGCAGGGTGGTAGTGAGGGAATTCGAGGAGGTCATGGGAGTGGGAGCACCAAAAATGATTGCTGGACTGGGTTCCAGAGGCGCTAACGACTCGGACTATTGGTATGTGACAAGGTGAAGTAATAGTGTGTCTGTTTTTTTTAGTGTCTTAAGAGAACATGCTGATTGAGGGAGGAAGCGAAGGTAAGGTGACTGACCTTTACTGTTGCATGCATCTCACACTCGCCCACCAGCAATTTTGTGACTGTCTACGTAGGCTAGTGTTTTAGAGCTAGAGTTTAGCCAGTAGCAGAGATGGCGTCTTGTTGATGACTGCTGCTCAAGCCCTCACCAGGGTTATAGAGGACAGCTCTGATGTAGGATCGGAGACTGAAATAGCAGATACTGAGGAAGCATCTGAGTGATAGGGGAGTGGCACAGACTCTATGAATGATTTTTCCAACAACTCCTCCTCCAGTGATTCTGAGGGAGGTAATGAGGACAGTCCTGCTGTCCCTTCGCAAGCAGTCTGTGCGGTGGGATAATAGTGGGTTAGCCCAACGCAGGGAGCAGGTGCATGTAGAGGAAAGCACAGACAGAGTGCCTTCTTGGGAGCTCCCCAATTTAGTTCAGCCCCAAATTCCACCACCCAAATCGTATTGTGGAGACATCATAGTTATCTATCACAAAACAACCTGGTTTTGTAAGGCAGGCACCTGCGTTTTTGGTCCCGGGCTCGACACCAGAGGACTCCACTGAGGAGTGACTTGTGTGGATTCCCCAAAGTTTTCTTACCCAGAATACCCTGCAAAGGTGAAATGTTGAATAAAAACTGTATTTTGTCTTGCATTTCTGTCACACAAACTACAGGAATGTGCTGGGATCCACAGAATCCCTACCACCCAGTGTTTCCCCACCTGTCCTGATGAAAACACTACCCCACTGCAGTGCCTGTACCTAGTGCCTGCATCAGGAATGAATCACCCCAGGGTCAACTGTTGCCCTCGTGTAAGGACAAACATTGACTGTTGTGTGATCCATTCCTTACACAGGCACTAGTTCTACCCACACGTGAGGTCCTATTTTTGTTGAGACATAGAAGAATGCTGGGGGGTAGGAAATTTGTGGCTCCTCTCAGATTCCAGAACTTTCTATCACCGAAATGTGAGGAAAGTGTTTTTATTTGCCAAATGCTGAGGTTTGCAAAGGATTCTGGGTAACAGAACATGGTGAGAGTGCCACAAGTTACCTCATCCTGG
The DNA here is from genome assembly GCF_031143425.1 of Pleurodeles waltl. Taxonomy (NCBI): domain Eukaryota; kingdom Metazoa; phylum Chordata; class Amphibia; order Caudata; family Salamandridae; genus Pleurodeles; species Pleurodeles waltl. Next base: position 1,343,581,312 of record NC_090444.1, on the reverse strand, counting down.
GTTCCCCTAGGTGTCTAGTTTTCAAAAATGCACAGCTTTGCTAGGTTTTCCTAGGTACCGGCTGAGCTTGAGACACAATCCACAGCTAGGCACTTTCTAAAAAAACATGTCAGTTTTCAATGTAAATATTTGACGTGTCCATATTGCGTTTTGGGGTGTTTTCTGTCGCGGGCACTAGGTCTACCAACACAAGAGAGGTACCATTTTTATCGGGAGACTTGGGGGAATGCTGGGTGGAAATTTGTGCCTCCTCTCAGATTCCAAAACTTTCCATCACCGAAATGTGAGGAGAAAGTTTTTTTTTTTTTTGCTTAACCTTATTTTGAGGTTTGTAAAGGATTATGGGTAACAAAACCTGGTGAGAGCTGCACAAGTCACTCCCTTCTGAATTTCCCTAGGTGTCTAGTTTTCAAAAATATATAAGTTTGCTAGGTTTACCCAGGTGCTGGCTGAGCTAGAGGCCAAAATCCACAGCTAGGCACTTTGGAAACAAATGGTCAGTTTTCTTTGGGAAAATGTGATGGGTCCACGTTGTGTTTTGTGGCATTTCCTGTCACGGGCACTAGGCCTACCCACACAAGTGAGGTACCATTTTTATTGGGCAATGGGTGGAAGCAGGTTTGTAGCTCCTCTCAGATTCCAGAGCTTTGCAGCACCGAAATCTGAGGGGAAAAGTGTTTTTTTTTGCCAAATTTGAGGTTTGGAAAGGATTCTGGGTAGCTGAACCTGGTGTGAGCCCCACAAGTCACCCCATCCTGGATTGCCCTAGGTGTATAATTTTCAGAAATGCACAGGTTTGGTAGGTTTCCCTAGGTGCCAGCTGAGCTAAGGGCAAAAATCCACAGCTAGGCACTTTCCAAAAAACAAGTAAACACTAATGCTGTAACAGGGAGTTGCCCAATTAAAATTAAACAATTAAAATAAAACAACAGTGTTTACTTTCACAGTATCAAAGTTGTTAGTTTTGTTCATAACCCAGCTAACTCTCCTATCACTCATTGAATGTATGCTCTTCTTTCACCCTGTACAGTGATCAGATGCCTTTTGGCAAGGCTTGTTCTATCGAAATACCATATACATACATACATACATAATGATGTGTCAGGAAAATCACTGCTATAGATAAACCATGATCACAGTACGCTAAAGGCATCTTCTTTACACCAGTGTGGTGGTTGTATAGTCTGGTAGCTCTTCTCACCATCTTATACTTTTGTCAGAAAAGTAGGATTTGCAACTTTAATCATGGGTGCCCTCCTAAATGGAACTGGGGTCATAGACAAAGAATTTTAGACTTTGCATTCTGAACCAATATTCTAAAATAGTTTTACTTTTCTCGTAAAGGTGCGTTTAGGCTGAAAGTTAATGAAACTAAGTGCATGGGTGAAGAAAAAGCATGTTATCCAGAGATTAGCGATCTGGCACTGGTTGGCCTGATGCCAGGGTAGTAAAGAGAAGTTGTTACTGTTTTAAAAGGGTAAATGAATTACAAAAATCTCATTTCATCAGGAAAGATAGGCTTACTGAATATACATACCATCCTGAGTGCATTTTGAGGGGCAGAATAAACCTCGGTCCATTGGTTTGTTGGCATTCCGTTCATCACTGGAAGAGAGCTGTGACTCAAGGACATGATTAAGTAAATATCTCAATGGTGGGTTTGTTGCCTTGACATCCCTACCTCCAAGACATTGTTCTCATACGGCTTGAAATGCCTGTCTCATAGATACATTCACCCTGGTGACCCTGCCCGCTTCAGGTGTATACTTGTAGGTTATGGCTGTCCTATAATATTAATTATGAATCTATTGTCTGTTTCTCAATTACAGTCTACTTGAAAGGGCTGTTCCATGGCCTTCTATGTATTTTTGCGATTAAACGCTTTAAACATTTTCTTTAGTTAAAATGTTGCTAACACAAAACAGTGTGATACAAAAATAAAGTATAATCACTGTTGTGCGATGGTAGAGATAAGAACCGAGCTTCACGTAAGAATATTGGGAAAAGATGGGCAAAAGAATACCTGAAAATATATGGATAATACTGATAGTATACAAAAGTATGAAAGTCACTTCTCTTCCCCCACCCAACCAACCAACTTGCAGCAGGCCATAACAGTAGTGATTTGAAATAACAGTAGAATTCTTATTAACACTTGTATAACAAAGTGTCTGTAAATATGGCATTGCAGCATATAGGATGATCCCCTGTATAAATAAAGATAAGATTTTGGCAGAAGACGTGGCAAACCGATTGCTAGCTCATGTACGTCGGTATTGATTTCTTCCTTATAGATCCACCAGTCTAGGGAGGAGCCAAGATGGCGACCGGGGAGGACGCTTAGGTAAACGCTCCATCTCGGGTTCGCCAAATAAATAATTGCAGGGCGCTCCCGGGCGCCATAACTTAAAAGCGGAGACGGGAACCGCTCAGTGGAACCCCGCTCCTCACCAACGGAGCCAACTGAAGCCGGGCGGCCGCGGGGTGCGGCCGCCGAAGAATCGGAGATTTCGGAGGAGCCGCAGCTGCCATCTTTCCTGAGGCGGTGCTCCGAGCTCCGATCGGTGGGCTCAGCAATAAGGTGGGTGCGTGGCAGCGGGAGGGGCTCGTATTGGGGAGTAGCGAGCCCATAGCCGGGCCCTGCTCCCCCTCCCCCCCCAAGGATCCCCCCCCCCCCCCCCCCTGCCTGGACGGGGGGACAGCGGAGGCTGAGACCTAGCTGCCTAGGCCTTCTGGGTGTGCCCCCCCCCCCTTCAACATCTACAAGCCATCTTTCCTGAGGCGGTGCTCCGAGCTCCGATCGGTGGGCTCAGCAATAAGGTGGGTGTGCGGCGGCGGGAGGGGCTCGTATTGGGGAGTAGCGAGCCCATAGCTGGGCCCTGCTCCCCCTTCTCCTCCTCACCATAGATCCCCCACCCCGCCTGGACGGGGAGACAGTGGAGACCGAGACCTAGCTGCCTAGGCCTTCTGGGTGTGCCCCCCCTCAACATCTACAACCGACCTGCCCGGGGAACGTGGGTGACCGCGTGAGTACACGTGAAACGAGGATACACAACAGCGAGGCATGGGTGCGATACCAGCGAAGTCATCCGCCCGGTCGCACCCGGTGGTGCAGTACATTCACAAATTAGGTAAAATGGCCGGGAAGTCCAAATCGGCGAAAAGCCAAGACCGGAGCACACATGGACCAGCACCCGGCGATCAACAATTCATACCAACCCTGCAATCACTGGAAAGCACACTCCAGGCCCACTCTTCACAATTCGAGAAAGTGCTACATGCAATTATGGACACTAAATCCTCACTGGAGATCAGGATAGACACAGTATCGCAAGATCTGAACATACTCAGAGTAGGCCATCGCAAATTATCCGAAAATTTGAAATCAACGGAAGAGGTGCTAAGTGAACTGGCTCCCACAGTAGTGGACAACCAAAAACAAATTCTCCGCCTAGATGCAGAAGTAAAGACATTGCTGAGAAGAGCAGAGGAGGCGGAGGGCAGATCCCGCCGTAACAACATACGGTTCCTGGGATTCCCTGAAAAATCACTGGATCAAAACTCAGAACTCTTCCTGGAACACTGGCTGATCAAAGAGGTTCTGAATGGGGCCCCATCGAAGTTCTTCTCTATAGAAAGAGCACACAGGATTCCGGGGCATCCCCCGGATCCAGGTCAACCCCCAAGACCGATAATAGCCAAGTTCCTGAACTTCAGAGACCGTGATGCTATACTGCAGCAGTTTCGCAACAAAGGCCCATTCAAGTATGAGGACTCCGTTGTCAACGCTTATCCAGACTTCACTCAAGATGTGCAAAAACAACGCAACTCCTATGTCAAAATAAAGCAGCGCCTCCGTGAACATGGTATAAAGTATGCACTACTATTCCCAGCCAAACTAAGAGTATCAACAGATGAACGCACCCACGTGTTCACCTCTCCGGAGGATGCCTGGACCTGGATCCATGCCAAGGGGCTCGCCCGCCCCCTAGAAGCAGATGGCACCGATGAGGACTGGTCAGTGACCTCATCACGGAAACGCACCAAAAGGCACACCAGGGGACAACCAACCCACAGAGAAACAGGCCGCAGAAGAGAGAGCCAAAGTCCTGAAAGAAACCCCCCTGCTGACAAAGAACTCCTTTGAGACTCTCAGGACGCACCCGGAGGAAGGCTCGGAGTCGGACTCGATCAGCTCAGACTCCACATTAACAGATGTACTAAAGGGCCCAGAGCTTACCCCCAGGACAGCAGATGCACTCTGAAAGAGTATCGCTGACCCACCCCCCACCGGAATCGGCCGCCACAACTGAGGAGCGGAATGGGACTTTGCGTGCCCCGCTGGAAGTGGGAGGGTTACCACACCTGAACTTATGTATCTTTTTCTTTGCTTGAAAACAGTTCCCACACCCAAACTGCGGGCAGCTGGCGGCGATGGCGCATAGGGAGGGGGGGGTGGGAGGGAATCAGCTCACCCCGGGAGCGCCCCATATCATCTGCAGACCGGGTCTACAGAAGGATGTGAGCCCCTCTAACAAGCTGCATCCGGATAGTAAAATTGCTCCCCCACAGATATCCACATGGACACAGTTTTGTTCGCACCCCAACGGGGTGTGCAGTTTGTTGCAAGTTCACAGTTGGGGAAGGGATCCAGTTGGGGAGGGAAAGAGGGCAATAGTTAGTTTGTTCACTACAGGTCCGTCCATAACACAGGGAACATTGCCGAGACTAAGGGGGCTGACTATTGATGGGCCGGGGGTGGGGGGAACTGGCTGGGTCCTAATAGCAGGCAGAGTGCCAGATGCATTCTCACAAAATAAAACATGGCCCAACCCACAATCCACAGTACGCACAAATACGAAATAGTCACCTGGAATGTCAGGGGACTGGGGACCCAGGGTAAAAGGTCCCGGGTGCACGCACGACTTAGGCGCCAGGGCATACACATCGCAATCCTACAAGAGACACATCTGCGAGATCCAGACCTGCAAGAACTGCAGAGTAAATGGGGGGGGACAGATAATAGGCACATCTTACTCAACCTTCGCGAGAGGGGTTCTCATATGGATAGCAGGGAGCGTCCCCTTCCTCCAAACATCATACAGGAAAGACCAGGGAGGCAGGTATGTGGTAGTGGAGGGTCGACTCGACGGCAAACAGCTATCACTAATAGGGATATATGCTCCCAATAACGCGTTACCTGAATTCCTGAGTACGCTCACCCCAGCACTATTGGTGAATCTTGAAACACCCGCTATATGGGGTGGGGACTTCAATTGTATACTCGGACCCGGCGCTGGACAGGTCAAACCCCCCCCACACAAAAAGACAGCCAATAGATACACCAGACACCCACTACAAGCGTGGGCCAGCGATATGGGCCTACATGACATATGGCGCGTGAAACACCCACTACAAAGGGAATACTCATTCTATTCAATACCACATAAGGTATACACCAGGATAGACACACTGTGGGGCACTCAGAAGATTTGCACGATCGCCAGCGGGACAGATTATCTAGCTAAAACACTATTGGGCCATTCACCGCTCAAAGTAACTTTGAGCTGGGGCAGGAAGCGCCAAGCGATCCCAACATGGAGACTTCAGGTGGAAGCCCTCCAGGACCCAGCATTCACATACACACTGAACACAGTGCTAAAGCAGTACTGGGAATTAAACGCTGGCACCACAAACCTAAGAGCAGTGGAGTGGGATGCGCATAAAGTAGTGGTTCGCAGCCACTGTATCTCAACTACATGGGGGGTGAGACGTACACTCCACCCAAAGGTCAGCAAGTTGGAAAAAAAATTAAGAGCACTAGAAACTGCAGTAGCCTGCAACGAAATACCATACACGACATTAAAAGATGCGCTCGAAGAATATGCTGCCGCCACACTCCTCCATCACTATCACAAATACCACTTGACGGGACTTCAAATGGAAGGCGACAGATCGGGTAGGCTACTCGCGTGGCTTCTGCGTGAAGACTGGCAGCGCCCTCCTATCGGGGCAATACAGACAGGCGCAGGCACACAGGCAACCACGCAGGAAGAAATAAACGACGCGTTTAGGGAATATTACACAAAATTATACACCAAGCGTACATCATGTACCACCCAACAACTTAGATCCTTTCCGGCGGACTCACCCCTGCCCCAACTTACACAGGCAGATAGAGAGAAACTAGAGGCCCCCCTGACACTAGGGGAACTCAATATGGCCCTTGAGCAATTACCTAGGAATAATCCACCAGGCGCAGACGGCCTTCCATCAGAATACTACTCCACCTTTGCGACACACCTAAATACACATCTCCTGAAAGTTTTCGAAGAGGCATGGACCAGCGGGACCCTACCCCCAACACTGAGGGAGGCAATGATAGTGGTCCTCCCCAAACAAGGACGCGAACCCACGGACGTCAAATCCTATAGACCTTTATCACTACTAAATCTAGACTGTAAAATACTTGGTAAAATACTAACAGGTTAGCTCCCTACATACACACCCTGGTACACGAGGACCAAAATGGGTTCATCCCAAAACGCAACACTTTTCTTAACATCCAGAGGTTGCTGAGCGTAATGGGCGACACTCTCCCGAACGCATCCGAGGAAACGGTGATATCACTCAATATTGAGAAAGCGTTCCACACACTAGAATGGGATTTTTTGTTTGCCACTATGCAGCAAATGGGTATTGGCCCAAAATTCACATGCTGGGTACATATATTGTATAATGACCCACAAGCTAGGGTGAAGACTAGTGGGGTCATTTCAGGGAGCTTCCCGATCAACAGGGGCACAAGACAGGGATGCCCCCTGCCCCCCCTGTTGTTTGCCTTGACAATGGAACTGCTGGCCGCACGCGTTCGTGCAAAAAAAAAAAAAAAGGTGGGGGGTAGTCAGGAACGGGACCTACCACATCGCTATACGCAGACGATGCCTTGATATACATACGAAGCGGGGGGAGAGGTGTTATCCTCGGTGATGTCGTTACTATCTGAATTTGGAGGGATCTCCAGCCTGGTAGGGAAAATCCTGTATATTCCCACTAGCCAGCTGGCCCTCAACGAAACAAGAGAATGCCCCATTAGGCCGCCTAAAATGGTGCTTTGACACATTTAAATAATTAGGGTTAACATTTACCACAGAACAGAGGACCTAAGGGACGGTAATTTGGGGAGAGCAGTGGCCTCTATGAAAGGCTCAATGCGATTCTGGAATAAACTGCCACTTTCACCACTGGGCAAGATGGCCTTGGCAAACATGCTAATACTACCTAGATTGTTATATCACTTCGCGGCCCTGCCACTCATTATTCCTAAAAGTTTCTTCAACAGTCTAAACGCTGTCTTACTGCAACTTGTGTGGGTAGAGGGCAGAAAGCGGGTCGCACTCACCACGCTATACCATCCGGTCACTGCGGGAGGGTTGGGCGCCCCAAACTTTGAGCTTTACTCCGCGGCCGCGCAGTTACAGTGGATACTGAACTGGATCCATAGGCATAGTTCGGCGGAATCCACTTGGCTAACGTCCCGACTTCAGGGAGTCCCCCTGCTCGTATGGCTCACAAATAAGCAAACAAAAAGCGCACGCGAAAACCCATTGATGGCAGCGGCTCACACACACTGGAAGAGGTATATTCAAAGAGACGCAAAAGAACTTCCCTACTTACCGCTCCTCTCACTAGAACGGCTTCCCGGGTGGACTGAGGCTGGATCACACTCGCCCGCAGCCTGGACAGATGCAGGCATATACACAGTGGGAGACTGCTTCGAGGAAGGGAAACCAATGTCTTTCGAATCCATGCAAGCCCTCATGGCAGTGAGCCCGGGACAATTCCTGGCCTATCACACTATATGTCACGCAATTAGAAAAACATGGGCGGCTGGAGAACTAGAACCAGACACCTCTCCCACACTGTATCATATGCTGAGCTACGACACCCAAACAAAAGCAGTCTCAAACTCATATAAACTCCTGAATAAGCCCCCGGAACCCAATTTGCCAAAAGCTTGGGAGAGGTGGAACGCCATACTGCCTGCCCCGATCTCAAGGGAAGAATGGCCAAAAGCCTTGAGCCACACCCGTGAGGTCTCAAGAAACCCCAGATTCCGATACACACAGTTCAACTACATACACCAAACATACTTAGAACTGGCCAGGATCAAACGCATGTTCCCCCGGATGGACCCAGCCTGCCCCAGATGTAAAACACTAGAGGCACAGTTTTACCACATGGTCTGGGAGTGCCCAGGGATACAAAAGGAATGGGCTGGGGTGGTCAAAACATTAGCAGAAATGACGGGTCTTGACCTGGACGTGAGTCCCAAGTCCTGCCTACTTGGCCTCAGGACAAGGGCGAAAAAACACAAACACCTACACAGGTTTGTGGATCTGGCTTATGCAATGTACAAAAGACTGATAGCCATGAATTGGAAAGCCCCCAATGCACCCGACTTGAAAGCCTGGCTCAATCTTACATTGCGATGGGCCCGCGCAGAGTACCAGGTACTCACGAAACTGGCATGCGGGGGACTGCGACACGCGGGTTGCGAAATTTGGAACACATTAGTTTCTAAGCTAGAGGCAAAAAACAAAGAAGCCCCCGTGAACTGCGAATTACCGTGAATGCCCAGGCGGTCACTGGCATGTACCCGGCTACAATGCAGCACTCCGTCAGGGGATGCATATAACCTTATCAACAACACCTCACCCCCGCTGACAATACACCAAACCCCCAAGCGCACATACCCCAGGCAGTGCCCACAGGCCAGTATGCCCAAACCATCAGACACTAGCACCTCAATAGCTCGCGCATTTCGTCCCCCATCCCCCACCCCCCCACCCCCCACACAGAAGCTAAGACCCCATCTTGGGAAACTGTGGAGCCTCTCCGCACTAGAATGCGCTAGCTATTGGCGTAGGTAATAATTCAAACACACTGATTAGATTGTCCAGACCTGGAAGTGTACAGGGTGTTCTTAGTTGTTTGTTTATCTTAAATTGTGTGAATTTAAAAGATCTACTTAAACCACCAATATTATGTCATTGATAACACATTTATGTAGCACAATGTTTGGTTCATTTGAAAAATCAATAAAAACATGTCCAAAACAAAAAATAGATCCACCAGTCTAAACTTAAGCAGAATGCATAATGCTATGGTGATAACACACCTATTAGAGACCCACTGTCTACGATGACACTACATCTGTGTCTCCTAAAGTGGGTCGGCAGACAATTTTTGCTGGGTTGTTAAAAGTCCAAACAATAAATAAAGAACTCTAAGTTCTGTATTTAAATTGTAACATTTGTTGAGCTTCAAAGACAGAGGTCAAATATCTGGCTATGTCTTCAGACAAATTGCTGCTTATTTTTTAACATGGGGATTGAGGTTTACAAATCCCTTTCACTTTGGAGTCAGGGAAAGAAAAGTAAAAGTTAATTATGTGACAATCTTGCTGGGAATGTGAAAGGAAATCCCATTAGTGTCATTTTTTGTAACGCACAACAAAATGTAACTACCTTTAAATGAACTGTACACATTCAACAGCTAAGAAAGCAACAAGGAAGCTCATTTATCTGTAAATATGAAGCGTGATGGAAACAAAGATTTTAATATGATCCAAACTAATCAAGACACTTGGTGATGCAAGAATGATAACTATTCACTGAAACTCGATTTCAACACATTATCAGCTGTTTGCAATATCGTTTTTTTCAGTAAAACTGTATGCCTGTGCAAATTTAGTGACCATTTAAATGGAAAATGTACTATCCATAATGGGCAGCGCACTTCTACACAATGTTTCAGTTACATTTAAAACCAAAAATAAAATCTTAGGTCCATAAAAGCTAGACGGGTCTCAAACGTTTCTTGTTGTAGCAGTTTTACTTACAGACCAGTGATGATTAGGATTATACATGTGATATGATGTGGCTATGGATCATGAGAAAAATACACCTTGTCTGATAAGAAGATTTTAAGGTATTTAGAAAAAGGTTTTGTATTAGTGTTCATATGTGGGTTTGGAAGAGGTTTTTCCTTAGTTATTTATTGATGTTTTTGATAGGGTTAATAAAATGTTTGTAAGGATGATGAGGGATAAAAATTATGATATGATGTTGAACCATTAGGATTGTGATCATGATCTATTTTTTAAAATTATGAGGGACCACTGGATACCAATGTATGTGATAATTAGCGATGGATGATTTAGTTGCTCAAAGATGTGTAAAATCTACCAATGTGATAGGAGTAGAATGGCTGTATTCTCTCCTTTTTAAGAACTATATATAAATTATATATATATATATATAAAAATAATGTTATTGTAGCAGTGAAGAAGTTCTAAGAGAACAAAATGTTCTGGCTACAAATTAAAATTGTCTGGAAATGTATTCATTAATAAAGAATGACCCATTAATTCAAATTGTGGAACATCATGATGGTTTTTGAGATTATGTTTTATCAATGTGATATGTTCCCCATCAATTGGGTTTGACTATATAGGATATAATATCAGTACCAATTTCTGATAATAAAATAGAGTGCTGGGCCACTTTTGTATATAGTTAGAGATCATATTAATCTAGGGTTTCAGATTGAAAGGGGCAACCTTTAAAAAATAAGCAGCTTTCAGTGTATGGCAATTGGTTATTCTCTGGGGCATAGAGGTTTTCTGCTTAGAAATATTGGATGGCCGTTCTGTTACGTAATTAGAACCATTCCGTAATGGAAGATGGGTGTAAACTCTGGAGAGATTAAGGGATCTCAGGTCATAGAATAAGTCACTCCCTGCAGCAATGAAAATTGATCAGCGATGCTTTGGAACACTAACTAAACAGTGAATAAGGATTTGAAATGGTTTCTCTCCAATAGAGAAATCCTCTCTCTGTTTGGTGATTGGAGAAGGGAAAGGATAGAGGGAAAATGGCAGGTTTTAGTTTCCATGACCACAGAACTCTTGTTGATCTTTATGAAATTAGGACCTCTACACAGAAGAGCACGCTGGTCACAGTGCCTATTCGTGAAGTAACATCTCTTGAAGGAGGACAAATAGGCTATGTTGCAGGTCATTCATGAGTCCCTTTCTGGGGAGGTTACTGTGGTTAGACTGCACCTCTGAACTGCCATGATCTGCATTATTCTCAGTGGTATACTATTAATACATTCTATCGTCTTTGTAGAAATGGTTCATTAGAAGACTGATTTATGTATATATGCAATAGAAAAATCAAATTATCGACTTAAGGGTGTTTTTTGACTGGCCCAAAGCTGTAAACGGCAACATTAGCCTGGTAAGCATCTGGCAGTTTTTAAAAAACAATGAATATGTAAATACGTTTTCTAAACTTCTCCCAGCACTGATAAACAGTTTCAGTTTAAATCTTTATTTTCTATTAAAATGAAATCCTAAGAACAGTAGCATAAAGTTTGCTGCAATAGATTTCTGAATAGTTCTGTTTTGATGCAACTCATTTTCAAACTAAACGTGAACTACCACAGTGAGCCCGCTTCCACAGCGTTTATGTTTACTAGAAATAATTGCCAAAATGCAATGATTACGGAGTGTGTGTGTGTGTGTGTGTCTGTGTGTGTGTGTGTGTGTGTGTCTGTGTGTCTGTGTGCGTGTGCGTGTGCGTGTGCGTGTGCGTGTGCCTCTCGCCAGATAGGTCTTAGGTCCTACCATGTCAGACACCCAAGATTAGCTTTATCTCATTATTCAAGCTGTTGGGTCTCTTATGATCAAGGTGTTCATATTTTTTCAGATATATTTGATGCTGGGCTTTCTCTGGGGGACAGTCATTCACTACATGATAGACTTGTTCTCCTCCCGCTGGTTTTGATGCATATATCCAAATCTAACTTGAGAATTCCAACACATGTTCCTGTACCATCAAGCATTCTGAAGCCTCCACAGGATAGTTAGTACCGTTTGACAAGAACCCAACATAATACAACTACATGAATTTATTTGAAGCATTGCTCCATAGAGGCTCATAAAAACACTGAAACAGAAAGGTTCTACTACTGATATTTGTGGCATTCCACTGGCCATGCATATCATTGCCTTTCTTAATGTAGTGAAAAATGGCCAAAGTCGTTTTTAACTACTGTGAGGCCTTCTCCTCTCCTAGGTCACCACTGAGGATTCCTTAATATACTTTTAAGCTGGAATCCTGATCAGAAAGGAGTAGCTAAATCATGTTTCATCATATCATTGGAACGGTAATGATAAATCCTCTCTACTGGTAAAGTCGGATTTAACAATACTATTTTAGAAATGCCACTTTTAGAAACTGGACATTTCTCTGCTCTTACAGCTCTGTGTGCCCACCGCCTGTCTCCAATTGCCGTGTGGGGTGGGCGACAGCTATGCTTTGTGCATTCCCTCTAGACAGCCACAAATACAGAAAGGTTAGGTGGGTCTGAGCACTCCTCTGCATTAGGATGGCCTGTCCCCCACACAAAGGGTGGATTACCCCCATACTGATAGTCTGGAGCCAGGGCTAGGAAGAAAGGACCTCTATGCACTTCAAAGAAAGGTCACCCCCACTACAAAGGCACATTTGGGTATAAGAACTGGGTCTCTGACCACCACAAATCAGTACACTACTGGACCTGGGAAGAACTCTACTAGGAGTAAGGACTGCAGTGTTAAAGGAGTGCCAGGCTGCTGGACTGCTTTCCAGGAAGGACTGCTCTCTGCCTTGATGAACCACCCTACCACCCAGTGGTCTTAGCCCTGCTGAGAAAGGATTGGACACCCTCATCCAACCCAGAGTGACTCCAAGGGTTTGCTGGCTTGGCCCCTGCTCCCCTGCAGTCTGAGGGTCAAAGACTGCCCTTAACATTGCTCCTGCTGCTGGACTCTGCCATCTGAGAGTCATTCCCTTGTCTGAGGTTCCAATCCAGTCCTGGGCCTTAGAAGTGGGCTTTGCAGCTGTTTCTCTACGAAAATTTACACATCCAAGCCGTTGCACTACTCGGAATCAAGGCAGTGCCCTTTAACGCCGACGCATTGCAGATTTGACGATGTAGGACCCGACTGTGAGGTACGATGCCAATGTAGCGCTAATCTCAGGACATTGCTGTGTGGCTCGATGACAATGCATTGCATACTGTTCCACTCAGACAAGGGACCCAACTGCGAGGCTCGACACAGACACATCGATCAGAACCAACTCATCACTTTCGCATCACTCCTTGACATTAACGCTTGCTCCAACCAAGGTATTTTCTCAGTGGGCTCTGGGTGAGTCCTGGTGCCAGCCTGCCCTCCATCACGGTCAGCCTGAACTTTGGATTTACCCCCGTCTAGCGCAACCTCAAGTAACCTTTAAACGCTATTGACTTCTAAGCAGTACATCTGGTTTATTCTTTCATAATTCATATCTCGACTTCTACGGATTGGATGCTTATCTGGGTCTCATTTTACTTAGATAAATATTATCTATTTTTTAAAACCTGTGTGGTGTCTTTCTGTGGTGTTTTCATTGTGCTACTATGTGTGTACTGCACAAATATGTTATACATTGCCTCTTTAGATATGCCGGACTGCTCTGCGCCAAGCTATCAGAGGGTGAGCACAGGTTATCTCCAAGTGTGTATCTAGTTCACCCTGACTAGAAGTGGTGGCTACTGCTTATACAGGGTGCATACTCTGACAACCATAAACCCCAGTTCTAACATCTGACATCAGGTGAAACCTGCAGGACACAAGTTTAAAACTCTGCAGGTTAACGAAGGGTAATATTTATTTTCAGCGATTAGCAATACCAAACACTGTAGTGTGAAGTGCTATATGGAAAACCAATTAATCCGTTTTTGTTGCTTTAAAGTTGTACATTCATGCTAAATGCATCCATGTCAGTAGTATGCTGACCAACAGACTGTGATAGAAGATTCCATCTGGTTTATATTATTTCATACAAACTCTATTACATTTTAGACTTCTTATAATGTAATATTTAATTTAGGATCTTGGACTTGTAGAACATGGTTGCCATGGATCTTGTAATCCCAGGACAGAAATAATGTGGCATTTTCTTCTTTAAAACAAGTTTCGATTAATTTTCATACTGCTGATTCCCAGCCTCCCGGCTGATATTAGACAGCCTCCTCCCCTGCTAACTTCTTTCTGGAGCTGCAGTGCATCTACTTCAAGCCACCTACACCATCCGTAACTCGAGCGAGCTGCATACAAGGTTGTTCAGTGAGCGCAGCAAATGGCTGCTATAAACTGTGTCCAAATGCAAGGGTATATCACATCTACCGTAGTTCCACATATATAATTGAGAGGAAGATAACAAGTAGGGAACGACATATTGAATGTAATAAATAATGCAAAATGCAATGCTTCACAACTAGGAGAAAGAAATTCCCTACATAGTGAACTGCTGTGACAGTTACAATTACAATTGTTTTGCAAAGCGCTGCACTGGTAAACTGACTGGCTGCATAGCACTAAAAGTAATTTGTGTATTTGCTTAGCAAACGTCAACAAAGTTGGAGTTGGAAATTGCCATGGATTGCATAATCTCAAATTAGTGGAATTTTGTGTCTGAAATTATAGATAACCAGGATATTGGTGAAATTAGGCTGTGAAAATATGTTTTAGTTACAAGGTAGAGCCTGATTGTGCCCTGAGAAATTTCCATCGGTATGAGGACTACAACACCTTCTTTACATGGCAGTTTCCTATTTTGAGGAGCTTTCCTATTTAATTCCACCACATTTTAGCTGGAATACGTTATTTCAGGGGGCAAGGGATGAGACAATGAGTATACTAAGGAAATCCCGTTTCTGCCAGTAACTCATGTTATGAGCCACAAACAGGATAACCTCCACATGCATATTAAGTGCAATGGTGGCCTACCTTTCTCACAAGCTTGCACTTGAAAGGGTGCATGTGTTATAAAGTAAACAATTACATTCTGATAAGATTAAGCCGTGACATGAACACAGCCACCATTGCAGATTCCTGTGAATAAACCTGATTAAGGAAACCACTAGGCAAAAGCAAAAAGGTAAATTGAAGATATGGGTTTTGATTTTTCTAACATTGTGCAGGCAGGCTATTTTAGTCAACAAAGGTAACAACATGAGGAGGATCAACAGATTTAAAAAGTTGTATAATTGGTTCCATATTGTAGGAAGTTGGCTCTGTATATACTATTTCAAAGTAAGAAATAGTGTGCACGGAGTCCAAGGGTTCCCCTTAGAGGTAATATAGTGGCAAAAGTAGATAATTCTAATGCTCTATTTTGTGGTGGTGTGGTTGAGCAGTAGGCTTATCAGAGGGTAGTGTTAAGCTTTTGTTGTACACACACAGGCAATAAATGAGGAACACATACTCAAAGACTTACTCCAGGCCAATAGGTTTTTATATAGAAAATATATTTTCTTAGTTTATTTTAAGAACCACAGGTTCAAGATTTACAGTTAATACTTTAAATGTAAGGTACTTCACTTAGATACTTTAGGAACTTCTAATGAAAGCAATAACACATACAGTCTTTGTAAAAATGGCAATAAGCTATTTTCAAAGTGGACACAGTGCAAAAATCAACAGTTCCTGGGGGAGGTAAGTAAAGGTTAGTTTTGGAGGTAAGTAAAACACTTACAAGTCTCAAGTTTGGGGCATAGGCAGCCCACTGTTGGAGGATCAAGTCAACCCCACAGTTACCACACCAGCAGCTCACAGCCAGTCAGGTGCAGAGGTCAAAGAGGTGCCCAAAACACATAAGCGCCTATGGGGAACAGGGGTGCTCCGGTTCCAGTCTGCCAGCAGGTAAGTACCTGCGTCCTCGGGGGGCAGACCAGGGGGGGTTTTGTACAGCACCAGGGGGGGACACGAGAAGGCACACAAAGTACACTCTCAGCGGCACAGGGACGGCCGGGTGCAGTGAGCAAAGCAGGCGTTGGGTTTCAGGTAGGAAACAATGGAGGGACCCAGGGGTCACTCTAGCGGTGCAGGCAGGCACAGGGGGGGGGTCTTCTCGGGACAGCCACCACCTGGGCTAGGCAGAGGGTCACCATGGAGTCACTCCTGCATTGAAGTTTAGTTCCTTCTGGTCGTGGGGGCTGCGGGTGCAGTGTTGGTTCCAGGCTTGGTTTCGGGTCCCTTGTTACAGGCAGCCGCGGTCAGGAGGTGCCTCTGGATTCTCTCTGCAGGCGTCGTTGTGGGGGCTTAGGAGGGGTCATCTCTGGTTACTCACGGGCTCGCCGTTGCCAGGGAGTTCTCCCTGAGGTGTTGGTTCTCTGGATCTCGAGCCGGGGGCGTCGGGTGCAGAGTGTGAAGTCTCACGCTTCCGGACGGAAACGTGCAGTCTTTGAAAGTTGCTTCTTTGTTGAAAAGAAGTAGCTGGTTTTGAACAGGGCCGCTGTTAACAGGAGTTTCTTGGTCCTGTAGTCCAGGGCAGTCCTCTGAGGCTTCAGAGGTCGCTGGTCCCTGTCGGATGCGTTGCTGGAGCAGGTTTTCAAAGTTTAAGACAGGCCGGTATGGCTGGGCAAAATCAGTTGTCGTCTTCCTCCTTCTCTGCAGGCTTGTAGGTCAGCAGTCCTCCTTTCTTCGGGATGCAGGAATCTAGTTTCCTAGGTTCTGGGGTGCCCCTAAATACTGAATTTAGGGGTGTGTTTAGGTCTCGGAGGGCAGTAGCCATTGGCTACTGTCCTTGAGGGAGGCTACACCCTCTTTGTGCCTCCTCCCTGTGGGGAGAGGGGCACATCCCTAATCCTATTGGGGGAATCCTCCAAACCCAAGATGGAGGATTTCTCAAGACAGGGGTCACCTCAGCTCAGGACACCTTAGGGGCTGTCCTAACTGGTGGGTGACTCCTTGTTTATCTGATTATCTCCTCCAGTCTTGCCGCCAAAAGTGGGGGCAGTGGCCGGAGGGGCGGCCATCCCCACTAGCCGGGATGCCCTGGGGTGCTGTAACGAAGGGGGTGAGCCTTTGAGGCTCACTGTCAGGTGTTACAGTTCCTGCAGGGGGAGGTGAGAAGCACCTCCACCCAGTACAGGCTTTGTTCCTGGCCACAGAGTGACTAAGGCACTCTCCCTATGTGGCCAGCAACATGTCTGGTGTGTGGCAGGCTGCCAGAAACTGGTCAGCCTACATTAGAAGTCGGGTATGTATTCAGGGGGCATCTCTAAGATGCCCTCTGGGTGTATTTTACAATAAATTGAACACTGGCATCAGTGCCACAGGCAGTGTGAGGTTGGCATGGCACTCTGAGGGGAGTGCCATGTTGACTTAGTAATTTTCTACCCACCAGCACACACAAGCTGTGAGGCAGTGTGCATGTGCTGAGTGAGGGGTCCCTAGGGTGGCATAAGACATGCTGCAGCCCTTAGAGACCTACCCTGACATCAGGGCCCTTGGTATCCGGGGTACCAGTTACAAGGGACTTACCTGAGTGCCAGGGTTGTGCCAATTATGGAGACAAAGTTACAGTTTAGGGAAAGAACACTGGTGCTGGGGCCTGGTTAGCAGGGTCCCAGCACACTTTCAAATCATAACTTAGCATCAGCAAAGGCAAAAAGTTAGGGGGTAACCATGCCAAGGAGGCATTTCCTTACACATATGTATTAAGAGATAGATATTTCTGGGGTCCCACCAACAAAGCAAATTTACATATTTTTGGACATACGCCAAATTTTTAAAACAACAAATACAATAAACTATCTCTGCCCCAGCAGTATGCCAAAGGATTGGAAATCTTTAAAAAATGATATATCATTTTTTGATGTAAAAGATTAGCAGAAGCAACTAATAATACACAGATGTGTATTCAAACTGTAGATAAATTATATAAATTGTTTTCTGCAGCAGAGTGGGAAACAGAAAATCAAATGTTACATAATATTTTAAAACTTTCAAACTCATGCAGTTAATGCAGTCAGATGTACTGTTTTGGGAAATACAAACCAGATGTGCAAGTCAGTACAGATATACGTGTTAACTGTATTTACAATGAAAATAATGTCCCAGCTGCCAACTAACCCAGTTAGCACTATGGGCACTTCTTATGCTTCTATGCACAATGAAAGTAATGCAAAACATTTACAGATTTCTTTGTACAAAGATTCTAAACAGGGTTTATTAATTAGTAGCTGCCATGTGATGCTCTTCAGAGACTTTAACTAAGATTTGTGGCCGGTCTGCTATTAATTTGTTTCCCAACAAAATCAATTCCATAAATATGCATTTTTCCACAAACCAAGTCTGACATATAAAATTGACAAGAGGGAGCAAATTAATTCCAACTGAAAGAAAGACAATGATATTGAAAACTGAGGTACATGGTACTGAGAAACTTACATCACAAAAGTCAAATCAATAAAAAGAAATTAAGGGCCTAATTTAGAACTTGGAGGACGGATTACTCAGTCACAACGGTGAAGGTTATCTTGTCTGCTGATTCCTAAATCCCCTAGAACAGAATGGGATTTAGATTTCAGAGGACGGTATATCTGTCACAGTTGTGACAGAGTAACCCATCCGTCAAGTTATAAATTAGACCCAAAGTCTGAGCTACAGTCTTTCAAATCTTGTGAGAAAGCATTAGAAGATGGCTTAGGGTATCTGCCATTAGCTAGAAATTACCTAAGGATTCCAATTAATCATTCAGCAAGGGACAGGAGCCAAGGTCCAAATAAAACCTTCACCTCTGTTAAGGATTCAAAATCCATAGAACCTTTTTTAAGGATCATGACTGTGGTACAAGGGCCTAAGAGATTTTGGGAGAAATGTAAAAAGAGAACTTTGCGCTTTTTTTCTGGTAATGGAAAGGATTGAATTAAAGAATCCGTTTCTAGTGGAAATCCGGAACTCCCAGTCAAAACAAACCATATCTCATGATCCAGCGAGTCCAAACTCAATGAAAACACTGAAAGTCCCAGTCATTGAGCCTTGAGGCCTGTAGGAAGAAGGTTGGCCCTATGTGGGACCTTCATGACCAGTAACTTTACAGTTTAGGGTCTGGCTTGCCAAACACTTCTATGGGCATAAGCAGGAGAGGGGCATTGGTTCCATCCATATGTTGGGGACCAGGAGTACATGTTTTGATTGGACAGACGTTGCTTGCTTCCACAAAAAAGTGGTTGCCCTTCACACTGCTGTGATCACTTTATTTATCCAGTTGTCTGAACTTGAAATTTCAGATGGACACATGTTACAATGCAATGTTGTTAAAGTGTCTTCGATAACTAGATGATTTATGTTTTTTTATGCTGTTTTATTTTCTCTGACAGCAGCATGGATAGAAGGAGAGCAGTCAATAACCTACATAGATTTGTAGGTCTGGCTTGACAGTGTGACTGTCAAATGACTTTTTAACCTACACCAATATTATTCTACAGTTCTTTGCTTGCACACAAATGCATATCCATACATATCCATTCCTGTGCTATTTACTTGTAATGCTTCACATTACCATTCATCATGCCTTTGAAACTAGATCTACTGACATTATCAAGGCTTATTCAGACCTTGTTGCTGCAGTCATGATTTCTCAAGATTTCCAGCATACAGTTTTCTTTTATTCAGGTTGTGGAAATAACATGGATTTAAACGTTTCAGGGTTTTGGTTTTTAATTTCCAAGATATCTTTCATATCTTAGTTATAGATAAGTGCACGAGGGTGAGGTTAGCTGGGGTCATATCTTTTGCATTCATGTGCATGACCTATGAACAAAGGCATAGGTTGTCTAGGATAAAACCGTCTTTTGTCTCTAGGGGATTTTGTTGTGTTTATTGTTTCTGTTACAAATATGATAGTCTGTCCAAAATTCAAAAAGTGCATTTCATTAACATGCCTTAGTTAATCAGAATAGATACATGCATTCAAAAGTATTTTATTTAACACTTATGTTAAAATGTGTGCCTCCTCACACCCTGACAACAGTGCCAGTTGTGAACTAAGAGGCAAGTCAGTTGCCACAAGGAACCCTTGGGTCGGTCAGGGTTGTTATTATAGATGGACCACATAGTATGTTAAATCAAACTCATGAGGTTTGTACAGCATTTAGCCTGAACTCAGGTAAATAAAAGGTGCTCTACTATGTCATAAGTGGGGAAGCCCGGATTGATCCTAGGTTTTCTGGTTTCACATTGTGAAATTCTATTTCATTTCACTTCAATTCAATAATCATGGTACTTCTTTCACACTTGCCTCTCCCACGGTAGCAATAGGAAGAAGAAAAGCATATCCAAAAATGTGAAAGCAGGACAGCAATTCAGATACAGAATAATACAATATTGTCGAATCTGTGACTCTTCTAGAGTCTAGGGGCTAAATTTAGAGGGCAGTGTGGAAAAGACTCTCAAAATAACTCCATGACTCACTAACCACACCATGTATGTGTTTTGCTTCCCTTATTTTCACCTTAAAGCCCCCCCACCCCCCCAAAGCCCCACTCCCACTCTGCTAGCGTTAAGGTGGCCCTCAGATACAACACAGACCATAGTTTGTGAACCCTAGGGAAATGTTTGCAAGTACTCATACTGAAGACAATAGTGAAGAAGTCAGAATCTCATTCTGTACTATTACAAAAATGTCCTGTTTGTTAAAGGACCAACAGTCGAAGTCAAAGCTATGTTGGAACTGGTAGGAGCCGTTGCTATGACATCCATGCTGTGATTTAACCTTTCTTCAACAAGACATATTTCCCCATTAAGGATGACTACAGGATGGCAAGGTGAATCCAGGCATCTAGTGAACAATTTAAACGTTAGGAATGCACATACATACGAATGATAGTGAGGTATGCAGACTGCTGGAACACAGGCTAATCAGGATCGAGGTACTGATACAATTTGTGATTTCAGTTCACCTTTCTGGGCAAGAAACTGCATGTTTAAATAGGACAGTGACAACACACTGAAATAAGACCCAGGTTGTATTTACAAATCCATGGATAAATATATGAAATCAGAGAGCTCTCAGCAGAAGTTGTGAGATGGAAGTAGTAACTAGACTGACGTCCGCCATGGACCGACACAGGGTAGCAATCAAACTTGGTATGGACAAAGCTACAGACAATGTAGCATCTTTGTGTTGAAAGGTTCCAACGGCAGTGATTGCATAACATTTAGACCAGATTCTCATTATGACACAATGTATGATGCTACTGTGATGTGATGCTTTGCACATGGAAGTATTTCAGCTCTGCTCAAAAGTGCAGCTATACCCCCATTTCAATAACAGAAGAATAGGTGCTTGGATTCTGTATGTGTTTGCATATGTAAAGCAGTGGATGTGGGAATGTAGTGCTTAAAAGGGCCTTTTGGGCAGTTCGAATTGGCTCTCAAAGTGTACAGTTACTAATTATGTTTACTAATTATGTTTTAGAAAATCCTAAGTATTTCAGAAGCAGTTTCTAGTCCGAAACCAATTGCTAGTTCAGGTCAGAGCGTGTTTGAGTGTTAACTGTTAACTTGTGCCTTCATACATGCTCGGTCCTGAACTGGCTGTCAACTTTTGACTGAAAACATTTTTTAAATGTGTATTATTCTTTTTTAAACACTTCTTTATTAATTGCAAGGTTATACTTCAAATAAGCATTATTATTACTTGATGAAACTATCTCTGCCTTGCAGAAGGAACCACCTATATACAGTTATTTAGCTTGCAATGCTTATTATTGTGAGAAAATAATGGTAAGAGGTCACATGTATCCATGGACCCTGCAGTGTCCACAGACCACAGGAACCACTGCTGTACAAGCTGATCAAACTCTACTGCAAAGAATTATTTCAAAGGGTAGAAGACAGAATGCATATGTCGCCACATAAGGAGCAACTAAAGGCCCTTGACCCCCATAGACATTATAACACTCCCTAGCTCCAGACAGTAACCAAGTTATTCGAAGGGAAGGGGACGGTCTACTGACTAAATTCATTTACAATGTAGTTACGTAAGTCAAGGAGGTCACCAAGTGGCAGTACATGTTCAGGAAACTGGTAGGTCCTATCAGGACATCAAGGAAAACTTGGGGCAAGGTTGGTTGTTCAAAAGACAAGTCAGATCGTTTTTAGGGACAGCCTGCAAGTGCCTTTACTAGCACATGCGCGACAGTGTTGTGTTCTGTAATGGGCTTGGAGTCTGCCTGTCGCTCACCATTTGTTGGTCTGGAGGCACTCTTCTTTACAGCCTCGTAATTGGTCAAGGTATGTCTGGCATCATTTCCGTTTCTCTGTGTGGAGCAGAGATCAAATGTGAAAGAAGGAAAAAATATAGACCTACAGATTTGAATTACTGTTCAAACATTAGCAACAGATTCTCCATTTTGAATTGTGCTTTTAGAACAGTTTCCAAAGGAATGTTCACATTCCTGTGAAAATGGCCACTTAAGATAAGATGCGAAGGTTTAGTCTTGCTGAATTAATTATAAAACGCATGTGCAAGAGTGTAGCACATAAGTCCGTCTTATCTCAGCTGTGGATGCTTTGTAGCCCTGAACTCTAAAAAAAAACAAAAAAAAAACAGACAAAATAGTGGACTAATTTGCAATGAAAATCCTGTAAGAGCACTCACATGTGAGAACAGTAGTTTTAAGTTAAGATAAAAGTGACATATGTTCCAAAATTATAGCTTTTCTCACCATGTAACCGGAATGTGACCTTTAGGGATGCTAGATTGTTACATATGAAATGCAATTTACCCCAAACAGGGGTCTTGGAACTGAGATAAGAGACGAGTACACACCCTTGAGATGTCAAAACTATCATAAAATACCCTCACAATAAGCTTGTTTTTCTTTAAAATGTAATTATTTTGTTGTCAAATATCGGGGGTCATTCTGACCCTGGCGGTCTTAGACCGCCAGGGCGCAGAACGACGGAAGCACCGCCAACAGGCTGGCGGTGCTTCAAAGCCCATTCCGACCGCGGCGGTAAAGCCGCGGTCGGAAAACCGGGGCCGGCGGTTTCCCGCCGTTTTTGCCCCGGCTGGGCGAATCCGCCAGTGCAGCGCTGCAAGCAGCGCTGCCCTGGGGATTCCGACCCCCTTCCCGCCAGCCTGTTTCTGGCGGTTTACACCGCCAGGAAGAGGCTGGCGGGAACGGGTGTCCTGGGGCCCCCTAACAGGGCCCCAGCCTGCTTTTCACTGCCTACCTAGCAGACAGTGAAAAGCGTGACGGGTGCAACTGCACCCGTCGCACACCTGCAACACCGCCGGCTCCATTCGGAGCCGGCTTCAATGTTGCAGGCCCCCTTCCCGCTGGGCCGGCGGGCGCTAACATTGTTAGCGCCCGCTGGCCCAGCGGGAAGGTCGGAATGCGGGAAGCGGTATTTTGGCCACATGGCGGCCAAATGGCGCTTCCCGCCTGGCGGGCGGCAATTGCCGCCAGCCAGAGTTAGAATGAGGGCCATCAAGCCAATATTTTCAGGGCTGGCTATGTCGCAGCAGATTACATGACATCTGGCATGTTCAGCACCTGGAGGACAGCGAGTTCTCCTATTTGCCAGTCTGCATACTAGACTAGATCTTTTCCTATGTGGCGTGGCACTTGGCCCCTTGGTCATATTTACTGAAAAACTGGCATGTGAGCTATCATCTATGCGTTTTGGTGCAGCCCACCCCTGCATTCCCATGTAGAGACTCCAGATTGTGACGCTCCAAGATGTTCCTTTTCGCGAAGCTCTGGTGACGAATACAGTTCACTACTTTGCAGCAAATTCAAGCTCCACCACCCCCAGGTGGTGGAATGAGAAGCTCATAAGGTGGCCATGAGAGGACAGTTTATCATCACAGTATGGGGGAGGTCCACAGACTCTCCAGAGGGAGCTCACACCACTGGAAAGGACAACTGGGGATTGAAATATCTTCCCGGGTGGTTGAGACAGAGTGGCTCTGAGAAAAGAGCACCAAGACCTCGAAGTGCGCTTGGAGAACCTAGACTACAACCAACAACTTTCTCACATGCATGAGGAGGGTGACAGAGCGGACCGCGGTCCTTGAGGACAAGACACACTCGCAGACAGGTGCGCTGAAGCTTGAGAGAAGGCGTGTTATTAAGACACAAACGGCCAATAACAATGCCTTTATGACTTATTATCAGGTTCTGTATGATGGAGGGGGAGACCTTCTAAAAAAGGGCTACAGGAATTTCTACGAGGACTCCCTGTCCCTCAATTCAGAGCGTGGAACTGGATACTTCTCTTTAGGTGGAGGAGATCCGCTTGGCCATTAGGCAGATCGCTCGTAATAAAACCACACACACAGATAGCCGCTCCATTTAACACTATGCTGCCTTCAATGCTTTGCCCTCCCCACGATTGCTGGAGATGTATACCGAGGCATGGGAGAGGGGCCAACTTCTGAACTCACTCGTTGAAGCCCTGATAGTTGTACTGACCAAACCGAGCCGGGACTCTTTAGATATTGTGTCTTTTAGACCACCATCACTACTGAACTTAAACTACAAAAACCTTGAAAAAGGTCCTGGCAAGTAGGCTGCTCTCTGTGTTTAGTGTACTTGTACACCGAGACTAGAACAGGTTTATTCCTTGGCATAATACTTTCCTCAACATTTGTTGACTTCTCCAACTGATGAGGGAGGTCTTGGTTGGTGCCAGGATGACTCATCCTGGACACCCCCGCCACTGCCACATCAGAGACCACCTGAAAAACCTGCACTGGCTCCCAGTCAACAAGAGAATCACCTTCAAACTCCTCACCCACGCTCACAAAGCACTGCACAACACCGGACCAGAATACCTCAGATGACTGTCCTTCTACACCCCGACCTGGCATCTCAGCTCCACTGACCTTGTCCTTGCAACCGTCCCACGCATCCGCAGAACTACAACTGGAGGTAGATAATTCTCGCACCTCGCCGCCAAAATGCGGAACACTCTTCCCACCCACCTGCGCCAGACCAAAGACCTCCTTATCTTCAGGAAACTTCTCAAGACCTGGCTGTTCGAGCAGTAGCAGCACCTTCCTCTCCCCTTTTCCCCCTCCCCTCCTCAGCGCCTTGAGACCCTCATGGGTGAGTTGTGCGCTTTACAAATTCCTGTTTGATTGAGTGAGTGACTCTCTCCCGTAGGCTGGGTGGGATCTTTAAGATGCTTAAACTCAGACTACTGTACTTCTTTGCCCTAAGTGTTGTGCTACCCATATGCTTCTTCAGAGACCTCAATCAAATACAGGTGGAACTAATTTGGGGTACGGGCAGACACCGGATAGCGCTTGACAAGCTTAGTCACCCTCTACAGGAAGGGGGACTTGGAGCCCCTAATTATGAGCTCTATTATGCGGCGGCTCAATTTCAATGTCTGATGCTGTGGTTGGGATCGACCCCATGTTTGGAGCACCTGGAGATCCAGCCCTGGAGGGGATACATACTTACACTTAATTGTCCTCCCCGGGGTTACAACTCCCCAGAATGATGCACTATATGAAAACCACACCACACTGCTGGCAGAAGTATTTTCATGGGGTTAGTGGGGCAGCCTGACCCCCCCCCCCCCCCATACTCACTATTGTTCCCCATCTGGCACACAATTGCGCTCTAGGGGCTACACCGCCACCGTGGGATACAAAATTGGCAGGATGAGGGAATAGACCGTATGGGGGACCTGATCAGGAAGGGAGAGTTCTGGTCCTTCCAGGAGCTGATGGACAACTGTCTTTCTGGTGGGACCTTCCCTAACATACAATGTAGTATACTTAGCAGTCTATATGCCCTTGGGTCAAGGAAACTCTAAACCACGTAGGGCAGAGCTGCTACACGCAGCCCTCACCTAAAGGGGTAAATGCAAACTTGTATCGACCCTTTACACTGCACTGCTGAACTATCATCAGAGTCAAGGAACTAAGACGTGTGAGTGCTGGACATGTGACACAAGATATAAGCACACCCCTCACAAACAAACAGGGATGACAAGCCTTGCGGCAGATTAGGGGGTATTGTGTAATCTGCATTATTGTTTCACACAGTTTAACTACCAACACCAGATGTACCTCACGGTGCGGCACATAGAACATATATACCCAAATGCCTCAACACTATGCCCAGATGTAGATCCACAGATGTGGGCTTTTTTCATGTGGTTTGGGAATGCTCTGTGATAGAGGGTACCTGGGAGAAGATGGTGAAGATCACTTCCACATGGGGTGGTCTTGGTCAAGCCAGATTCCTGCTTATTAGGTATATATCCAAAGGCTAAAGGAGAAAAATACATGCACAGATTTATAGATTTAGCGTTTATGTTGTTCAGGCGACAAACTGTAATGCCATGGAAATCGCAGGCAACCCCAGAAGTAACATGCTGGCTCTGTATACTGTTGAAATGGGTGCAAGCCGAGGCGGATACCCCAGCAAAAGTCTGCAGGAAGTGGGAGGAAAAGGACGGGACAGGGAGTATGATCAGGGACACTAACAATAGGGATCTTGAAGTGTGTGATGACTTGCGTCCACCCCGGTTGGACATGCACACACAGTGACATGCACGTCCTCTGCGGAGGAGCCCGATGGAGCTGTGGAAACAGACACTGAGTTGAGCCCTGCTGAGAGGGATGGGGACCTCTGGATGCCTGGCGATATACTTGTGTGTTGTACCCCTGACCTCACCACGGTCTATGGTCAGGGTTGTGTCCCCACTGCGCACCTCAACAAATGGTTCTATTCAGGAGACGCACATACCCTGAGGTGGAGAGCTTTGGTCCATCCATGTTCAAGGAATTCCAGTTGAATTGCTGTGAGGTGGGCCATGATCCCATCACCCCCTCACTAAATACGCCTATTGTGGGTTATATGCTACTGTATTATTTTTATTACTGCTGAACTACCTGAATGGTGATGACTTTCTTTCTGATGTATGCTTGTGTATCTCAAATGTGTTCGATCCTGGAGTCAGTTTGGGCCCTGAATGGTCTGACTGGGTTCCATGTCTTATGTTCTGAAAATTAATAAAGATATGTAAAAAAAAAAAAAAAAAAAAAAAAAAATGCACAAGTTCAATTTTAAAAGAGAGAAAATATGCATACTAGAACATTGCTTCATGTCAGTTTTTGTTTGAGGTAGTATGACATCACTCAACGGGTGGGCCCTTTAGGGGTTTACAATCACTGTTAAGAAATCGACCTGTTTTTTGCCTGTAAGGTTAAGGGCATCAATATATTTTTCCATGGGGACCAGTTTCATAGTCAGGTTTTAATTACTTTCGAGTCCGAGCATGGGCATGCCCCGCTCCACTTACATCACTGTATGTATATGGATTTGCATGACTTTTTTTTTTTTGGGGGGGGGGGGGGGGGGGTGGGGGGGTGCGGAGACTAATAAAACTCTTGGTGAAATCTTTAGCACACACAAGCCATTCAGCATGGGGAAACCGTGCCAGGGCCATCATTCTTTCTACCTCTTAGAACTTACAGCGTTTAGGGTAAGACCTACGAACTTTTAAAAGATATTAGTGTCCCTGGTAATGCTAACTGCGTCCAGTAAGGGGGCCGGGTATAGGGGGATGGGAGTTCCGACATTTTCTGCTACGAAAAATGGTATTAAAGTCGCAGATTTGAATTTAGGGGTCGAGGTTCTGAATAAAACTGCTACATCATAGATAGACTAGGAACTTATAAAAAAATACTGATGAAGGTCTTCACGGATCCAGAAATGTAAGTGAAAACCTGAGCACCCAGATGGAGACACAGGACTTTTGGCAGGGGTAAAGGAGAACAAAGAATACAGATAACGAGTGTGCAGCCTTGTACATGAACTAGCTAACTATTTTATATTAAAGATGCCGTGTCTAAGATTTAGGATGAAGACACTCAAAGTCTCGGGGGCCATTGATTGCGAACAATGAAGGTGCAGATTGAATACTGAACTGAAGCTGCTTGAAATATGCACAAAAAATACATTTACAAGTATTGCTGTACGTGTTTCAGTCAATCGTGGGCCTCAAATAATAGTTTATTTGAGATACCATTCAAACATATAACATGTGTATTTCCAGGAGATACGCAGCATCCTCTGGGTCATGGTTTACGAAGTTGTAAATGCAATTGTGGTATAATATGCAGGTTCTGCAGTCGATAAACAAATCGGCAGACACTTTGACCCTTTCATCCCATCCCCAGGTCGGAATATCCATCTCTCCAGAGGTGCCCTTCGATGAATAGATAATCCAGCCGTGGGCTGCAAAAGAGACAATGGGTGCAAAGGCGAGAAACTTGCCAAAGGCTCCGATGCTGCAGGTAGCTAGCTTCTCACTCAAAATGAACTATAGATCCAAATATTGGAAGGTAAATCACTCCGTTTATCACAACACTTCCAAATACTGCATTTAGACAGTCACGTTAGGCGACTGAGCATCCCTTGCTGACTTTACATTGCACCGTATTTTGCAATAGTGGCCTAGCATTCTTTCACCGTGAGATAAACCATTTGGCAAAAAGAGAGACAGAATCAATCATGCGGTAAGGTGCCCCAACTACATTACACTGAACAATTAAACAAAAAGCGTGCGAGACATTTCTTTTTTTAGTCCAGCACAACAACTTCTATTTAGTGAGCTTACAAACGGCGAGTACAAGGTATTTTGCTGTGCTCTATCCGACACAAAATAAAAGCTGCATTTTAAAGCATTCATAAAGCAAGGCAGATGTTTCAGTGGGGAATACTACAACTACTGTTCCTGAACTTTCCACTCAATGTACAGACAGAAGCAAGCAATGCTGTAACAAATCTGACCCATGATTGGGTTGCGGAAGCTGCAGCTTCTCGCATGTATAATTGATGCCAGGTAAGCCTCCAGGCGCGCACACACCGTCCTGTTAAGAACTGCTCGTCTTCCAGTGAGCGATGGAAAACTGCACATACACATTTCAAAGCTCTATGCACTCGGAGCACTGCTATAAATTCCATAGTGTCACGAGCACGAAGATGAATCTGCACAGAAGAATTAAGCACGCTGCCCACATACCAGTGGCAGGATCACCACTTCCCTGCGCATCTAATTTGCAGCCGAGTCAATTCTAAGGCACAGGATGACACTGCGCGTCAGGCTGTGGAACTAAGTCAACTCACAACACCGACTACGAACTGGGTACCATATACAGAGTATTTTATATCAGACCGGATTTTTGTTCACTTGCACATAGGCCCTGCATAGCTTGTACTAAGCTGTATGCCTTTGTTTTCGGTCATACTTTGGCTATTTGAACGCCCTCACTCTGTTCAAGTCTTTGAAATGACGTGACCCACGGGTTTGATTAGATCTAGTTCGATCGCGCATGTGAAGGTACAGTGATATTTTTCAATTTTATAAATGCTGGCGGTGAAGTCTGTGCGCAGGTCAAGCTTAACACTGCGAGAAACTGGCTTTGTAATCAGGGGCGTAGGAGACACAAAGTTTCTCGGTGGAGGGGGCATGGATAAACTTGAAGTGGGCCCCCTGCACAAAGTTTGCACCCAGAAAGATTGATAGGGGGGGGGGGGGGGGGGGGGTGAGGAGGTGGCCTCACATATGGAGGGACCTACCCCAGGGCCACTTAGCCAGAGAGGTGTACACGGACATGGGACTCATCGGGCCAGACATGATCTCATCCCAGTCGATACGCAGGAACTGAATTTAGATAATATTAGAAGATCAGGGCCCATATTTATACTTTTTGACGCAAAACTGCCTTTGTGCAGTTTTGCGTCACAAAGTATAGCGCCTGCTTGCACAATTCTGGGACGCCTACCAGGCACCAAATTTATGGAATGGTGCAATCCGGCGTAAAGGGTGGGCTAGCGTCATGGAAAATGATGTTAGCCGGGTGGGGGTGGCAGTATGAGAGAAGGGGGTTTTGCACCAAAAAATTACATTAGGCTGGTTAGAGTAAAAAATAAAAAATAAACTGTTAGACCTGGCAGCTTTTTGGCGTGTCTCCCCTGTCTTTTTGACCTCCTGGTTTTGGACTCTGTTTTTGCTGGTTTATTGTGTCTGCACACTTTACCACTGCTAATCAGTGCTAAAGTGCAAGTGTTCCCCATATAAATTATACTGTGGATTGGTTTATCCATATTTGGTGTTAGAAATGGGGTTTTTGGTTGGCAGCCAGGTTGCCCTCTGTCCAAACAAGAACCCTCACTCTAGTCAGGGTAAGTCACACACAATCCAAAATCAGCCTGTGCCCACTCTCTGGTAGCTTGGCACGAGCAGTCAGGCTTAACTTAGAAGGCAATGTGTAAAGCATTTGTGCAATAAATCATACAATACCATAATATAACACCACAAAAATACACCACACAGTGTTTAGAAAAATATATAGTATTTATCTGGGTATTTGCAGGTCAAAACGATCAAAGATGTAATATGAATTTGTAAAGAAATCACTGAAAAGTGATACAAAGTGTCTTAAGTCTTTAAAAAGCAAACAAAGTCTCTTTCAAGCACAAAGTACCTGGTTTGGAGTGGAAAATCTCGGCAAAGGGCAGCAGAAGAAGAGATACGTGGAAAAATGGTGTGTGTGTCGATTTCTCCCCAGCACACACGGACTTGCGTCGTTATTTTTCACACGGGGAAGTCGTGTGTCGTTTTCCGGCGCGCAGACAGTCTCTTTCTGTGGATAGCGAGGTTTACCAGATGTCCCGTGTCTGTGCGTGGATTCTCCTGCTTGTTTTCCGGCTGCGCGTTGTTCCGCAGGGCTGTGCGTCGAAGTTTCGCTCTCACGGCAGGTGTCGCATCGATTTCTCCTCTGGAAGTCGGACGGCGTTGTCCTTGCGAGGCCGTGCGTCGAAGTTCCGGTCTTCCCGAAAGCATCGCGTTGAGCGTCGGTGTGCGGCGTTTTTCTCGCCGCGGAACAAGCTGTGCGTCAAAAATTTTGGCGCACGAAGCGTCCAAGTGAAAAAGAGAAGTCTTTTTGGTCCTGAGACTTCAGGGAACAGGAGGCATGCTCTATCCAAGCCCTTGGAGAGCACTTTTACAGCCAGCCAAGAGTTCAGCAAGGCAGCAGTCCTTTGGAG
This sequence comes from Pleurodeles waltl, assembly GCF_031143425.1. NCBI lineage: Eukaryota > Metazoa > Chordata > Amphibia > Caudata > Salamandridae > Pleurodeles > Pleurodeles waltl. Next base: position 1,343,550,340 of record NC_090444.1, on the reverse strand, counting down.
AAAGCAGACAGGTGAGTCCTTTGAGCAGCCAGGCAGTTCTTCTCGGCAGGATGTAGTTTCTGGTTCAGGTTTCTTCTCCTGCAAGTGTCTGATGAGGTAGGGCAGAGGCCCTGTTTTATACCCAAATGTGCCTTTGAAGTGGGGAAGACTTCAAAGAGTGGCTAAGAAGTGCACCAGGTCCCCTTTCAGTTCAATCCCGTCTGCCAGGGTCCCAGTAGGGGGTGTGGCAGTCCTTTGTGTGAGAGCAGGCCCTCTACCCTCCCAGCCCAAGAAGACCCATTCAAAATGCAGATGTATGCAAGTGAGGCTGAGTGCCCTGTGTTTGGGGTGTGTCTGAGTAAATGCACAAGGAGCTGTCAACTAAACCTAGCCAGATGTGGATTGAAAGGCACAGAAAGATGTAAGTGCAAAGAAATGCTCACTTTCTAAAAGTGGCATTTCTAGAATACCAATATTAAATCCAACTTCACCAGTCAGCAGGATTTGGCATTACCGTTCTGGCCATACTAAATATGACCTGCCTACTCCTTTCAGATCAGCAGCTACCACTTCAATACTGTATGAGGGCAGCCCCAATGTTAGCCTATGAAGGGAGGAGGCCTCACAGTAGTGTAAAAACGAATTTAGGAGTTTTACACTACCAGGACATGTAAGCTACACAGGTACACGTCCTACCTTTCACCCACACAGCACCCTGCTCCAGGGGCTACCTAGGGCACACATTAGAGGTGACTTATGTGTGGAGAAAGGGGAGGTTTAGGCTTGGCAAGTACTTTTAAATGCCAAGTCGAGGTGACAGTGAAACTGCACACACAGGCCTTGCAATGGCAGGCCTGAGATAAGGTAAAGGGGCTACTTAAGTGGGTGGCACAACCAGTGCTGCAGGCCCACTAGTAGCATTTAATCTACAGGCCCTAGGCACCTATAGTGCACATTACTAGGGACTTATAGGTAAATTAAATAGTCCAATCAGGTATGATCCAAGGTTACCGTGTTTAAAGGGAGAGAGCATATGCACTTTAGCACTGGTTAGCAGTGGTAAAGTGCAGAGAGTCTAAAAGCCAGCAAAAATGAGGTCAGAAAAAGAGAAGGAGGAAGGCAAAAAGTCTGGGGATAACCCTGCAGAAGGGCCATTTCCAACAATTGGCATATTTGATTTACTAATAAGTCCCTAGAAACGTGCCCTAGAGGTGCCCAGGGCCTGTGAATCAAGTGCTACTAGTGGGCCTGCAGCACTGGTTGTGCCACCCACATTAGTAGCCCTGTAAACATGGCTCAGACCTGCCATTGCAGTGTCTGTGTGTGCAGTTTTAAACTGTCAATTCGACTTGGCAAGTGTACCCACTTACCAGGCCTCAACCTTCCCTTTTACTACATGTAAGGCACCCCTAAGTTCGGCCCTAGGTAGCCCCAGGGGCAGGGTGCAGTGTATGTTTAAGGTAGGAAATATACTAGTGTGTGATTTATATGTCCTAACAGTGAAACACTGCCAAATTCAGTTTTCACTGTGCAAGGCCTATCTCTCTCATAGGTTAACCTGGGGCCTGCCGTTAAATATCCTTTGAGCGCAGATTCTCTTTGAGAGTAGATAAAAATGGGGAGTTTAGGGTCTCTGAACTAACAATTTAAAAATACATCTTTTAGTGAAGTTGATTTTTAAATTGTCGGTTTGAAAATACCACTTTTAGAAAGTAGGCATTTTTTCTTGCTTATACCATTCTGTGACTCTGCCTGGTTGTGGATTGTCTGTCTGGGTCAGTCTGACAGTTGGGCAGTTTTGCACCTCTCTGGACAGTGACACAAAAGGGGGCGGGGTGTAGCCTGCATATCCCGACAAGCCACCTGAGCTAGAGAGGAGGGAGGAGTGGTCGTTCACACCTGAAAGGACTGTGCCTGCCCTCACACAATGCAGTCCCCGACCCTCTGGTGTGTGTCTGGGGCCTGGCCTGGACAAGGAAGGATCTTGCAAACACTTGAGACCTTGCTTTGAAGTTTGCCAACTTCAAAGGCAGAACTGGGTACAGGAAGAAGACCCAAACCCCCAGACTTTTAGAATCTTTCTGGAATCAAGAGGAACCTCTGCCCAGGAGAAGAGCTGAAGGAGGAGTACTGTCCCTTTGCTGTGTTGCATTGCTGGACTGGCCTGCAGTTGCTGCGTCTGCCTGAAAAGAGTTCAAAGGTTGAACTTTGCTGTGTGTCCTTCTTAAGAAAATTTTCCAAGGGCTTGGAGTAGAGCTTGCCTCCTGTTGGAAGTCTCAGGGACACCAAAGACTTCAGTTTCCTCGACCTGCAGCACTGGGAACTGTGTGTTTTTTGCTGTTCAAGAGGAGAAACTACTGCGACGCTGTAATGACGGCACTGGCCTGCACTGTGACCTGCCGATGTCACACGGAGTCGCATTGCCCCGATTCGCACCATGACCCTGGTCTCACCGACGCCATCATCTGATGACTTCACCGAGCTGCTGCTCGCACCGTGACCTCTGGGCCCCGCACTCCGGCATCGCCTGCTCACACCGCAGCCTGGGCACCCAGACGCCGCTCCTGCTGACACAGGCGCCACTGCCTGCACCATGGCCTGTGGACACCGCTTGTGAGGTACACAAAGCACCGTCCCATCCCGCACCGCAGCTCCGGTCTACTGACGCCAGCACCATCTTTCACCAGGCATCCTGTCTGTACCTTGGCCTGTGGACACCGCTCGTGAGGGTCACAAAGATCCGTCCCATCCTGCACTGCTGGCTTGGGCCTACCGACAGCGCTTCAGCAATGACGCCGCCACTGCCTACACCGTGACCTGTGGACACTGCACGTTGCACCGCCCCGCTTCACACTGAAGCCCCGGTCTCACCGATGCCACTGGACGCCATCACCGAGCCGCTGCCTGCAACATGACCTGTGGAAACCGCATGTTGCATCATCCCGCTTTGCACCGCAGCCCCGACGCCATCCACGCCGGCGCACCCAACTTCATCAGCCTGGAGTTCGATCTGCAATGCGTGTGACCTCAAGGGTCCGACGACTCATGCACCGACTCCGGAACAGACACCGCGACGTCAGTGACGCGGCTCTACGGAGCTCACTGCGAGGATCACGGCACCCTGAAAATCCAAAGGTACTGTTTGCGGGTCTTCCAGACACCGTAGCTGGCCCGCAACGCCACAGCCAGCCTAAACTGTTGGTTTTGTTGACCACGATGCCGTGATAGCCCCAGGTGGAGCTATCGACTTCAAGGAACTGTCGTTTTGAGTAAATCTGGAAGAATTCATATTTTTCTTACTGTATGTTGGATTTTTATCATATTTGGTTTTGTTTTCTATAGATAAATATTGGCTTCTTTTTCTAAAACTGGTGTGGTGTCCCTTTGTAGTGTTTACACTTATTACTGTGTGTTATGTGTAAATGCTTTACACATTGCTTCTGAGATAAGCATGACTGCTCGGGCCAAGCTACCACGGGGGTGAGCAGGGGGTATCTGAGCGGGTATCTCCCTTATCCGGACTAGAGTGAGGGTCCCTACTTGGACAGGGTGCAAACCGACTGCCAACTAGAGACCCCATTTCTAACAAAGACTAACCAGTCTAGTGACATTTCCTGATGCAAAACCATCTATACCACATGACTCCTGCCTTCGAAAAGACAGGAGTCATGCCCACCACCCCAATGGCCAGCATAGGGGACAAGGGTCCTCTGGGCATGGCCAGTGCACCAGTGCCATGTAGGGGAGCCCATTTCATGGCCCCCAGTGGCAATTTAAAAATAACATTAAAAATACTTACCTGGGATGGGGTTCCCCATCCGGTGGTGTCCCTTTGCTGTGGGTGGGGTGCTCTTGGGACTTGGGGAGGGCACCTGTGGACTCTTTCCATGTGTGTTTGACCATGTAAATGGGTCCACGGGTCCCCTAATGCCTGCCCTGACCCAGTGGTTAAATAATGGCGCTAATAAAGTGGTAAGGCCTTAGAGTCATTTTTTGGATGGGAACGCCCACCCTGCATCTCATTGATGCAAGGTGAGTTCATTCATCCAAAAAAATGACATTAACTCCAATATTTTGACATTAGACTAGTCTAGCGTCAAAATATACATATGGAGTTAAGTTTGCGCTAAATTAGGGTAAAAAAAAAAAAAGCTAGTTCAGTGCAAACAGAGTATAAATCTGAGCCCAGATTTATTAGCACCTCTGTTAAGGCTAGACATCTACACATGTGAATTAAGCTGTAAATATGATGGGGTTACTGCGTGTAAACGTTTTAAGTGATAATTGATCTTAATTTGCTGTTTCACAAATAAAATACAGCCACAGGTTTACGACCTCTAACCCAAGAAGTGTGTTTTATTGACTAAAAAGATGTAATGGAACATGTGGGAGGGAGAACTCTGGGATGGGTGGGAGGTCTCTGCAGTACCTGGCCATATTAAGAGAAAGAGCGGGTTGAGAGAATAGTGACAAGCCTGGCCAGTTAGACTAACTCGGCATCACTCAAAAAAGATTGTGTCAAGGCGCACCCTATGTCACTGATGAAGCCATTTGTTGTGTCAGAGTCTGTGTGACCCTATGTTGCTTATCAGGACCCGTTCTACCTGTGAGGAGTGGGAATTTTTGTAAGGTTTAAGACAGTGTGTAAGGCACAGTGCCGCTGACTGCAAGGTCCTTTGCGGAAAGCCTTGCAGCACCTGCCTGTAAAACCCTCTATGTTCTGTGCTGCCTGCCAAGTGATGTGCATCTTCCCTGTTAACAGCTGCTTGGCAGGCATTGCCTGACGGGTGCAGTTCCACTGGTTGGGCCCTTCCGACTTGTCAGGTGGTGGTAGGTTGTGTGCTGGCACCTGGCTATGCTGCCTGCCAAGCCCAGTGCTTTCAATCGAGTCCTGTGCAATTCCCTGTCTACTGGGCCCTTTTCTGCCTGTTAGGCACCAACTGGCTCTGTGCTGCTGTCCACCTGTGAAGGTATAAAAGGCCAGTGCTGCTGGCTGGATGCAGTGTTTCCTGTTGATTCCTGTGCTGCCTGCCATGCACTGTGCTGCCTGTTGGGAGCTTTATTTCTAGTCAGGCGGTGTCAGTCTCTGGGCCCCCACCTGCCTATGAAGTTCAGTAAGGCCTATGATTGCTGCTAGGTTCTTGTCTGACTGTCAAGTGTCAGTCTGTCCTGCCGCCTTCCTGTGAACAGCTGTGCTGTGTGACGGGGCCGGCCATAGTGCTGGTGGTGCTCTATGAAACAGTTTGTTGGCGCCCCCCCCAATGACCACCTCGCCACAAATTCCCTCACTACCATCAATCATCGCTCTCTCTCAGATGCATTTAATTTGTTTTATAGCATCACTCATACTGGGAAACATCACTTACAACGCAATAAATGTAATGCAATGCATTGACCGCACTGCCATTACCACATATATGGGTCCAGCACGCATGCCTTTACCACACGTCTTTACCATGCATATGCGTGGTTACGGCATAGAGAGCGGTCTAGCTGTCCGAGTGGAACAGGAAGGAGCAGAGGGGAGGGAGGTAAGTAGGGCTGGGGCCAGGTATAGGGTGGGTCTGGGTAGTTTTTAGGATAGGGTAGGTTTTAGGGTTCAGGACGAGGGTGTGGGGGTCTAGGTAGTTTTTAGGACAGTGCACGGTAAGTTTTAGGGTACAGGGCGAGGGGCTTGAGTAGCTTTTAGGGCAGTGTGGGGTAGGATTTAGGGTACATGGTGGGGGTCATGTAGTTTTTAAGGCAGTTCAGGGTAGGCTTTAGAGTTCAGGGTGGTGCCGGGGTAGTTTTTAGGACAGGGCAGGGCTGCTTTTAAGGCTCCGGGTGGGAGGTTTAGCACTCAGTGGAGGGGAAGTTTTAAGTGCTTCGACGGGGTGAAGTATGGTATCAGGTGGGGATAATTTACCACTCATGTTCCTTTACCAAACATGCTTTTCCAACGAAATTTGTTGTAAAGGCATGCGCAGTAAAAACAGTCATTGTTGAAACCACGTTGTTGAGGAATGAATGATATACGCATGTATTGTTCCATCATACATCCCTCATACCAGTTGAGGATGTCAGAGCACTTTACATCACACAGACATTACACAGAGACAATCATGTGTGTAAATCAGTGTATGGGAAATGTTACGTAGGACAGGGGACTACAAGGTGTAGGAGTCACAGGTTATCCATAATGGTAGCAGGTATAGTTTGAGTGTGCTTTGTCTGGAGAAGCGCAATCTCAGAATTTAAAACATAACACCATGGTTGGGGGTGCTCTTTAATAATAAGAATTGATTTGCCCTCAATTTAATCTGTTTTGCAACATTAAGTTAATGAAACAGTGGGGGGGAATCATAATGCTCTAACCTGTACCTTGAAGTTTGAATGCAGCTCTTTGACAAGTTAATTGCTCACTGTTGGAGGAGGAGAAGGAGAAGGAGAAGGAGAAGGAGAAGGAGAAGGAGAAGGAGAAGGAGAAGGAGAAGGCGACGACGACGACGACACTGGTTTTTCCCCACCCATCAAAAGGACTTCAGAGAAGGATTCTGCAAGATGCAGAAAAGACTGCAAGAAAGCAGAGGTGGATCCTGGAAGAGGAAGACCTGGAAAAGAAGAGGACCAAGTCCAGTTTACGTTGGAGTGTCTGGGCGTGGCAGGATGCACTACCCACCAGTCTGTGGATGCAAGAATTGGTTGACGGAGAGACAATGAAGCTCAGCAATGCACTGGAGCAGGTGAAGAGTTCCTGGGTGATGCAGTCAACGTCCCATGCCAGATGAAGAATTGCAGTCAGTCTGTGGTGTGGAAAAACCACCACCAAGCCTTCGCAAAGGCAAATGTCGCAGTAGGAGAAAAGTGGAGCTGCCAGGGACAAGCAAGGTCCAGAGGGAAATCAACTCATGGAGGGGAGCCCCAGGTGACCCTCAGCAATGCAGAGTCTGGGGAAGGAGAGGCAGCCCCCTAAGAAAACCTACAGGCAAGGAGCCCAGGAGTCGCAGAAAGGTCCATGCTGTACACCTGAAGAGAGGTCCCACGTCGCATAAGAAGCAGGTGGAGGACTGTGCTTCACAGGGAAGAGTGTTGGGGTCTGGGGCTACACGGAGCCTGAAGATCCCTTGGAGGAGATGCCTACAAGCCGTGGTAGCTGCAAGAGGTGCAGTGCATAGGGGTACTGTCCTGCATGGGAAGGCAAGGGCCTACCTTCTCCAAAGTTGGAAAGCTGGTAGAGAGGACCAAGGAGATCACGCCAGACTGTCACCCCAGATGCAGGATGCACACAGCTCAGGAGGAGAGGAGATCCAAGCCGCCAGTCGTTGTTGCAGTTGGTGCCTGCGGAATCAGGTAAGTGACTCCTTCACTCCAAGGGAGATTCCTTCTTTCATTTCATGCAGACTGAAGGCTTGCTGCCCTCAGAGGTAGCAGAGCTGGGGAAATGTTGCAGTTGCTGGAAGGAGCCGGCGAGACAATGTTGCAGGGCAATGTCGTGGCTGGAGCTGCAGATTGTAGGTTCCTGTGAAGTCCAGTTGCGGTTCCAGTGGCCAGAAGTCGAAGTAAACATTGCTGATGAAATCTTGCACGTCGGATCTCAGGACACACCCAAAGAGGGAGACCCTAATTAGCCCCGAAAAGGGGGTGGAGGGATTAGTCACCTAGCAGGGTGACCACCTAGGAGGGGGCTGTGATGTCGCCTGCCTGACCTGGCCACTCAGATGCTTCCAGAGGCCTCTGCCCACCTTGGATTCAATATGGCAGAATCAAGTGGCCACCTGAAGGAGCTCCGGGCACCACCCCGGGGATGGAGATGGAAAGGGGTGCGGATACACCACTTTCCACTGTCCAGTTTCACGCCAGAGCGGAGACTGAGGTCCCTGAACAAGTACAGACTGGTTTATGAAAGGAGGGCACCAAATGTGCCCTTCAGAGCATACCAGTGGCTTGGGGAGGCTACCCCTCCCAAGCCTTGCAACACCTATTTCCAAAGGGCTACCCCTCCCAAGCCTTGTAACACCTATTTCCAAAGGGAGAGGGTGTTGCCTCCTTCTTCCAAAGGAAATCCTTTGTTCTGTCTTCCTGGGCTTGAGCTGCTCAAACAGCAGGAGAGCAGAAACCTGTCTGAGGGGTGACAGCAGCGTGGACTGCCCAGAAAAATCCAGGACGCTGGTAGGAGCAATGCTGGGGATCCTCTAAGGAGCCCTAGAGTGCATGGAATCATAAAATCAATACTGACAATAGTACTGGGGTAGGATTCTGACATGTTTGATACCAAACATGCCCAGGTTCAGTGTTACCATTATGTAGCTGGACATAGGTAGAGACCTATGTCCAGTAGATGTGTAAAATGGTGCCCCGCACTCATGAAGTCCAGGAAAATAGAGCAGGAGTTGTGGGGGCACCTCTGCTCCTGCAGAGGTGCCCTCACACACAGGTACCTGCACCCTGTCCGCTGGGCTCGGAAGGCCTACCATTGGGGTGACTTACAATGACCTGGTGCAATGACCTGAAGTTAAAGGGTGCACGCACGATTTTACGAACACTGCAATGGCAGGCCTGCAAACATTTTACATGGGCTCCTATAAGTAGCATAATATATGCTGCAGCCCAGGGGGCGGGGGGGGGGGGAACACCTGGTTCCCCCAATGCCCTGGGTACTATATACTAGGGACTTATAAGGGGCACCAGTAAGCCAAATGTGGTCCAAGCAACCAAATTTAGGGAGAGAGCACAGTCGCTGGGGTCATGGTTAGCAGGATCCCAGTGAACACAGTCAAAACATACTGACAACAGGCAAAAAGTGGGGGTAACCATGCAAGAAAGAGGGTACTTTCCTACATCTGACAAATGAAGTAACCCACTCACCTATTCCCATTATATGCAGTTTGTGATCTGCATGTAGACGTTCTTTGCAGCAGGCATATTAACCCTGTATGATATGAGGAGTCAAACCTTCCACTAGACAAAACTTCAATCTCTCCAGGAAGACCATTAATCACTGGAATTATTCTGAGATTTTTATTGTTGTCTGAAATCTGTTGGTAGCAAGGAACACTAATCAGGTGCTTTTAAAGCCACAATATACTTGCAAACACAGCGCCCCCATCCTAAGTCAGCACCCGGTGCGGTGGCACTGGTCGTATCACCCTAGAGCTGGCTCTGCTGCCCTATCTGGCCCAGTCCATCTCTCAGGCCATCTGGTTCTTCCTGGGACCTGTGCTGTGTACTGGTCTGTCTGCTGTCTATCCGTCAGTGTCAGCCTCTGTTCCACCGCATCCTGTGAAGTCCTGTAAAGACTGAGATGGCACAGTGCGCTGTATCACCCACACTTCCTACACCCATGTTTGTACTAGTGAAGTGCATTTTTATTTCCATATCAAAATGAGGGAGGAGCAAGTGTTGATGGGATCGGATCCATGTGCTGCGTGAATGAGCATAAGTGTGATATTTTCAATTTAACACGGGCATTTTGTGGCAGTGGTTTGGCTGTAGTGCCAATTATTACTCCTGGAAAAATAAGTTATTTTAACTTTGCTTGAACTTCTTGGGAAACAGCTTAGGCTGTATTAGTAGGGGTGTACTCATCAGGTTTCTAACATCATTATCTAAAATTCTTGTTTCATCCAGCTTCGCGTTCTGTGAGGCTATTTGTGAGCCTATCCTTGATTATCATCAAGGTTGAAAATTTGTTACCATGATGTGGATCATGTTCACTTTGAAAATACAAAAGCCTGATACATGCATGCTTCCACTTAAGTTCTGTCCACGCTCCTTGATGGGAGAAGAATGCATGCCCTTCGGTGCGGACAGGCCAATTCTATGCATTTAAAAGTTGTTACAAAAAAGCTGTGTTTGGCGTGCAGACTTGCACACAGAGATTTGTTACGCGGCAGGAGCAGCAACGGCCCTGGAAAACCACCATAGAAGAGGTTGCCGAGAGTCAACAGTGAACTTTCCTTTCCACGGTCTTCTTTCCCCAATGCAGCTACTAACAAATAGGGCTGGCTTTTTTCCTACATTATTGCCCACTCAAATCCAAAACAATCTGCCCCGCTCTAAAATGCCCTATTCCAAACTACCTACTCCAACGCAATTCACCCCACTCCAATCCATCCCGCTCCAATCCAAAACAATTTGCCTCACACCAATCCAAAACAATCTGCCCCACTCAAATACAAAACAATTTGTCCCACTCAAATACAAAACAATTTGTCCCACTCAAATATAAAACAATCCTCCCCACTCAAATACAAAACAATCAGCCCACTCAATCCAATCCACCTCACCCAGTGCAATCTAACTCACTTTAATCTAATCCACCACAAACGAATCCAAGCACTCTACTCCCCCCACTCTACTCTAGGACACTACCCGCCACTAACTTCTAGCCATTCTGAACAGCATCCACACAGGCGTACAACAAGGCAAAAACACACTGCCAAAGACAAAAGTTTTTGTATAGGCGAGACCTATTGTTTTCACCAATGCTTGTTTAATAAGGAGGTCCAGAAAGGTAATGCTTTGGTTGTCAGAGGGACAATTTCCATGACCACACTGTAGGAAAGTTGCATCTTTCTAGATTGGTTACCCCAACTTTTGGCCCGTTCGTCAGGGTGTTTGACTGTGTAAACTGGGATCCTCCTACCCAGGATCCCAGTGATTATGCTCTCTCCTTTACACTTGGTTGCTGGAACCATTTTCATCGACAATTGGCATACTGGTGCTCCCATGTAAGTCCTTAGTATATGGTACCTAGGTACCCAGGGCATTGGTGTTCCAGGGGATCCCTATGGGCTGCAGCATATATTTTGCCACACACAGGGAGCCCAAGCAAAGGGTTCTGCCATTGCAGCCTGCGTGAAAAGATGCAAGCACCCTTTCACTGCCACTTTTTACTGCACCAGGTCACTTAGAAGTCATCCCTATGGCAAGCCTTTCTAGCTCAGAGAGCAGGGTGCAAAGTACCTGTGTGTGAGGGCACCCCTGCACTAGCAGAGGTGGCTCCACAAACTTCAGGCCCATTTTCCCAGACTTCGTGAGTGTGGGGACACCATTTTACACGAGTACTGGAGATAGGTCAATACCTATGTCTAGCTACATAATGGTAACTCCGAACATAGGGATTTGGTATCAAACAGGTTGGAATCATACTCCAGTGCTTCTACAACCATTGGCATTGGTTGTATGATCCCATGCACTCTGGGGACTCCTTAGAAGACCCCCAGTATTGCCATTACAGCCTTCTGAGAGTTTCTAAGCAGCCCAATCTGCTGCCACCTTCCAGACAGGTTTCTGCCCTCCTGCTGCTTTTGAAGCTCAAGCCCAGGAAGGCAGAACAAAGGATTTCCCTTGGGAGAGGCTCCCTTTGGAAATAGGTGTTACAGGCTTGGGAGGGGTAGCCTCCCCAAGCCACTGGCAATGCTTTGATGAGCACATTTGGTGCCCTCCTTGCTTAAACCAGTCTACACTGGTTCAGGGACCCCCAGTCATGAAACTGGACAAAGGAAAGGGGAGTGACCACTCACCTGTCCATCACCACCCCAGGGATGGTCCTCAGAGCTCCTCGAGAGGGTCCCTGGGTTTTGCCTTCTTGGATTCAAGGTTAGCAGGGAACTCTAGGAGCATCTGAGTGGCCAGTGCCGGCAGGTGATGTCAGAGCCCCATCCTGATAGATGATCACCCAGCTTGGTGACGAATACCCCTTTCAGGGCTATTTAGGATCTATTTCTTGGGTGGCTGCTCAGATTTGGATTGCAAGACCCCAGCAGGATTCCTCTGCAACCTCCACTTTGACTTCAGACCAAAGAAACTGCATTAGGGCGCTCAAGGAACTGACAATCTGCAACAAAGAAGGCAGACGCTTCCTGCAACATTGTATCCGTGGCTCCTTCCAGCAACATTATCATTTCCTCGGTCGTGGGCCTACCAATCACTTCCTTAGTTTTATGGATTCCCACTGAGGTTAATTGGTCCATACCTCGTTTTGGTAGACCATAACTGGATGGAAAAGGACATTCTATTGGACAAGAGGGCTGACCATTGTTTCTTTTGGACTTGCAACATATCTCTCTCGCTCCACAAGCCCAGGATATAAAGATTTCTGAATACAATCCATGGCAGACCGCCAAAATTGACGAGAAGTAAGAGGTAGTAGACTCAACTAAGTATTTGATACTACAGGTGCTGGCAAAAATCACTCTAATATTCTAAATCCTTTCTCGGCTAAACATACCTTTCAAGAACTAGAAAGAGCAGTTGAAAAAGAAACATCCAAAAGGTGGGAAGCTGCCTCATTAAAAAAAATACATTGAACATGACCTTATACCCAGAGGCCTTAGAATACTGACCTTTCCACCAATAGAAACTACATCTCAAGACAGACTTAAACAATGGGAGGCAAACCTACAGACAGCATCAAACAATATGTTATGGATTGGTAGAAATAGCACTGGAAGATTTGAGCGATATCGAGGAAGTAGACACAATAAACAAACTAATTGAAGAAGCTAATTGGGGTGACATCAAGAAAAATTATGACATTCCTCATAAAATCACTGAAGAATACAAGGAAGCTATAATTCAAAGAAAAAACAGAAAATATAGGCATGATTTAACGGATTACCAACTTGGTCGCGTATACACCTTTGGAAAGAAATGACAATATCGAAGTATCTAATTCTTCCACCGAGCTGCCCAGTTGTTCTGAGACAATCCCATCATCTGATTTGGAATCAGTAGAGGAGACAGAAGATTGCCAGGCCATACGTAGAGGAGTACATTTTTACAAGGAAGTAAGAAGACACCATTTGGGTACAGCACAAGACAACTGCACAAGACCACCAACTTCTATAACCCAGGAACCAAGTTAATTGGGCATACAGACAAGAGCCCGAAGCAAGGAAGCCAGGAACGAAACTTGATTAAGGAACTAATTGTACATCTCTCTGACAAAGCTCTTTCTAGACCACAGATTGAGATTTTGACAAAAGGCCTATCGTTCTGTCCAACTACCAGATGGGACCTATTCCAAACTAAAACTGACATTCAAATTTACCAGAGAATTGACTCTAAAATCTTTCTTTGCCACCCGGGAACTGAAAAAGACCAAATCTATACATCAACCAATAACAAGCAACTTAGCAGCTCAGGATATGGAAACAATTCACCTACTAAGTTATCTATTTAGGACTGATGATGATGATGAACAGACCTTATCAGAGGTAGCATTGGAACTTGGTTTTGACATTTCACACTCAAAACAAATCAAGATTACCTATAAAATCTACCTTTACACCGACTTTATCACCTGGTAAAACTACTGACCTTTTCTTTACAGCTATGATGAGAAACATAAAAAATGCACTACTAAACAAATACTTGCCTCTGAATACCAACTATAAACAGAGACAAGCCTTATGCGAACTACAGGAAGACAATACAATCATGATAAAGGAAGCAGATAAAGGAGGGAATATTGTCATTCTCAATAAGAACGATTACTTCCATGAAGCATATCGACAACTCAATGACAATGCTTGTTATATGAAATTACCAAATAATCCAACACATGAAGTACAAAATAAATTAAGACAACTACTGGACTTTTGCCATTCTAGAGATTTACTCACTTTAGAAGAAAAGACCTATCTATTTGTGAAACATCCTACTACTCCAAAATTGTACTTATTACCAAAAATCCACTAAGGCGGTTTTCCTCCCAAAGGTACACCGATTACTGCAGGCATCAACTCTATTTGTTCCAATGTAGGAAACTTTATTGACTCAGAACTACAACCTTTTATGAAAAACTTACCTTCCTTCATCAAGGATACAAAAGATATACTGCAAAAACTTCAGAACATTGATTGGCAACCAGACTACATATTAGCAACTATAGATGTAGTTAGTCTGTATACCACAATTAAAATCAAGATGGGATTGAGGCAGTACATAAATGTTTGTCCACCCAATCAGTGCACCTCCTGAAAAGGAACAATATGATCATTGAAACGTTGACTTTTTGCCTGAAGAACAACTTCTTGTTCAATGGCGAATACTACTTACAACAACAAGGGACTGCAATATGAGCTAGATTTGCTCCACTGCATGCTTGTATTCTGATGGGTGAAGTGGAAAGACATTGGTCATGGAAGTAGAATACAGAGGATCTTTCAAATCATATCATTTTTTGGGACTGGTACATAGACAATATTCTTCTTATTTGGCAAGGTCAGGAGCCCCTCCTCTGAAAGTTTCCAAGGACTTCGACACATAATAAATGGGAAATTGATGCAACCTATCAAATTTCAAAATTATCAGTTGAATATCTGGATCTTACACTTTACATCGACTACAATCAGCTACAAACTCGATATCACTGAAAAGAAACGGCTGCCAATTCCATTCTCCATGCATCCAATTGTCACCCACACAATACAATAGCAAACATTCCATCAGGAGAATATAGAAGAGCTAGACAGAACTGTAGCATCATTGAAGAGTACGAGGCAAAGGCAACAGAAATTACTGATCGCCTAAGAGAGGATACAATCATTCAAGACTCAATCATAAAAAAGAGACTCAATCATAAAAAAGAACACTTTACCAAAATAGATTGAAATGAAATTTTAAATAAACACAAGGCCTCTGAAACTCAGACACCTATTCATTTCATCACGAATTTTAGTAAGTGTCATCAACACATTTGCAAACAATTACAAAGACACTGGTCTCTACTTCCCAACAACCCTTCCATCTCCCAAGATATTCAATCATTCCCACAAATGTGTTTCAAAAGGGCACCTAGCCTTAGAGACGAGTCTGTCCTTCATTTTACCAAGAAAAAAAGAGAAACTAAACATTTTCTAAAACCAGTCTCTGGTTTCTACACCTGTGCAAATTGTTCAGTCTGCAAATTGGGCCTATTAAAAACAAAACAGATAGACATCAATGGTCAAAGCTTTAGAATGTGGGTTTTTATCAACTGTGGAAGTACCAACGTAGTATACTTCATAGACTGCCCCTGTGACAAGTTCTACACTGGAAGTACAGCCAGACCTTCGAAATTAAGGATACAAGAACATGTTCATAACATACAAAGGGATGATTTGAGACTTCCACTGGTGGAACAGTATGTACAGTGTCATCCTCACTCCAAGACCTTCAGCTTCTGTGGTCTCCTAAAAATAAAACATCATTCATGGGGTAGAGATCTGGAACTGAAGCTACGGCAAGATGAGAGTGTCTATCATTCATTTTGACACAGTCCGATGTGGCCTCAATAAAGATGAAGAGTGCCACTACTGGCTCCTTTAATGCATAGTTTACACTGCTCCGTATATAAAAGTACATGGAACAGGAACTCTAAGGACATTATACATATGTTCATAAATTTATTTTGAATTCAACCTGTTTCTATTTTTGGGCCCTTGTAATTTTTAACTTTTCTTTCTTTAAAAAAAATTAGAGAGGTCTTCACATGTGTTCCTTACCGTTTTTTTGAGTCCCAGTTTTTCTTAATTTTTCTCATTTTGTTTCTTAATTTGTTTCTGTATTTATAGTCCTTAATATTTCATCTAATTGAATATTGTTTTGCAAGACATACTACTTCTCACAAAGTGCTTTGAGTGTCTCAAACTGTTCATCTATAAATCAGGATATTCTCATTTTTTACTCGTATCCATCTTTCTTATTTTTGTCTGTAAGCATTTGATGCCTCAGAATCCAATCAGGATCCTCACAGTTCCTTTTAAGTCCTTATAGCTTTGTAATATACTAACTATGATATCATGAGGATATATTATCCTCCCATCAGGGCTGCTGCACTTGGGGTCTGAATTTGTGACTATGGAAACATAATTAGGACATCATTTCAACCTCGGGTACAATTTTTTGAACTTAAATTGCAGCATGCTGTATATTTTTAGTGGAATCGTACTTCTGTGTTTAAAATAATGTATAACTATACTCTCTATATCAGAGGCGCCAAAAGTAATGTTAAGATTGCTGCGCCCTCTGGAGATTTTAGGAGATTTGCAAGAGAAAAAAAGAGGAATAGAAATATAGGATGAAAATAGAGAACTTACAGTAAACAGTTATCTTGGCCATGAGGTTAATATGAGGTGGCTGCACCAGATTTCATCCTACAAAAACTGATAGTATCCAAAGGATGTCAATAGTACTTCACAGATCAATTGGTGTCTCCCTCAGGATAGCAGCCAGAGAACAAGTCCATAGAGACCATAGAGGCAGGTGATGTACCTGTGCACCCTACACAGGGAAGTTTAGGAGGAAGCAACCATTGGAGTCTTTCAGTGTGTGACATTATCTAGGTATACCCTGACACCAAAACATGGGACACCCCTGCCATCACGTGTGACAACACTTACAGGATCTAGAGATGGAAAAGATGTTACACTGGGTCAATAATGACTAATAGGTTACATAGCGAGCCAGTGTTGTATTGGGGTGGGTGGGGTGAGTTACAGAGGAAGGCAGTGATGTCCTGGAGTAGGGGTCACATAGGGAGACAGTGATGTACCAGGGGTTGGCAGGGTGAGTTACGGGGGGGGTCATTGATGTCCTGAAGGGGGGGGGGGGGGGGGGGTTACACAGGGTGGCAGTGATTATAGGAGTGGGCAGGGTGAGTTGCATAGGGAGCCAGTGATGCCCTTCAACAGGGATTCCACTGATGGCCTATTAGTTCACAGCTAAAGATGGGAGAGGTGTTCAAGAAGGAACCGCTGATGGCCAAGGGGGAGGAGAAATTCAACAAAGCTAGGGTTATGCTGATTTTTACAGAAGGGAGATGGTTCGGGTATAAACAGAAAAGAGATGAGAAATACAAATAACTATATAGATGGTAGAGGGCAGAAAGAGAAGGGCCAGCAGCAGGGCAGGGAAATGGAGGGCAGTGTTTACCCGGGGAGTCTGAGAGCAAAGGAAGGGAAGGGAGTAGAAGCTAACTAGAGATGAATAAGAATGTAGATAAAAAGCAAGAAAAGGGAGGGAACTTTGTTGGGGAAAGAGATACAGCATGAGGTTTAGACTCGGTACACGATGGGAAACTAGACCAATGGAAGGGGGTTTAGACAGGGCAAGAGAAAGGAGAGGAGTTGAACAGGGCATTGGAAAAATGACAGAGTGCTGAGACAGTAAATAGGAGATGGAAGGGGTTGTAGATTTAACTCAAGGTGGTTGGGGGTCTAAAGTAGCAAGTAGAGGAGGTTTTATAGTTGGTAGTTTTTTTATTTTATTTATGCTATATTGCACACAGCATAAGGAAACTTTCACTTGATTCTGCTGCCCCTCCTCAGAGGTTTGCAAAGTTAACTATTTCTGCGTTAAGCAGCTTCCAGTGTGAACCTCTCTGTGTGATGTATTCTCTTATTTTGCATATAATTACTTTCCAGCAGAAAAAAAAAATAATTGTACACAACTGTCTGGGGATAAAAGCCTTGGGTCTGTGGTGGCTTTTCAAGTTCAGCCCGTTTGCAAGATGTAGCTGCGAAAGAGAATCCGGGGCACTGGGGCAGATTTGTTTGAACATACTTAGCTTAACTTCTTAATCCTGTTAACTTTCCTTTCTATTTTTAAGAAGCCCATTTCTGTGCACTGCATACACACAATGTCCTGCTGTACATGCTGCTTTAACTAGTTACCCCTCCCAGTACATTCATTTCTGCCTTATGTACTCACACAGTACAGTGCACCAGGCTCTTATAGAAATGTGGCATTATTATCAGCTGATAAACAGGAGCCCGGAGTCTCTAACCTCTACTCACACCCACTTAACCACATTGTTTTATCCTGCACAGGTGTTTAAATTTCATGGTCCTCATTTCCTAATCTTTCAAGGTTTGTCATGCTCACATAAGGTTAACCCATTGTACTAAGTGTCACCTCAAACAACTGCATCTTGCTAAACAGCATAGGAGCAAGGAGACTGACCAGAACTTGGATAGTGTCTACAGAGGCAGAAGAGACAAAAAGAGCTTTCAGACACTTGCTTGCTATTGCTACATTAGATAAAATGTGTGATGTTGGGACGCCTGTGGACATACCAGTCTTCTAGAGCTTTAGTCCCTGTGAGAGCCTGATGTTGCCTCTCCCATAGCAGATATTGTTAATGTATGCCTTTTGTCCTGGCTATAGAAGAGATCACCTTATTCTAGTGCCTCAGTGCTTCCTTAAAGCGATGCTCACTGCTGACCAGAAAAGCATGTAAAGCCCCCCCGCAGTTTTAAGTACAAGGTTTTGGTAACATCATTTCATTGAAATTAAGGCTCAGGGCTTATAGTTTGTGGTAAATCTATTTATGTTAAACCTGCCTGCAAAGGCACTCTGTATGGCCCGTTTAATTTATTCTTTTGGCCTCTCATTCCCGGGTGTTGATTAACACCTAGGTTTCTAGACTGAAGGCATTTGCAAATGGCAGGGCCAGATTAGCCACAAGGAGAGAAAAAAAGCATAGTGCAGGCACCGGGAGAGACATGAGAGGCTCATGGAAAGAAAAGTAACGGAGGGTGGACCAGGAAGCTACATGGGAGCCCGTAGTGAAATAAAGGAGATTTAATATTAACCCTGGTTGAGGCATGAGAGGCCCAGGGGAGTGGAGCAGCAGCTGCAGAAGAGGACAGTGGGGAGCACAGGCAACAGATATCAGTGCAGAGGGAAAGCAGTGTGCAAAGTGAGTGGCGCATGAGTTGCTTCGCAGCAGGCCTCAGATGCAAGGGAGAGGGGAGCGAACTAGGGCTGCATGGGAGGCCTAAAGGAAGCGCTCCAGAAGGTTGAACACCAGCCCAGGTAAGAGAAGGGTCGAAGGGGCACAGAAGGCAGAGTTTCACCCACCAATATTTTGGGTGTTCTGAGACTGCAGAAGCTCCATCACGTTTGCTTTTTGCTCTAAAGAATGAAAGGGCCAGAAGAGGACCCGGAAACCACGTGAAAGCTCCGTGGGAAAAGACAAAAACCTCATAGCCGACAGCGCTGTGGAGTTTCATGCTCATATTTACTGGAGGCCATGTAGAGTAAAGGCCAGAGCTACAGACTTAGCGTTGGTTCAACGTCCAGTGATTCCTAGCATATCATTTATTCTCCCCGTGCCTAGATCAAAAGAAAAATGAATTTGTATTTTGTGAAATGTAACTGGCTCGGGTGTAAAGCCCTCCAATACCTTCGGGTGTATAGGCTTACTATACTGCACTGTCTGCTTGTCCTTCAGACAAAACAGACTTTAAAACTTCTTACCCTTGCAGGAAATCTAGATGTCTTGGGCTTCGGGCAATACGAATTCCCCACCCCTGGGGTACATTATTTACAATCCAAATTGCAGGAAGGTTTGTAACGTTTTTTTTCAAGATGACTTTATTTGCCCTAATTAAGTTTCAATAACTAGTTTAAATTTAGCTTTTATTTTGCTTTAGTTCTCAACCTGTGCACAAGTACTTTTTTTTTTTTTTTAACATTTGTTTAATCAGGGCCTCCAAAATACACATACCAGCCATTTCAACTTTGGGAATTTTTTTTTTTTTTTTTACTTAAATTGCAGTACGCTGTATATTTTTAGTGGAATCGTACTTCTATGTTTAAAGAAATGTATTATTATATTCTCTGCATCATGGCCGCCAAAATAAATGTCAGGATCGCTATGCCCTCTGGGTCATGGAAACTGAAGAAGGACATTTCAGTCTTTTCCTCAATAAAATTTAAAAAAAAGCTTTTTTAGGTTGCCAGTCACTAACTTCGGGCACATTATTTAGGATCCGGATCACAGGACGGTCTATAATGTTTTGGTCCTAGATGACTTCATTGCCTTTATTAAGTTACAACTAACTAGTTTATATTTAGTTTTTATTTTCCTTAATTCTCAACCTGTGCACAAGTGTTTCTTTGAATCATGGCCATCAAATTAGACCTTAGGTTTGCTGCACCTTCTGGATCATGGAAACCAAAGAAGGATGTTTTGGTTTCCCCAATAAAGATGGTGTTGGATTAAGATTCCAAGCACTCTCCGCACTTTTCTGTTGCTAGGGATTTAACCCGAGACGAGCAGCTGTTCTTCGGTCCTTATTCAGTTCTTTCTGATTGGTAAGCAATCTTTTGGGGACTACAACAGGTCTACCCAATTACATGCAGTCTGGGTGCTTTAACTGTCTGTCAATGTTTTTAAAAGCCACCTTATTGACTTCTCAATAAATATAGTTCAGCTTCGATCGGATACAACAGGCTCTGTAAACACTTAGGGCCATATGTACGAAAGCTTTTTCCCCATAGACACAGAATGGGTAAAATCCTTTCGTACATCTGGCCCTTAAACCGGTAGGCCTGCTCCGGCCACCTCTTGGCAGGTTTTCACACTGGCATTTCGTGCCCCCCTCATGCTACAGAAATCTTTTCTTTCATGAGATACGATACTCGGAGTTTCATTTATGATGCATGTCTTTCTTGAATTGGGACCATTTGTTATGATTTCTTAAATCACATGCATCTCAACAGATTTTGTGGTGTTTATACGGCCCTTCATTCTATTTTGCCAACTTAATCTTATGTTTTCCCTGACATATTACAAGACTGTTCGTATTTTGTAATATGGACCAAGTTCTCTGATCAATTTGTTAGATCTGCATTTATGCCTTATGAATAATTCATACATTTGTTGTGTAATATAATGTAATAATGATTTTATATATATATATATATATATATATATATAGAGAGAGAGAGAGAGAGAGAGAGAGATAGCTGGAGTTGATGCAACATGTGGACTAGTCTCTGACGTAGACATTAATCCTGTACTACGTATTAATCAGTCTCCTTGATGTAGGAACTAATTTTGTTGGACTATTGGCAGCCAAATATCCCCGATACCATTGTATGTTGTAGTTAAACATAATACTTGATAACAGGGATATATGTGAATAACTAGATGTTTTATTTGACTTGAATAACTTTTCATCAATATTATTTTTTGCGTGAAATTGAAACTATTTTATCACTACACTTTCCGACAGTCTAGATTGATCCTTTGGTCTTCTGCATAACACAAAATTGACACTCTCTCTTGGATATTTGGAGAGGTACTGTACAATCCCATCTACATATAGGGGTAGAGACCTTTTAACTTCTTCTATCCATAATATTACATGAGCATGTGGGGAATGAAACAAAGGCAGAAGGTCCTCTTTTCTATTCTTTTAGAAATGTCTTGGTTTTTAACTTGCACATTTGGGACCTCTGCTTGTAGGAACTACTAATATTTATTCTATATTTGTAAAACCTTTAAACGGTAATATAAATTCAACTGCCAGCACCTTCTCACAGCCAACTCACGCACCTTACACTGTTTGTGTCACAATTACATGATTTTTATGATTTTTTTATTGTGGTTCACTAGTAGTAGGATTCTGAATTACTTCTCCCCCCTTTTTTCACACCTTGGGTGGGGGAGATTGAGTAATATCGGCATCTTTATCTTCACCTTTTTCTTTAATTTATATATTTCCATTTTATATAAACATTCTTTTTTACCTTTATATTTTCATAGCCTTGAGAAAGCCCCAGGAATATATACCCCAGGGAGCTAAACACATGTTGGCTGTTGCTTTGCAAGTGTGTCATAATACATTTTTAACTGAACTTATAGGTTTGACTCAATGTATTAATTTGCAAACATCTTGACAGCATGAAGCATTGAATATATATTTTGGATTCATAGCGGGCCTACCAATCCCTTTCTTAGTTTTATGGATTCCCAGTGAGGTTAATTGGTCCATGCCTCGTTTTGGTAGCCCATAACTGGATGGAAAAGGGCATTCTATTGGATGAGAGGGCTGGACCATTGTTTCTTTTGGACCAACAGCAATGTCGACCGACTGCGTGGATCCCCTCTCCTGCTGAGCTGCGTGGATCCTGCATCACGGGTGGTGGACTGAAGTGCTCCCGACAGTCCTCTCTTCCAGCTGTCCAACTTGGGTAGAGGTAAGCCCTTGCCTGCCTACGCAGGACAGTACCTCCGTGCACAGCGTCCTTTGCAGCTGCCAAGGCTTGTTTTCATCTTTTCCATGAGATCTTAAGGCGTCTTGAAGCTCCAGCTCCCAGCACTCCATCCTGCGATGCACAGCTCCCCGAGTGGTTCTCTGGCGGTGTGAGAGCCTTTTTCGTAGTGCTGCGTGGGCCTTTTCCTCGACTTTCGTGTCCCTGTCCTGTGGGACTCCTGTGGGTGCTGCCTGGGCTTCTGTAGGCTCTCTGTGTTACTGAGGGGCCCCCTCTGACTGCCCCACCTTGGTAGAGTCCACCTGGTCTGCTAACTGCACGTTTTATGTGTCCCAAGGCTTGTTTGCAGAATCCGACTGCAATCCTCCATGCAGCGTGGGACATCACCTACATCCTCCAGGAACACAATTTAATCTTCTTGGGTGCAGTGCTGACTTTCCATCGTCGATTCACCTCTTGCACCTTCAGCCTGGTAGGTAGGGGGCTCCTGCCCTTCCTGTACTCTGCGGTGCTTCTGGGACTTGGTCCCCGTCTTCCACAGGTCCTCTTGCCCAGGAATCCACTGTTGGTGTCTTGCAGTCTCTTCTGGATTTTGCATTACTCGGCTTTTCTTCTAAGTGGATGTGCTGGGAAATTTACAGTGATTTACTCCTGCTTTCCTGGTCACTGGGGTGGGTTGTGGTACTTACCTTTGGCCTTTCCAAGCACTCCCAGCTCCACTCTACACACTCCACTTACCTAGGTGGGACTCAGACTCTCACATTTCATTTTTTTTAGTATATGGTTTGTGCTCCCCCTAGGGCTATTTCTCTCTATTGTGATTTTCACTAATTGCACTGTTTTCTAACTGTTTTTATGCCTATTTCTGCATGCTAGGGTATATAAATTGTGTATTACTTACCTCCTAAGGGAGTATAGCCTCTGTGTTATTTTTGGTATTTGTGTCACCAAAATAAAGTACCTTTATTTTTGTAACACTGTGTTTTCTTTCATGTGTGTAAGTACTAGGTGACTACGCGGGTATTGCATGACGTGTGCGTGACTCCTAGAGAAGTCTTGGCTGCTCATCCACAGCTACTTCTAGAAAGTGTGGCTTCTAGACACGGACTACACTACACCAATAAGGGATACCTGGGATAAGGTGTAAGTACCTTAGGAACCTTCCACACACCAATCCAGCCTCCTACACACATCTACTTCTAACTATCTGTTTTGCCCTGACCTTTGTTGAATCTGCCAAAAAACTGGGTGATATTTTCAACCACCCTTTGCATTCAGAATCTTTCATTGATACCTAATTCTAAAAATTTGCAAAATTCATTCCCAAATCCCCTTCCACAAAGCGAAAGCAATGAAATGATTATTAGCAAACTGGAGTATTGCACTAGTACTTTACAGTGTCTGTGTAGGAAACTGGACTTCTATCCAGATTCTCCCCCCCCCCCCCCCCCCAATTTGTGTCCCTTTTAGAACTACTAGATGTTGGTTTTCGACTCCAACAGTGCACTGAGGCCTACTAATCCGACTTCAGCAACAGTGATCTTTCCCCTAAAACAAGAAAACTAATTGTAACTCAACTGACATGGACTTTAGCACCCCTGTAAGTCCCTAGTAAATGGTATCCTTGGCACCCAGGGCATGGGTACTAATGAAGGGCGCTAAGGGCAGAACCATGCCTTATGCCACCCTAAGGGTCCCACAAACGATATATCACACAGACTGCCATCACAGGCAGTGTAACATGGTGCAAACCTTTTTGGAAAACATGATGTGCCATGCCAAAGACACTGCATGGGCCACATGTAAGTCACCCCTACAGCAGGCCTTGAAGCCCTAACTCAGGGAGACTTAGGCTACATTTGTGGACATATCTGCACGAGCATATGCCCCTGTGATGTTTAAGTCAATTCTTAGACATTACAAGTGAACAGGAAGACATCTTTAGGTATGTACTGGGTACTGGTCAAAACGGTTTTCCCTGCTACATAATGCCTTCACTGAAAAGTATGGTTTGGTGTCAAACACCTTGTATTATTAGACCCCACTGATTCCAGTGATGGATTATTAATACATGCACCCAGAGAGTACCTTAGAGTTACCCCCTGAAATTTACCAGTCCTCTAGTGTGCTGACTCACTGGTACAGTGCAGTCTGCCACCGCAGACAGATTTCTGACCCTCTGCAGGTGAGAGCCGACGGTCTTGGAGGGCAGGAGCAATGTCTGCTCCGCCAGGATAGCTTGTGAATTAGCAGATCAACACCAGGTACTTCAGAGTCCCTTCCACCTTTGATATGCGACCCCCAGCTTACCCCCAGTCCTGGGAAATGCCACCCCCTGCCCAGATGCCCGTTTGGCACCAGGACAGATGGGAAATTATATAGTCAGAAGGTGTGTTACACTCCAAGGTTAGGCACACCCCTAGGGTGGGCTACCTGATATTAACATGAAAATAGGAATTCCATCATCCTGTATGACGTAGAACTAGGCACTCTGAGACAAGGTTAAGCCCAATTCCCAAAGGAAGTGGTCATATAGGGGGTGTAGTGATCTCAAGGGTAAGTAGCCCATTGGCTACTACCTTTCACCCCTCTTAATGCCTCGGATTTCAGTGTTTAGGTAGCCCCTGAACCCGGGAACTCAGATTTGTTGGACCAAAGAAGGAGGAGGACATCACAGAGATGCAATAACTGAGAAGCAGCAACTGACATGGAGCCAACCGTGCCGGCCTGCCTGCTGTCCTCAACAACTGCGCCAAAGATGACTGTCCTGCTTCTGAGCAGCCTCCAGAAGCCTGGGAAGGCTGCCAGCATTTCAAGAAGCAACCAGCATCTCCCTTGGAGCAGAGGAGCTTCTCTGCATGTTCCATGTACATTTGCAGGCACCAAAGACCAACACAAGAGTCTCTGCCAGCATGACCCCATGGACAAAGCAACACTGCACCCGAACCCCACATCCCGATGAGAAGTGCACCATCAGTGCCCATGATATTTAGAGACCCTCCAGAGCTGAGACCCCCCCTTGGGTTAAGCCTGACTGAAGTCCCAGTCCCTGCCTGTAGCCTCTTTGTGCATGGCATTGAAACTGCTAGAGCCTTGGACCGTGAAAATCCAACACCTGTAAGCACCACTGCACACAAGCCCCACAACCTGAGTCCAACTGGGCCAAAAGTGCCAACGAGGTCCCAAGACCTGAGCCCCCCTTTGGGTTCAGCAGGACTGGTCACCCGATCCCCACTTGCAGACTATTTTCCCCAGGACCGTTTCCCATTAAAATGAATGGAACACCCAACGCTGTAAAGCACCTCTGCACCCGGTGTCTCCAGGAGTGACCTGTTAGTGTTGCCTTGGATTTTGCCCCATACTTACCTCAACCCCAGAAGAACAGTCCAGTAAGTCAGTGCCAAGTACCCGTATGCAGTATAGGGTTCTTTCCAATAGGATAACGTTAGGGCACCCAACGCTGAAAAGCACCTCTGCACCCAGATACCCCAGAGTCGACCGAGATAACCTGCTGGTGCTACATTGGACCAAGTATCTGTATGCAGTATGTATATGCTTCTTTTCCTATAAGGTAACATTACTGCATTAAAGTCGATGCAAGTGTATTTGCCGCATACTTCAAAACTGCTAACTTAAAAAGTATGAAGTTCTTGGTGTTAAACAAATATATATATTTATATAGTGTTATTTATAACGGATCTCCTGATTGAGTGTGTGTCTCATTAATTGATTGTGTGTATGCAGAAAATGTTTAACACTCCCCTTTCACTAGCGTAAGCTGCTTGACCACCCTACCACAAATAGGGCACTTAGGATTTTTAAAGAAAGCCCTGTCCACGCCTAAGGGGATACCTGGACTATTTACACAGCATACCCTCTTTTTGGTATACTATATAAATAGATAGCTTCCTAGAGGCATTTGCTCCTTGACAAAGTCTCACAATTTGCTACTGGACTAGTTCAAAAAGCTCCCCAGAAACAGCCCTCAAGTTGACGTACTTTCTAATAAAAATGGGGCCCTCTTCAAATTTATAATTTTAGCCAAAAGACCCTTTAATGGACCAACCTTGCTTTATTTTTCTAATAGTTAATCCCAGTATATCCCCCATGCAACTTAACAGCAATTAAGCTACCATGCATGCTATCCAGGTTCCGGCCCTTCTACTTTCTTGGGACACACACTGGAATGCACTTCCGGTATAATACTATAGGATTATAAAACAAAGCCAAAGAAAGTCACCTCATAGAAACTTGAAGGCAACACTATTCTCAATTGCTGACCTAAAATTATAAATAGGAAAAAATTAATGTACATAGAACTTAAACAATGGAGACATTTGCCCATTATGATTGCTTATTTTATATGCCATGCACTGTACTTTATTCTCATGTTAGTTTGTCCGTGCTGTTCTGGTCAAAATAAAATTGCTTATTTAACACATACATGTATAACCGCATTTGTTTTCATAATTCCACTCAATTCATTTATTATCCTATGTACCAAGACAATGAGTCTTCATATACATTATTTAAAGTCCAAAATGTTATTTGCGACTACATGTTGAACAAATAAAAAATAAATTGTCACAGTGTGTCTCCTGTTCCTAGGCATTATCAGTATGGAAATTTGCTCTTCATCAGAGAAAAGCGGAACTGTCAAGAGATCTCAGGTTCATTTTCCTGGTGCACAGATTTTAATACTTAAATGCGTGGGACTTTCAGTTCTGACTTTGTATTGTAACTACTAGGATCTCTATACATATTAATGGCTAAAGGAAAGCAACACAAGAAGGCATGACTACATTTGAAATATGGATGATGAGGCCATGAGTTATTGTCATGCTCCAACTGGAACGGCAAATTTTGTGAATAGTCTTGAATAGCAGGACAGCAGGAACTGATCACAGGTCATCAGAAGGTGACTTCTAGGAGAGGGTTCCCAGGTGGTTTATGCCAGGATTATTGATGGCGCACAGGAATTTAGTGTTGGTAAAGTGGGAGGAATGCAAATAAGGATTAAGGGATGTAGGCAGACTGTTCTTGGGCGGAGATTGATCAACTGTTGGCTTTGAGGCACTTTATTGGGCATAGTGGTGGTTACATAATGTGGACTTAGCGGACGTACAATGTGGACCAAACTACATAGTATACACTTCAAACCCCACAGATTACAGAGATGTTGGCATGAGCCATTGTGAGGATATCAGAAAGAGATACCAACTGTTGCAGAAGTAATGGAACAGCAGTTACATACATTATTTACAAAAGGTCAGGAAGGGAAAACAAGGAAAGCAGCTATGGTACAGGATTTGCAGATGACAAGCTAGCAGGGTGGTTGGTATGGTAGAACACTGGAACTAAGGGCTGAAATAGAGATCAATTCACAAAGGGGACACTAAATATGATTGGCTGAACAAAAAACAGTGCTGCACAGTGAAGGTTCCTGTGATCATATCAAGCATCAGGTAAAGCTGTATGGAGACAGGAAGCTCACCAAGCTGCACACAGTGGTTTATATAAATGAGAGCACATGGCTTCAAAAAGTGACTATCTTCACCCTTCATACAAAAGCATGACAACTTAGCACTGCAACAAATTAAAAGTGATTGCAGTCACCCAGGCAGTTTTACCATTTGCCTTCCATACCCAAGCTACTGATCGGAGATTATCCGGCATCATACCTAGGTTATTTGCATCAAAAGGCAGTGTATCAAAACTGTCCAGTGAATCGGAAAGTCATTCCTAATAAAAATCATAGTGGTACAGCCATACACATGAGCAGATCCAAAATAATCACTATCATCTGTTGGAGTATCAACTTTTACCTCTGCGCAGGTTATCTACATTAGAACATCACATGTTTAACTGCCCTCTAAATTTCTGTTAAAAGAGCCCCCGTCAAACTTGCTATCACGCTTACTTTCCTGTTGACTAGTCAGTCAGACAATATTTTCATCAGATAATTACAAATGTATTCAACTATAACGTAATACTCCAGACACGTCAGTAGGGTAAAACGTTCTGCATATAAATTTGTTTAAAAAAAAATATGCAAACATAATGACCTATGGTAGGTTGAGAAAAAGGACTCGAGGAAGCTGTGACAACAGCATTAGCAGATGTAGCTGAATTTGAACAACCTCACCAACCCAGGCTTGAGTCTCATGAACATGTGGGAGTAGTCTTGTGGTGAATGTCTTTTGTTCGGCTGGCACATGGCATAATGCAGCTGGTGCCTACAATAGTCATGCTATCCCCAAATTTCTGTGTACAGGTTCAATTGGATCCAAAACTGTTGTTTCTTAGATTCACAATATGGGAAAACATGCTGAGGCATAGCTTTATCTCTACAGTTGATGCCCCTCCTAAAAAGGTTTGAGGAGGCATTTGGGCCACCCTAAAGGTCTTTGGTATACTGATTTGTACACATTGATTGTGTCAACACAAGATCACTGGTGTTGACTCAACTGGACCATAAATGCCTTCTTATTTAATTGTTAGACAGGTAGGGGAGCGCTGAGGTGGATGTGAAGGAAGTGGCAGACACTGGAGATCCCCATCTCAAAGAGTAGTCAGCAAAGGGATTAAGACATGGCCTTGTCGTGAAAAGGAGAAATGTGTTCGTGCAAGTCCCTTCTGAAAGACAGGTGCTGTACTAATGCTATCCAGAATTCTCTGCTATCCTGCTTATTTTCAATATTATTTCTAAAATTGAAAATCCCAATAAATATATACTCTAAACACTGCATCCCTGTACCTTCATCGCCCATGAAATATGCATTGCTGTATAAAACAAGGCACAGGCCATCGTTTTGCCCTGAATGAGAAAAATGGAAGTAAAGTTAATAGGGGCCTAATTGCCTGTAGAACATTTTCTGTAGTGCTCGTTCAACATTTGAATACAGAATATATGAGTAGACTGATCGTAATACAGCACAAAAAGGTATAGATAATTGCTGATAATTATAAAATAACACAGCCAAATATTACGAGGTACCAAAGTACAGCAACATATTGAGAGCTCTACAAGTACTGTACATGGAACTATATTTATAATAATACCCACAGTGGAGGCTGCCATGGACTCCAGTTCTAGAACTGACAGGAGTTCAATTTCACACCTCATATAAGCAACAGTTCCAGTAGTGACTTCCAGCATTAAACAAAGTCCAATGGAGGAGGAGGAGGAAGAAGAGGAAGTAGAAGTAGAAGTGGAAGAAGAAGAAAGAAGTGGAATAATAATTATAATAATAATAATAATAATAATAATAATTATCTGGACCAAACAACAAAAATACAATAATTAAATCATGCGATATTCATTTTAGATGTAGGGACATTCATTTACGTATAGCTCTCCACGAGTTCAGAAGCCGGTGCACTCCTAATAGGGGATTTACAAAATATACATGGTATGTTTGTGGAGAATTTAGTTCACAAAGAAAGTGAGGCCATTGAACGATCTATGGAAAACGCCCCGTGAGTTCAGGGGAGTGATCAAGCTCTTGTGCTGCCCAACTCATCGCACTGGGACAGAAAGAAAGACATGTCCTGGGCCCTCAGGCAGAAAAAAGAAAGTGCAGGCACTCCTTTTATGTGGAGTACAGTATGGGCATGAAGCGTTTCCCCACTTCAGCCTGTAGAGAAGCTAAAGACGCCTCTCCTCATGGTTTTACGACCCTGGCAGCAACTTTGGTGGTTCCCGGTGGATGGTGAAGATGGCGGGCTGCCTGATCCAAAGGCACCGTCCGGGTAGCAGTTTAGTGGGAGTAAGTCCAGTGAGCCCCACTTGAAGCTTGGGGAAAAGAGAGTGCAGCCCGCATCAGCAGGGCTCAAATAAGAGTAGGCGGGCCAAGGACGAGTGCGGACAATACTGCTGACGTGTGCATGTTAGCCACACAAAGCTTGAACCAAATTCAAAAACCAGCAGGGGGAGCCCGTGCCAACGCTCCTGGTGTGGTGCAGGAAATCCCTGAGGTCACGTTCAAAGATGAAAGGAGTGCAGTCCGCGTACAGTAGGGCTCCTTGCAGTCCCGGCGGCAGCCTACTCGTCGCGATTCTGTAAGATATGCCGGATGCAGGGAAACAATGTTAGCAGCCGGTAAGGGTGTAGCTCCCAGAAGCAGGCACGGTGATGATGGGACAATCCTGAGGCAGGCTCACTAGCAATGCAGGAATCCAACAAAGCACTGTGCAGGATCCTTACTCTCGCTGTCCATGCGTGCTCTTGGGGTGAGAGGCGAACAACTGGGGTGCAAGGTCCTTGATGTCCTAGGAACCTCAAGGAAAAAAAAAAAGGGCAAGCCAACTAGCCCTTGGAGATTCTTGAGGAAGAGGCAACTAGAAGGGTCTAGTCCTTCTCCAGCAGGGTGAGGCAGCAGGCTGCGTGCAAATACACAGAGCACAGCAAAGTGGCAGTCCCTCCTATAAATCAGAACATAGCAGCAGTAGGCCAGCACAGCAATGCAGAGCAGTGGCAGTCCCTCCAGACAGCACAGCAGTCCTTCTTGGCAGGGTGTCTTAGCCCCAGTAGAGTTTGGTCTGGTGGGGTTTGGGGTCCAGCATTTATACTTTGGTGCCCAGGTTCTGGAAGATTGGAGAAACTTACAGACCGGCCTTTGCACTCCCCATGGTCCCTTTCCTGCCCTCCCCAGTTCCAGACATTATGCAGGGGGTAATACAGCCCTTTGTGTTAGGATAAGCACAGCCCTATTCAGAAGTAAGTGTCAGCTCCTCACTCTCACCTATCCCAGGAAGGCCCCAGCAGCCTGGTGAGAGGCCATCTGTATGGTAATGCCACACTCAAGCTCCCTTTGTGTGTGACAGTCTAGTGGGACTGCACAGAGCCCAGCTGTCATCTAAACCAGATGTGTATTCAGAGGCAGAAAGAGGCACAGAATGGTTAAAGTAAGAAAATGCCAACTTTCTAAAAGTGGCATTTTCAGACTTACAATTTAAAATCTGACTTCACCATAAGGAATGATTGTAAACTGTAAGTCCAGAGACACCAAACGTCATATTTCTATCTCATCCCATTTGGAAGTTAGACTAAAAAGATGTTTTAAGGCAACCTCATTGTTATTATGTGGGAATGACAGACCCTGCAATAGTAAAAAAAAAAAAAAAAAAAAAGATTTTTGCAGTTTTTCAATACCTGGACATGTTAAATTTGAAAAGTACATGTCCAAACTCTTAGAAACACTGCACCCTGCCCGTGGGGTAACTGGGCCTACCTTAGAGGTGACTAACATGCAAAAAAAGGGAAGCTTTGGGCCTGGCAATTGAGTACACATGCAAGGTCGAAATGGCAGTTTAGAATTACACACAGGCAGTGGCAGAAAGCTTCTGTGAAAGACTTATTCCACATGTACCTGCACTCTGGAGTAGGATTCTCAGATGTACGAGAATTTTACTTTATGGTCGGTAGAAATGCAAGCATTGTTATCATGTTTTCCTTCTGTTTAGAGCATGCACACAACACAGCGGTGCAAATATATCCCAAACCACAAAGAGCTCACACACTGGAACACTTGGAGACCTGCGTAGCAGCCAATGAAAACTTATGAAACTACAAGGATTTTAGCAAAAACACCTTTTACATGAAGCCCATGCTTATAATCTTAAAAGCAAAACAAACCCCAGGTTGAAGCACTCTGTTGCCGTGTAACAAATGAGAACTGGCGGACGTTGTGCTCGCAGTACGGGACACTATGGCCATGATCAAACCCATGCACAGAAAATACAATTTACCTTCATGTGGTTGACCATTTGACTTTTCTGTTGGGCTGCCTTCCGAGGAATGCAATGTTTCTCATATTGCTACGCTTTATATTGTTATATAAAGGTAAAGGGCTTCCTGCTTTTTCAGTGCCCTACGTTCAGATCTAAAAACATTTAGTTTGAGCTTTGAAAAACCACAATAAGTTACTTAAAGCAGGGCTTTAAGTAGGCCGGTACTGAGTACCGGCACTTTTTTCTTTTGAGAGGGAGAGTACCTGCATTACTCAAGATAAACGTAATACTTTTAATTGGAGAATACCAGCATTTCTCAGAAACAAGCAGGTACTCTGATATATAAGTACATACACTTCTCTTTTCCCATTTCAAGCACTGCTTAAAGGTGAAAGCTTTCAGCAGTAAACATTTACTGTAATACGAAGGACGTAAGGGGCTCTTTTTTCCAAGTTTGGTAAAGAAAACACACCTGGAATTCTAAATCAGGCAGTCAAGACTTCTTAAAGCAGAATAATTACATTATAATCTGATTGAAACATGGCTACTGTGAGCACAATCACTTCTTTGACGTGCAGCACCTACGAAAACAGTATATTCCACATGACTGCGGTATAACAGCTAAAGTGCATTCATGGAGCATGACTAGTACATACCTACTAAGTATTCAGTTGGACAAATACATTCTTTGTAAGGCACACATGGTCTCATTTTGTTAAGTCTCCAGATAATGTAGAATAGAAAATGTAATTAGCTGTGTGGTTTTAGGGTGAAGTATAAAACGTTACAAACAGAAAAAAACGTGTAGGTTTTATCCTTGACATTACATCCAATTCAACATCAACCCAAGTTTAACCAGTGTCCTCGTGCCAAAAAAAAAAAAAAGAGCATAAAGGTATTTAAACAAGGTAATGTATAAGCACTACAGCTACCTAACCCTATCAACAAGAATAGCCAACTTGTCTTTTTCAAGAAATTACAACGAGAAATATCAGGTTTTACCTCTTAATAAGCTCTTTTAGTGAAAATTAGTGTTTAATGGAGACGTCTTTCTGTTGGAATAGCTGAAACGCTGTGGTGTCTGAATACAATATTATTCAAGATTACTTACAAGGAGGAATGGTAAGAGAGGGTGGGTCGATTGCGTGAAACATAAGAATCACAGGTGGCCACAAGGAACCTTCGTTATTTACCTACACTGTTCCTCAGAGAAATAAGTAAAAACGCTAACATACTATGGCTCCAGCACGGTATAAAAGAAGACAGACACAAAGAGCTGCAGGTACACGTTCGACCCTGTAACTGCATGTACTGTTGAAGGTCAAAGGCGAGAACAAGTAGGTGTGGCATCGTGCAGAGAAAGGGAACCTCAAATGGGTGATTTGATGAACGCTAGGCTTATCGGAAATTAGGGAGCAGGTCGGGGCTGCTAGGCCTTGCCCTCGGTAGAATTCGTTTAAGGTTAAGTATCGACTGACACCATGGGGCCCTGCCAAGGAAATGGTAACAGCACGATGCTAGTGTTACTAAGAAGAATAGTGTGACAAATAAGAAGATGCGGGTCTAGAATAGCATTGGAGGCACTGACGGAACGGAAAGATATCAGGAATGGAGGCGGTACTATACTGGGGGCTGACAGAATTGGGCAGCGCGGTTCACTTACATTCCAAATGTTTCTTCTTGGGCCCCATAACCTCATGGGTGGTCGCCTTGCACACGGCTCTGGCTACTGCCGATCCGGTAACGCTGTACTGAGCAGCGGCGATGCGATCCGTCAGCGTCTGGCCCGACATCTTGTGCTGGGGATGGAAGAAAGAAATCGTGGATCAGAGAGGTGCGGAAGTACAGAGCGAACAGCATGGCCCACCCTACCCCCACAGGAGCGCAGCTGGTCCATAGTGCAGCGCTGCACGCATCCTACGGGGCAAGGTAAGACCCGGGTACACTACCTGACGTGTGGGCGGAGCAGTACCACTGCTCAGGTGGGGGCGAACAATGAGGCCCTGGTTATTTGGGGGGTACGACTCCCAATATTACGCTCTTCCCACGATAAGGGCTGTCTCCCTTCCCCTACTGATGCTTCTTGTCCACACGCTCGCCCCTCCCTGCGGTCTACTGCATCAATTATTAGGCAGCCCAGAATAACCAGGCTCCGGCTTCATCTGCTCCCCGGCCCGCCTGCTGCCAGCGGCCCCTCCTAGCAAGGTATAATAAAGCAGCCCAGCGGCTGGCTTAGCCAGGTACAAACCTGTCAGCGGCTCCTCCTTCTGTCCTGCTTCTGCTTTCGGTGCTGCCCGGGGATGCTTTGCGGGGGAGGACGCGCCGGTGCAAGGAGGGGCGGTGTAGTGTGTGGTATACCCCTCTCCTAGGACACAGAGCAGCACTGGGCCCTTGTGTGCTGCAGGATATGATAATCCCTGCTCCGACCTCCCTCTCACTATCCAGGATCTAATCCCTCCCCCTTCCAGCCTGTTCAAGTGGGCTCGTCCTCCCCCCGCATCGTAGGTCTGTGGTTTCTCCTAGTCAGGTGATGCTTCACTAGCAAACCGTTATCATCCTGCCCCGCCTACAAGTGCTGTCACTGCATAGCCGAGCATCCGTCTCAGGCAGCTGTCCCTGCCCTCGGAGTAATTCCCTATCATTTCCTGTATCCTCACATCCGTTAATTTCCCTATCGCCATCAATGCACGTGAATCCCCATCCGTGCCGCCTGCTCCTAACCGTGCTTTTCCACCCTTTCCTGTGCATGCTCTCGACTGTCCCTACATGTACAACCTTCCCCTCCCTGTAAATTCTCTGCCTTCTCATCCGAGCACCCTGTCACGCTCTATCACTGCCTGCGCATCTCCATTCCTGCATACTTAGTCTGTAGCTATGTATCACCCCTGCCAGTCCCCATCTCTTTGTATGCCTCCTAGTTTCTGCTTATGCATCCCCATTTTATCTCTTTACAAGCACCTTATTCTTGCCTGTACAACCCCTTCTCTGATTAAGCAATCCCAGTTTCTTCGAACGCTTCTACTTCACCATCCTCACATCCACATTTCAGTCTACGCAGTGCTCTAGCCACATTCTCTGATGTGTACTCCGTACTCCTGCCTATACACCCCATTCCACATGTGTACTCAGCAGGGCTTTAAGTGGTCCGGGTCCCTCTGGTTCTCAGGCCGGGTAATAATGAAAAACAGACGTTGACACCGTTTTCTTTCGGGCCCTGTATTCATGCCATTGTTTACAGGCAAAAACACTGACCGATTTCTGAACGAGTCTAAAAAAATGTTAAGGTAATATGTGTCGTTCAAATTTATATTTCGCATGTTTTACTTAATTTGCATTCCCTAAGAGCACTTATTATTTACAGGATGGTGGCTTTACTTTAGGCAGCCTTTTACTCTCGTGTAATGTATGCTATGAACGTAGTCGCCTCCAGGTTTTTGTAGTGGGCAACGATTGAGTTGTGACTGAAGGTAGTGCGACTTTACCTCAGTTCCTCTCAGTGGTTCGGAATAAATGTTCCTACAATCCTTGGCCTCTCTGCGGAGTGCACAGAGCAATGGCCATGAATGCCACTTGCATTTGTGTGGGCAGGGTGGCACCTTATGTGAAGTTTGGTTTACATGATTAAGCTATGCCTTTGATTATATAGGCACTGCCCCATTTAGAGACCTTCAACTTTTTTACATCCCAATTAAAACCCTACTACTCAGCCTTTTCATTCTAATCAGTAGGTGTACTATTACTGCGTATTTGTCCTGTTCCCGTCAATGTGCTCCCTATTACTACCGTGTACTCTTTTCCTGCTTACTTATTCCCTGTGAGGACAGACAAGAGTGTTTCTAACCCTATTTTTGCTTTCCCACAAAACTGTCTACTGCAGTTAATTATGGAAACTTTCAGTCAGTTCTTGTTTTCAGCCAGCAGCGCTAAATGGCGACACTTGCAACCTAGTAGTTATAATGGGAAAGTGAAACTAAAAGTTGTAGCATTATTAGTGCTTTTGGCTGAGAAACACAACTGTCTGAGGGCCATACTCATTATAAAGTCACTCAATCAATCAATTATTTGTAGAGAGCAGCGCTCTCACCTCTGGGGGGTTTCTGGGCGCTGGGATGCAATGTTTCTGTTGAAGAGCCAGGTCTTGATTCTCTTTCTGAAGTTGTACTGCCATTTGATAAGTTTTGTTTTGACCAATGACTTTGTGTTTCACCACTGCGCATATTAGTTGCTCAATGTTCACCAGTAGCACATGGTATGTTTTGTTCAGTTTAGCCGCCTATGGGCTTTGACATTGCATTAGTCATTACATTCTGTATTCTGCCTATTGGCTTTGACATGGCATTAGCCATTACTTTCTGTATTCAGTTGAGCCGCCTATTGGCTTTGACATTGCATTCCTATTGGCTTTGACATGATGTATTCAGTTTAGCTTCCTATTGACTTTGATATGCTATTAGATATTCTGCCTATTGGCTTTGACATGATATTATATATATTGCATTTTGTACTCAGCTTAACTGCCTATTGGCTTTGACATGATATTCAGCTCAGCTGCCTATTGGCTTTGACATGATATTATACATTGCATTTTATATTCAGCTCAGCTGCCTATGGGCTTTGACATGATATTATACATTGCATTTTATATTCAGCTCAGCTGCCTATGGGCTTTGACATGATATTATACATTGCATTTTGTATTCAGCTCAGCTGCCTATTGGCTTTGACATGACACTAGACATTGCATTTGATATTTAGGTTAGCTGCCTATTGCCTTTAACATGACATTGCATTTGATATTTAGGTTAGCTGCCTATTGCCTTTAACGTGGAGTTAGACATTGCAGTTGAGAATCCAAGCTGTATTTTTCCAAGCTGTGTTTTTGAACCAAGATGTTTTTCTCACAGTAGACTAGACCTGATAAGAGAGGGTACATGGTGTTGTTCTCTCTGCTTGAGCTTGGGAACAGGAGTAGTCTTGGAGACCTGGCCAGTCTCCAAAAGGCTTGCTCAGTTTCCCAGGTCTGAGAGGAGGGGGCACACCTTTGTAACGAATGTAACAGGCTGCAGAGAGTCATATTCGAATCTGCCGGACCTCGTGCTGGAGCTTGGCGCCAGCTGCCAGCAATCCCGTGTGGGTAGATGAATCTCTTTCTCGCGGCTGACAGGGGTCATCAGCTTGCAGACCTTAGAAAGATGAAGCTGTAGATAGTTCCCACACGGTGAAGTATTTGTTTTGCTTTGCATTCAATATCTTCTAAATATAACCTGCTGTGTATATTGCAAACTGATATATTTTGTTTGATTAACGCGGACTTGAAAGCTACTAATTCGTCATTCATAAATATTGTGGTTGGGGAAGAATTAACAACAATAAAAGTCTTCTTTGACCTCAGAAGTGCATTTCTGTTGTGTTATGTTAGTGCTTAGAAACTAGCTAGGAGGAAAGCACTACAGAAGTCTGAAAGTGAGGGTGCAGTTCAGAGGGAGAGAGGTAGGTCGTTCCAGGTCTTGGTGGCGATATAGGAGAAGGAGAGGCCACTGCTATGGCTGCAATGGATTCTGGGTGTGTGCATGCGCTGGTGTGTGGCGGGTTGATGGAAATGGAGCCGGTGGTTGATGTAGTCTGTCCTTGATCGTGCAATGCTTTGTAGGTGTGGGTGAGGAGTCTGAGGTGGCATCTCTTCTGGATGGGGAGCCAGTGAAGGTTTCTGAGGTGGTGGGTGATGTGGGTACGGTTGGGGAGGTCCAGGACGAGTCTGGCTACCATGTTCTGTATGGTCTGTTGTCTTTTAAGGAGCTAGGAGGAGATGCCGGTGTAGAGAGTGGTGCCATAGTTGAGGCGGCTGGTGACGAGGGCCTGGGTGACAATTTTTCTGGTGTCAGCTGGGACCCATCTGAAGATTCTTCAGAGGATGTGGAAGCAAGAGGAGGCGTCTGCATTGATCTGCTGCTTCATGGTCAGTTCGCTGTCGAGGATTATGCCAAGGTTGCACTTGTGGTCTGTAGGCATTGGAGTAGGTCCAAGTTCAGCTGGCCATTGTAGGAGGCTTGCTCAGTATATGGTGTACACCTATAGGGGACAGGCAACCCTTAGCGGTATTTTGGATGGCTCTATAAAACCAGAGCTTTCATAGGAGTAGCTGTGGAGAGCAGCTAAGGCTTATCCAGGAGGGTGTAAAGCAGTTGCAAATACCACACAGGTCAGTCAGTGAAGAACACACAAGAAAGAACCACACCAGTCTTAGAAAATATGTATTATTTATTATGGTTCAAATTTCTTTACTGAGTTTCAACAGAGGAAAAGAAACAAAGTGATGCAACACCCTCCAAATGTTGAAAGGAAAGGCAAATGGTCTATCTACCACCTCTCTACCCCATCCCCCATCCCACCCACCTAGGTGCACGTTTGCTATCACGCTATGAGGAATGGGTACAGGGCTGTTATGATAGTCTCCGGCTATCACACGTCCCTAGGAGTTACCCGCTTAGGGAAGACGTAGGAGTCATTTTGGGCAGGTCAGTTCTCTGAACTCAGAGTCAGAAAGGGAAGCCATAGGTTTCTGTAGGATTGCCCCTGTGCGGTAAGGGTTAGTGTAAGCTTTTCCATCCCCAAGATCTGCCATAGCCGATGTAACCATCCCAACTGTGTAGGGACCTGTGGGGAACCCCAGTGTGCCAGAATGTTCTGTAGGGCCGCACCTAAGGCTAGGCTAATCTGACGTCCCCTTTAGGACTTAAGTGGGAACGTCAGAGGGTTTGGAAGGCCCAGCACAATATAGGCAGGGAACCTCAAGAGCTGGGTGTTCATATGGCGGTTGATTTCATCACCAATGCCCTCCCAGTAAGAGGCCAGCTTTGGGCAAACCCATAGAAGGTGGGTCAACATGCCTGCGTCCCCGCATCCTCTCCAGCACAGATGTGAGCACGAACTGTAACTCTTGTGGGACCGGGCCAGGGTAAGGTATCACCCTGTCTTCATTGCGGGCTCCATGCTAGCTGCACATTGTGCTGTGTGGTGTGCCCTATAATAGATCACCTCCCATTCCATGAGTGTTAAAGGTCTACCAAGGTCTGTCTCCCATCTTCTGTAGCTCGGGATTCTAGATTGCGGGGCAGCTTGTAGCATGTCATAGAGGTCTGAAATTATATGCATGTTTGTCGTCTTTGTCAGTAACCATTTCTCGTACTACGTGAGGTGTCGGCACGCCCCTTCTTGAATCGAAGGGTTTATCACCCAGTGGCGAATCTGGAGGTAGCGCGTTCTCTCAGTCTCTGTTAGGGAGTGGTTGTCCCTTAAGCTTTCAAAGGGCAGTAAACCTTCTTCATCGAACAAATGTTCGATGGTTCGGCATGTTGGAGAGGTCCAGGATCGGAAGGATCCTTGGTTCAAACCCAGCGTGAAGTCTGGGTTCCCCACTATGGGTGTCAGAGGGGAAAGATGGCAGTCGTCTAGTGCGTACTGCTTAGTCCCAAGCCTTCATAGTTGCTCTAGTGATGGGGGAAGAGTACAGACCCCATGGTCTATGGCAGCGAGGGAGAAAGGGGATCTTCCAGAGGGAGGTCCCAGCAATTGCACTGTCCATGAATAGCCACCGTCTATCCGACTCTGGTCAGGACCACTCGACCAGGTACCGAAAGTGGGTCGCCCTGTAGTATTGCTGAAGATCTGGGCTTCCCAGGCCCCCCTTAAGCGGGGTTGGTAAGCTAGGGGTCTGGCCATTCTAGGTTTCCCACCAGCCCATATGAAATAATTAACTTTGCTCTGTAATACCTGAAGGGAGCCGAGTGGGGGCTCTGCCGGGAGCCTGAAAAATAAACAAGGCCCTGGTTAGGGCTGATATTTTTATGGCAACTATTCTGACTAGCCATGAAATAGGATGGAGTCTCCATTGGGTCAGGTCTTTTTTGACAATCTGGAGCAGACGCTGATAGTTCACATTTGAAGACTCTGCGCCGTTCCTAGTTATCTGTATGCCCAGGTATGGGATGGAGTGCGGCTGCCAGTGAAACAGTTACTGCTGAGCCATCGAGTCCAACGTCTTCTTTGGGAGCTTGAGACTAAGTGCCTGGGATTTCAAGAGGTTTATCCTGATACCCTACACCTCCCCAGAGGCCTCCACCTCCTTCAAAAAAGAAAGGAGGGCCATTTGCGGGTCGTCCAGGGCTACCACCACGTTGTCCACGTAGAGTTCAATAGTGTGTTCTTCACCACCGAAGATAGCCCCAGTGATCTGTGGGCTGTCTCTCACTCGCTGTGCAAAGGGCACCATATCCGGGTCCCACTGCCAATTGTGAACAAGGCGGAGGTCACCCCATTGACTCTGACTGAGGCCTTCAGGTGGCTGTATTCACTCGCTATCCATGCTCGGAACCGGGGTCCTTGTAATATTTATTATAACACACACACTAGAACTAACTTTGGTATATCTTCTTCCCCAAAATGTGGTCATACAAAAATATACTTAGCAACAGGTAAGTAAAGGCATCAAATAACATGGGTCCCTATCGGGGGAGGGGCAAACCATATGCTCAAAACCTGGAATATGAGAACCACTCCCAACCCACACTACCACCCACGGACCCTAGAGATTGGGGAAGTACTAAAACCCCAAAGATAACTGGGTAGGATTCCCCAGACGCCCATGTGCAATGTAGTAATCCCAGGTCAGTGTCCATTGGCTAACATGGGAAGTCGGGTTGGAGTTCTCATGTTTTAGGACCTTTCTCAGAAGACCCTGAGGAAACTCGTTGGTACAAGGGAAGTTGGATAGCGCCCCCACTCGTGGATACCCAGAATAGTGGAGTACCTACATCAGAGAGCCCACATGGATGGGGTGAAATTGTGTTGGAACCTCCTGTTGAAGTCAGTGGGGACCTCAGTTGTCCAGCTGCTGTTGTGACCTGTGAACTAGGTCGGTAGAACCCAGGAATGGATTCCTGAAGAAGAGGACTTAAGGAGAGAGGGGACAGAGTCCAGACCACCTAGAGGTGCTCAGGCAGTGCAGAAGGGCAATGCCCACCCATCACGTGGTGCATCCTGAAGGACGGTGGACAGAGATGTGCAGCTGCAGAGTCCAGGCAATGCAGGAAGATCCCAGGAGTCATCCACAAGCTGTCCCACACTGGTCTTTGAGTTGCAGAGGGGTCAGTGGGACCCCCAACAAGCCTTGAGAAATACAGGGAGCATTGCACTGAATTTGCAGAAGTTGTGGGAACCAGCAAGGTCCAGATGACCCAACCTTAGCAGGTAGGTCATACCCAGCAGGAATCGGTGGAGCCCCGGCAGGATCTTCTGGCAGTAGGCACAGGGAGGCCTCAACAGTATAGCAAAGAGGGATTCCCACCTTGCAGGAGTTGCAAAGTGGATATTGTTCTTGGAGCTGGAGAGTGCTGAAGGCCAGGCCTTTGTGAAGCTAGGTGGTCTTCAGACTGAAGAGCCAACAAGCCTTGGCAACGACAAGCAGACATGGTGCACAGGGGTTCCAGCCAAGCAGCTCCAGCATGAGGCCACAAAACTTTCCAGTTGCAAGGAAGATAGGTCAGACCTCTGGAGAGCCACAGAACCACAACCTGTGTTGCAGAGCCTTGGAGAGTCCATGGATCAGCATGATCCACAAGCAGGTCGTCATTGAGGTGCCTGCAGGTGCAAGACAGTGACTCCTTCACTCTAAGGGAGATGACTTCTTGCTCTCCTAAATGCAGGTAGAGTCCCAGTGACTCTGGAGGATGTATGGCCAAGAGGTTGCAGAAGTCTTTGCAGAACTTGGAAACAAAGTTCCAGCAGGAGCCCTCTTACTGGTTATAGTCTTGCCTCTGGTTTCAGAGAAGAACAGCAGTTCTGGTTCCCGGTTGCAGAAGTGCCTTGCAGAAAGACTTGCAGATGGCTTCTGAAGTCTTGTAGATGAATCTGGGATCCCACCCTCAGGGGAGCTCTTAAGTATCCCACGAATGGGGTTGGACACTAACTGCAATGACCCACCTATCATAGGTGGTCAGGGACGTCACGCAGCTGGACTAATCTCTGCTCATATGACTTCCAAGATGGCAAAATCAGGTGGCCACCTGGCAGAGCACTGGGCAGCTCCTTATGGGAGGAGGTAGACAGGGAGGTGGTAATTCCCATGTCCTTTGAGTAGTTTTGCAGCAGAGTGGGAACCAGGGGTTCCTGCACTGGTGCAATCTGATTTATGCAAGGAGGGCACCAAATGTGCCCTTCAAAGCAGTCCAGTGACACTCAGAGGCACCCCCACCCCAGTCCAGAGACACTTATTTCTACAGAAGAGGTGGTCAGACCTCCATCTTACAGGAATTCCTTTGTTCTGCCTTTCCCTGCCCGAGTTAACCCCAGCAGCAGGAGGGCAGAACAGTGTCTGGGGTTGGCAGCAGCACAGGCTGGCATGCAGACCCTGCAAGGCTGTAGAGGCAGACTATGGGGGACCCCTAGGGAACCTCAATAGTACATGGTATCATGAAACTAGCACTGGAATCAGTGTAGTTGCATGATTCCAGCATGTTTGATACCAAATATGCCTAGGTCAAGCCATTATGCAGTTGGACAACTCGTGTTGACCAGTGTCCACTACACACCTTAAGATGGCCTCCCCATCCTTACAAAGCCCAGGAATTTAAGTCTGGGGTTCGCAGGGCACCTCTGCTCATGCAGGGGTGCCCTCACACCTATACCCATGCACCGTGCCCTTGGGCTGACGGGCCTACACTAGGGGTGACTTACAGCATCAGAGTGTAGTGACTGTGATATAAAGCAACCCTTATATCTGGAGTGAAAGGTGAATGCACCATTTCATTCAGGCTGCAATGGCAGGCCTGTAGTCACAGTTTGCATGGGCCCTCATGGGTGTTACAATACATTCTGCAGCCCATGGGGTAACCCCTGGTGTACCAATGCTCTGGGTACCATTCTGCAGCCCATGGGGGAACCCCTGTTGTACCAATGCCCTGGGTGCCTAGGTACCATTTACTAGGGACTTACATGGGAGCACCAGTATGCAATTGTGGGGTATAAAAGTTACCTTAAAACCAAATTTAGGGGAGAGAGCACTGACACTGGGGTCCTGGTTAGCAGGTTCCCCGTATACTACAGTCTAAACACACTGACACCAAGCAAAAAGTGGGGGCAACTATGCCAGAAAGATGCTACTTTCCTACGTAACTCCCCCAAACGAAAGAGGATGAGACTACCCTTACCCAGGTGAGTTCATTTTTTAAGTGGAAATATCTGGAAAGTCCATCTGCGTTGGCATGGTTGCTCCCAGGTCGGTGTTCCACTGAAAAGTCCATCCCCTTTAGGGAATTGCAGCACCTCAACAGTTTTGGATTTTGATATTTCATCTATTTAAGCCACAAGAGGGGCTTGTGGTCTGTCTGAACAATGAAATGACTGCCAAATAGATATGGCCTCAACTTCATCAGGGCCCAGACCATAGCAAATGCCTCCCTCTCTATAGCTGACCAACGTTTCTATCTGGTGGTCAGTCTTCTGCTGATGAAAGCTACTCGTTGATCGTGGCCCTCTTCATTATACTGAGATAGTACTACTCCTATTCGTATTTCTGAAGCATATGTCTGAACAATTAATTGTTTGGAGTAGTCAGAGCTTTTAAGAATTGGAGCTGAGCACATTGCCTTTTTCAGGGCATCAAAGGCCTCTTGAAGGCTAACTGTCCATTGTGCCTTTTTAGGCATTTTCTTGGATGTGAGATCATTCAAGGGGGTCACAATGGAGCCATACCCTTTTACAATACTTTTGTAATACCCCGTCAGGCCCCAGAAAAGCTCTGGTCTGAGATCTACAATGGTTTGGATTTTGCTCTGCAAAGGTTGAACCTGGCCTCTACCTACTAGGTGACCCAGGTAAACAACGTTGCTCTACCCTATGTGGCATTTAGTAGCCTTGATAGTGATACTTGCCTTCTTTAAAGCCTCAAGTACACTCCTGAGGTGGACCAGGTGATCCTGCCAGGTGGAGCTTGGTACGGGTGTTTGTTTGCATGTGTGTGTGGGCATGGCTTCCCGTATTCTGTCTGTGTACTAACCCTCCAGTGTGTGCTGGGCTGGTGTATTTACGGTTAGTGTCGTGATCGCTGTCGCTGGTCCGGAAGTTGCAGGGCCAGGTAGGGGATTGAAGTAGTTGCAATTCATGTGCCATGACACCTACATACGTGCCTGTGTTCCTGAAGGTGGGTATTCCCTTTATATTGTTTGTTTCCGCCAGGCTTTTGGTGGGGATGGCGGTGGTTCGCACCGGAAATCCTGACGGCGTGCAACCTCATAATATGGTCGTGGGATGCTGCCTGTCTTCCAGGCAGGGGATTGCTGCTGCCTGGCCCTCCAGCACTTCTGCTGTGGCGGCCCGACCCGTGACTTGGCTGTGTTCTGCAGGTATCTTTCCAGGACTTGCAATATGGCAATCTTCACAGCCGGGCCCGCGGCGGTGTGGCGGTGCGGCTGCCAACTCCACCGCAGTGGTACACTGACTGCCAAACTTGTAATGAAGGCCTATGTCTGTTCTATGTGCACCATCCTGCTTGTAAACACACACACTGTCCTATTAAAATCATATATGAGGTTGATGTCTTTTAACATAACATTTTTATTGCAAGCGTTACATCATCACATCTAGGTTCTGTTTTCTTTTTTCTTCTTTTTATTTTTTGGGCTTATTCTTGTCATAATAATAACGGCAGTAAAAATAATATTAAT
Organism: Pleurodeles waltl; assembly: GCF_031143425.1. NCBI lineage: Eukaryota > Metazoa > Chordata > Amphibia > Caudata > Salamandridae > Pleurodeles > Pleurodeles waltl. The sequence continues at coordinate 1,343,505,938 of NC_090444.1, read as the reverse complement.
ATTTTAATAATAATAATAATCATCATCATCACACTAGCTTGTCAAGGGCAAACTGAATGGCTTTGTTAATGTTTGTTGAAGGTGCAGCATCATGCCGTCCTTCACTGTTGTGTCCAGCACCTTAATTTCTGGTACACTGTCCAACCTTCGGACACCACACCCACCTTATAAACTTGCTAATTTACTTTTTTTTTTTTTTTTTAATTCATCCAACTCATACCATACATTCTCCTAAACAGTGACATCTATAAATATTCATAATAATTTCAATATGTTATGCGTGGTACCACAGCATACTACTTGAATTATTTTGAGAAGTTGCTCCCTCTACAAGTTACAAAAAAAAGCCAATTGGATGCATTTTTCTAAATACATATTTCCAGCCATTTGATTTAAAAGTAATTGTATGATGCCCTGTTGATCAAGCCATAGAAATAAAACACACATTGTCTTGAAAAGGAAAACAGAATTGCATCATAGCCAGAACCGTTACCATAGCTGAACATCAATTGATGTACAGCAGTATTAGCCTACAGCACAGCTTGAAGGGAGACAGTGGCACCACATTCTTCCCCACATTCCCTGTATTAAAAAGAAAGTTCAATTTAGTCTATATTATAGAATATTAGTAGCAGCATAAAAATGTATCTGTGGTGCAGGCGATCAATTTCACCTCAAAACAGCTTCAATGTAAACGGACAGTTTGAGGGGGAAACTATCAGTGGCCATTCTACATTGGCAAGCAAAATTCTCCTCATCAATATCCTTGCTAAAAATGGCCCCCCAAAGTAGACCCACCATATATTACAGAACAATCCCAGACAGAAAAGAGATAAGTGGAAATGACCCTAAATTAGACATCCACTGTAATATAATTTCTGCTGGTAGTAGTTCCTCCACCAGGAACTCTATATTTCCATACATTCTACATGAGGTGGAGGAACAAAGTGGAAGGTGGATGGGACACTGTTAGGGTTTGTGCACAGCAAAGAGCATGTCCCCTCTCACTGCACTAGTGGGTTCTGTAATAGCTCCCTTTTAAACTTACTATTGAAAGCCTTTCTTGTTATCTCACCTTCCCCCCCCCCCCCCAGGCTTCTGTGTATGTTGTTTAATGTGCTGTTTTGTTTACACATTGGGCCTTGCTTTTACCAAGGCTTCTTTAAAACACTCCTCTCTAGGCCATGTGTTAATTTAACTCATTTGCATAATAACTGAAACTCTGCACACCTTTCAAGAACATGTGCAGCATGTGAGGACCACACCCAGCTCTTCAAACCACACCCAGCTCTGCACACCTTTCAAGAACATGTGCAGCATGTGAGGACCACACCCAGCCCTGTCTATAAAAGGCAGCCCCCGAGCCTCACCCAGTGCTTGTGCTCGTCTACCTCCCGCTTACCTGAGGACAGATCCCTCGGCGCTGGCACTCCTGCTCTCTACAGACTTTCATTGGCTTCAATGGGCGCAGCTGCTGGCTCTTCCTTCTTCCGGTTTCCGGTTCCTCCTTGCCTCAGCCTCTCTCCTACAAGCAACCTGCAAAAGAGAAAGAAGACAAGGTTAGACTGATCAGTATCTCTTGCCAGCAACAAGTAAGTGCAAAACTTTTATTACCTGAAAGAACTTTGACAACAATTTCTGGATTCGTGTATAGACAATTTGAAACAAGATACCTTCCACGAACATTGTGATTCAAACTCTTTGTTACAAGAATACTTTGCGGAACTTTGTGAAGCAAACATTTTTTTATGGAACTTTTAAGAATCGAACCGTGGAAACCATTAACAGCAAAGCAAACAGTAAATCAAGGACTTGCACAAATTACATGCTGTATTTTGACGTAAAAGTACAGTATTTGTTTTATAAAAGATTCTGGAAATATGGGAAAAAAGCTTTAGAGTAATAGAAAGCACATCCCAGAGCAGTAACACATTGCAAACCTGGAAACTAGAGACCAGGATCCAAGAGGTACTTTTAGAAGAAAATTTCTAATAAATAAAGGGATAGTCAGGAACCCAGTTAGGAATAGGATGTACTTATCTGTTCTTTGTTTATGTTTCATTAGGCACCAGTTTCTACAGAAGTCAGAGAGGGCCGCAGATTTGTGCAGCACTTCAACAGTGGAAACGCAAAAACGCTGTTGTCTCTTTATTTTATTTTATCCACTTCCCCCCTTCCCTTGAGCTTCTGTTCTTAGTGCACTGTTTTAAAAACTAGTGTGCTGGAACAAGCAGTTTCAGGGTGGGGTCGGATTGTCTTCAACCTCCATCAGAACTGAACAAGGACTCAGGTGAGCTGGGCTTTGACAGAAGCACAAGCCTTAAATAAAAAAATAAAAAATAAAATAAAATTCAGTTCTGGTGGACGATGAATATCGGGGAAGAAATAGAGGGCATTGACGTCACGGATATGGCGCAGGCCCTAAATGAGGACTTGGCTCATAATGAATCAGTGTCTGGCATCTTGCAACATATGCAAGAGGAAATAGAGAGATTAAAGATGGAGAATACCTCTTTAAAACAGGATTTAAGCAGGTATAAATTTAGGGTATCTCAGTGGAACACAGCTTTTACGCCTTTGTTTAAAACCTCCTCAGAGACAGGGGCGCCATCAAAACATACAACTTTGCCTCCCCCAGTTGAGGTCACTGTTAATTTTCCTAATGCTGTGCCCTTAGCAGCACCTGAACGTTTTCATGGAGATAGTAACAAATTCCATGTTTTTATCAATCAATGTCAATTACACTTCGTTTGTAAGCCACAACAGTTCCCTACTGATGCTACGAAAGTGGCATTCGTCTTGTCTTATTTGGGTGGCACAGCAGGCAATTGGTCAATTCCTTTCGTGGAGAGAGATGATCCCATCCTCCATAATTGGAATCAATTTAAACGTACCATGACCAGCCTTTTTGCAAAACACACTTTCATGCAGGCAAGTGATAATGAGCTTTTAAATCTTAAACAAGGTAACAAGGATTTATTGACCTATCTCACTAGTTTTAATCGTTTACTCACCGAGACACACTGGCCAGAAGAAAAGCGTGTCTCCCTTTTCTATAAAGGTTTGAGAGACGAGTTAAAAGACGCGCTGGCTCATATCGTTGATTTGCCAGAAGACTATTCGGACTTTGTAGATTTAGTTGTGAAATTAGAACATAGACTAGGAGAAAGAAAGGGAGATAAATACAAACTGGAATCACGGTTAACTTTTATTAGACACGAGAAGAAAGACCCAGATAATAAACTCCCTGAACCTGAGCCTATGCAAATAGGGACACTCAGAGGTTCACTCACATCAGAGGAAAAAGAAAGAAGGAGAAAACTTCAATTATGTTTATATTGTGGAAGGGCAGGTCACTTTGCCAGAGAATGTCCAGTAAAGCCTAAAAATCCACGAAAGGGTGCTGTTTCCTCCACCTCCTCAACTGAATCGGGAAACGATTAAGCTTGACAAGGGGAGAGGTTACTTGTTCGAGAAAACATCTTAATCAAACCTCTAATGCTGCAGCCTTCATGGTACCGCACATACCTAGACATTTCATAATTCAGGTCGTTTTAATTGTTACTACCCAAGTGAGGCATTCTCTCCCTGTCCTACTGGACTCAGGCGCGATAGGAAATTTTGTGGATAGTAAGTTAGCTGAAAACTTAGGACTTCCTATGTGCCTAAAGCCTTGTCCAGAAGCAGTATGTGCAGTGGATGGGTCAGAATTGACCTCTGGATTAATCACAAAACAAACAAGTCCACTTGTTATGGTCTGTCAGAACGGGCACACAGAGGTGATTAGCTTTGATCTGATAGATACTCCTAATTTTGGTTTGATTCTCGGGGTACCCTGGTTAACAACTCATAACCCAAAAATTGATTGGGTGAATAGAAATGTTACTTTGGATTCCTCTTTCTGTAGAACCAATTGCTATCAAGAAGCAGGTACAGAACAGAGCACAGTATTACACTGTGCTAGTGTTATACAAGATGAACCAAGTCTCCCTCCTGAATATTCTGACTTTAAAGACGTCTTTGATCCAGTAAAGGCTAGTGTGCTGCCCCCACATAGGTCTTATGACTGTCGTATAGATCTTATCCCAGGGGCCCCTTTACCTAATAACAGAGTATATGCTTTGACTGACGAAGAAACCAAATACTTAAGAACCTACCTAGATGACCTACTACAGTCTGGGTTCATCCGTCATTCCACATCTCCGGTGTCATCTCCACTCTTTTTTATCCCGAAGCCGGATAAATCCCTGCGCGCGTGTATCGATTATAGAGGACTAAATAAGGCTACAATAAAGAATAAATATCCTCTTCCTCTAATACCTGTGTTGTTGGATCAATTAAGACATTCTACTGTATACACTAAACTAGATCTGCGGGGAGCTTACCACCTGGTCCGAGTAAAAGAGGGGGATGAGTGGAAGACAGCTTTCAAGACAAAGTTTGGTTTATTTGAGTACACAGTAATGCCCTTTGGGTTATGTAATGCCCCTGCGGCCTTTCAGTTCTTTATAAATGAGATCCTACACAAATTCCTGGACGTTTGTGTCATAGTATACATAGACGACATCCTCATTTACTCTAAGAACTCAGAAGAACATACCCAACATGTTCGTGCAGTATTATCAAAGTTAAAAGAAAATCATCTTTTTGCTAAGTTAGAAAAGTGTACTTCTAATGTCAGCAAGGTGGACTTTTTAGGATACTGCCTGTCACCTCAAGGAATAACTATGGATGTAAAGAAAATCAGTGCTATTGCTGATTGGCCAGAACCATCCTCTGTAAAAGATATTCAGAAATTTCTGGGTTTCGCCAATTTTTATAGGAGGTTTATTGCACATTTTGCAGACATTGCGGCCCCAATAACTACCTTGTTGCGGAAAGGGCAACGATTTCTTTGGACTGATGAGGCGGCACACGCCTTTCAACTTCTAAAACAAAAGTTCACTTCAGCCCCAATTCTGAAACATCCTGATCCTGACTTGCCTTTTTTTGTTGAAGCGGATGCTTCACAAGTAGCTTTAGGAGGAGTTCTCTCTCAACGAGATGCAGTAGATGGCCAGTTACATCCTATAGCCTTCTATTCCAAAAAGTTATTACCAGCTGAACAAAATTACACTGTGGCTGAAAGGGAACTACTAGCTATCAAAGTAGCCTTTTCAGAATGGAGGCACCATTTAATGGGAGCCAAGTACCCAGTTACAATCTTTTCTGACCACAGGAACCTACAGTTTTTTTGATCACTTAAAGCACTAACACCACGTCAGATGCGCTGGTAATTTTTTTTTAGCACATTTGACTTTGTAATAACCTATAGACCAGGTGAACAACAAATTCAATCTGATGTGTTATCTAGATACAGACATACTTCAGACATGAAACAAGATAAAATAGGAGAACCCATTATTCCTCCCCAAAAGTTTTTGGCACCAGTACAACAGAAGGATTTCATCACAGATCTATATAATGCACACATGCAAATAGCACCTCAGGATTGGTTAAAGGATTCCCATAACAGAATACAACTAGGTTTATTGTATCACGACAACATGCTGTTAGTGCCCACCTCTGAATTACAAACACAGGTGATAATTTGGCATCACGCCTCACCGTTGGCAGGTCATCCTGGTTGGGTAAAAACCCTGGAAAATGTGCAAAAACACTTTTGGTGGGACACTATAAGAAAGGACATTAAGCAATTTGTCACTACCTGTCCAATTTCTGCAAGACATAAATCTTCTCATAAGGCCCCTGACGGTTTGTTAATACCAATGCCAACACCCAAGCAACCTTGGCACACTGTGAGCGTAGACTTTATTGTAGGTTTACCACCTGTAAAATCTTTCACAACAGTGTTGGTTATAGTGGATTTTTTATCTAAAATGGCACATTTTGTACCATTACGGAAATTACCCACGGCGGCAGAATTTGCCGATATTTTTATAAGGGAAATTGTGCGTTTACATGGTTTGCCAAGCAAAGTGGTGTCAGACCGAGGGAGCCAGTTCAACTCTAAATTTTGGAAAAAATTATGTAAAAAACTGAAAATAGATGTGGCATTATCCACTGCTTTCCACCCAGAGACAGATGGACAGACTGAACGACTGAACCAAACCTTACTTCAAACGCTACGTTGTTTATTGGCTGATTATTCTAGTGAATGGTTGGAAGCTCTCCCTGTAGCGGAGTTTGTTTATAATAATACTGAGCATTCAGCTCTACTTTGCTCACCATTCTATTTCTTGCAGGGGTATCATCCAAGAGCTATACCCATTTTGTTAGAAGATTCTATGTTACCTACAGTAACGGATAGACTAACAAGGTTAGGTGACATACAAGACAAAGCCAGGAAACATTTATTAAAGTACAAGGAAAGCATGAAAAGACAAGCAGACAAACACAGATCTGAGGCCCCAATGTATAAAATCGGTGACAAGGTATGGCTCTCCACAAAGAACCTAAACATAGAGGGATCCCGAAAGCTGCAACCACGTTTCATTGGACCCTTTAGTATAACTGCCATAGTAAACCTGGTAACAGTAAAATTAGATTTACCAAAAGAATATCCAGTACATACTACATTCCATGTGTCCTTGCTTAAGCCGTACAATCCAAAAACCCGACCTCAACCACCACCTCCACCCATACCAATTAAGGGAAATCTAGAATATGAAGTGAAAAGCATAAAAGACTCAAAAAGAATTAGTGGACGTCTGTTTTATTTAGTAGAATGGAAAGGATATGATGAATCTGAGAATTCATGGGAACCAGCATCATATGTACATGCCCCACAGCTGATTATACGGTTTTATTTAAAAAATCCAGGAAAACCCCGTCCTGTAAGAGGGCCTTTGAGGGGGGCAACTGTTAGGGTTTGTGCACAGCAAAGAGCATGTCCCCTCTCACTGCACTAGTGGGTTCTGTAATAGCTCCCTTTTAAACTTACTATTGAAAGCCTTTCTTGTTATCTCACCTTCCCCCCCCCCCCCCCCCCCAGGCTTCTGTGTATGTTGTTTAATGTGCTGTTTTGTTTACACATTGGGCTTTGCTTTTACCAAGGCTTCTTTAAAACACTCCTCTCTAGGCCATGTGTTAATTTAACTCATTTGCATTATAACTGAAACTCTGCACACCTTTCAAGAACATGTGCAGTATGTGAGGACCACACCCAGCTCTTCAAACCACACCCAGCTCTGCACACCTTTCAAGAACATGTGCAGCATGTGAGGACCACACCCAGCCTTGTCTATAAAAGGCAGCCCCCGAGCCTCTCCCAGTGCTTGTGCTCGTCTACCTCCCGCTTACCTGAGGACAGATCCCTCGGCGCTGGCACTCCTGCTCTCTACAGACTTTCATTGGCTTCAATGGGCGCAGCTGCTGGCTCTTCCTTCTTCCGGTTTCCGGTTCCTCCTTGCCTCAGCCTCTCTCCTACAAGCAACCTGCAAAAGAGAAAGAAGACAAGGTTAGACTGATCAGTATCTCTTGCCAGCAACAAGTAAGTGCAAAACTTTTATTACCTGAAAGAACTTTGACAACAATTTCTGGATTCGTGTATAGACAATTTGAAACAAGATACCTTCCACAAACATTGTGATTCAAACTCTTTGTTACAAGAATACTTTGCGGAACTTTGTGAAGCAAACATTTTTTTATGGAACTTTTAAGAATCGAACCGTGGAAACCATTAACAGCAAGGCAAACAGTAAATCAAGGACTTGCACAAATTACATGCTGTATTTTGACGTAAAAGTACAGTATTTGTTTTATAAAAGATTCTGGAAATATGGGAAAAAAGCTTTAGAGTAATAGAAAGCACATCCCAGAGCAGTAACACATTCCAAACCTGGAAACTAGAGACCAGGATCCAAGAGGTACTTTTAGAAGAAAATTTCTAATAAATAAAGGGATAGTCAGGAACCCAGTTAGTAATAGGATGTACTTATCTGTTCTTTGTTTATGTTTCATTAGGCACCAGTTTCTACAGAAGTCAGAGAGGGTCGCAGATTTGTGCAGCACTTCAACAGTGGAAACGCAAAAACGCTGTTGTCTCTTTATTTTATTTTATCCACTTCCCCCCTTCCCTTGAGCTTCTGTTCTTAGTGCACTGTTTTAAAAACTAGTGTGCTGGAACACGCAGTTTCAGGGTGGGGTCGGATTGTCTTCAACCTCCATCAGAACTGAACAAGGACTCAGGTGAGCTGGGCTTTGACAGACACAGAGCTTTTTCAACAGATGTCCAGTTACCTCATGTTTCTTCTGATTTACCAAGTCCCAGCCACCTTGTAATGGTTAGGTTCTTCTTAATGCTCACAGTATTGACATAAAAGGTTTTAGCAAATACTCAAAGTTGAGGGCTGTGCTGATTTTGGGTGTTTCGTCCTGAACAAAGTTGTATATGTTCTGCTGCATGGATGAGAATCAATGTTTCAGTAGTGAGGTGGAACTTTTAAGAATACAAAATAATAACTAAGCACAACTTCATGGCCTGTCCATCCCAAAGGGTACATTGGTCGGTTGGCTCTGATGGCCCCTCCCTGCTAGAAGACTATTTGGGGACAGATGAAAAATAACTGAACTGTTCACACTCTAGATGAAGCTAGACCCTCAAAGTTCTTTATGTTTCCGAGTGTGATCACTATCTTAACGCTGGATATAATTAGATTGGACACTTTATGAACACAGGGTTTTCTTACTTATTTTTAACACTGTTGTACATCTTCTTAGTAGCAGCTGTCTGTGCAAGTATACCTGTATGTAAACTGCTGGGTACTTCTGGCATTAGCTACCACTGAGGATCTAATATTCCAGTGGCTTCTCTTAATTGTCTCTAAGTTTTTGCTATTTTTCAGTTTTAGATTGTTGACTCAGACAAAGATAAGGTAGTACCAACACTTAGAGGTCAGCCTTTAGTCAAGCTTATGGAGGCTTCTTGAGGGTCCCATCTCAGAGCTAGCTAAGGATATATGAGAAACATGGTGCAAGAATTGTGCTGGGCAAGCAGTTCATGGAGAAAAAATTGACCCTAAATTTTATTAGACAATTTACTGAGAAAAGAGTGGTCCTCAAAGTTTATTTGTAAATAGTCATGCAAAAATGGAGCTAAGCAAGATACAGCTAAAGGGTCAGGCGGTCACTTGGAATGGTCTATAGTACTGGCTATTGATATCCTAATTATTGGTAATCCACTAGAAGACAATTCAAAGTGGTGTCTGTTCCAGTCAACATGCATGACCACGCATGCACCCATACCCCCACCCCCACACCCCCACTCACAAATACGTACAGACACAAACACATGTTCTCTCTGTCTCTGCCTCTCTTTCACTCTCTTCCCCCTGAGTAGGGCACACTGAAAGTAGCTTAGGGCTGGTCTTTGAATCCATTGGAGGTGCATGGTCACCCAAATAGCCCTTCCCGATCACTTCAGAAAAGCCCTTGCAACGATCCATCTGCAGCCCTAAGGGGGACTAGTCACCTGTCATTGGGCTATTCAGTAGATGTGAATTGTTTCTCCAGAAGCCAGCACCTTTTCATTTTTTCTCCATCCAAAATTAAGCACCCTTCACTTTTCTGCTGCAGCGATTCACGTAGATTATCCTGGCCTACTTAGCATAGATGACATAACTGGTGCTCCCAAGCCACATGAAAATAACTGGGAATAAAACTGTCTTACCCACCCAAGCTCTAACTATCAATCAAGGGAACAGGTCAGAGAAATGTATAGCTGGGATCAATATCCTCACCTCAAGCTCTTTTGTCAGGAGTTGCTCATTCTTTAGGCTCCTCAAGTGAAAATACCAACACTAGTACATCTCTATGTGTTCACATGTGGTCAATACAATGTTAGCTATAGGAGTATTTCCTTAAAGACACCTTCATGACTTTTGAATGAGGGTTCCCTGTTCCCACACCAATAAGCCATCCTGATCCTTCGGATATTCAACTGATTCCTTAATCATTGCAAAACACTGTGCACAAACACTGAAACGTATAACTGGGATTTCAGCTAGCTCATTAGCTCATATCAAGACCCATTAGTTTTCTCTCTGATGTGAGAGAGACACAAAGGCATGATAAAAGGTAAGTGAGAACAGACATAGAGAAACACATAGGACATTTAGAGACATATGGCACATGCATGTGTTATAGAAACAGAATAAAATCAAATGCACAGATCACTTCTCCCAGCCCTACCCTTCCCCGGTCCAGCTAACATTCTGGAAACAGAGTTTGAAGATGAAAGAATAAGGGGGTGAGAGAGGTAATTAGGCAGAGACAGAAGAAGACAAAGAGAGGCCCAGATTTACTCAGGGCTTGATTGCCCTTGCATTGTGCAGGGGGGTGCAAGGCAATGCAAGCCCTTGAGTCAGATTTACTAAACCACGCAAAGCCATTCTGTGTGGCTCTGCGTGCCTTAGTAAATTTAGACCAGAGGTCTTCAAACTGGGGGTTGGTTCTGCTAGGGGAGCATCAAGTGATCACCGGGGGAGGTGCCTGGCTCTTGCCAAAAGAAGGGAATTTTTTCAAACTTAAAAAAATGAACAGCAGTAAACCACTCTGTAATGGGCCATCAATAACATGTTTTGGCATTTACATCCAAGCTGAGAGCATGTATCAAAAGGGCTCCAAATTCTCTTCAAACCCCCTCCTCCCCCCCCATCCCCACTTCTAATAGTCATCCTGTTCACATGTTAGGAAGGCCTGTCTGGCCAGAATAGTATGTTTGGCACCATGAATTTGATTCTATTTTTAAAACAGTATCAGAAGTTAGCTGCAATGTTTAAATAAGTCTAGGCATATTTAAACATTGCCAATTTTATAGAATAATTATGAAAAATTTGGAGGGGGCCCCAATTATTTTTTTAGTCACTAGGGTGTGCAAAGCATTAAAACGTTTGAAAACCACTGATCTAGACTAACGCAAGGCAACATAACTGCTTTGTGTTACTCTTCATTGGGAAGGCTTTCTATGTGTGGAGTGTGGGCGTTCCTACGCATTCACCCATGGATTTTGGTGCATTTCCAGATTTACGATGAATAGTAAACCTGGGAATATGTCAGCATGGTACACTTGCCCAACATAGGTGTAAAGAGGAGGAATTTGTTTATTTCCTTTCATTATTTCCTCTTTCTACATGTGCTGCATTCTGTAGCATACATAGAAAGAGGAATATGCCTCTAGGAATTGCTTTTGTGAATGAAGGTATACCTTCCTGCACAAAAACAATCATGCCTATAATCCAAGCACCTTTGCACTACGGGGCAAGTGTGCCTGTGATGGTGGCACTACACAGTGCAGTTCAGAGAGCAAGCAGGAATACTCGTGCTCAGTAGATAAGGCACATTCCTGCTCCCTCCATTTGACACATCAAGTTGTCATGCTGCGCTGCACCAAACATTAGTACATCTTGGCCAAAGTGATATCCAAAAGGCACAGAGGTGACCGAACATCATAAATATCAGTAAGAACCATTAGAAAGAGAGAGAGATAGTACTGCAGGCGAGATAGAGAAAAAAGAGGCTCCTAAAAGCCACAGGGCTCAGACAGAAAATTTGAAACTAGAAGTACAGAGTTTATTGGTAAAGAGAGCAATGCTCAAGACAATTATGCAAGTGAGAAATAGAGACAAACCTCAGGGATTCAGCTAGTAGAAAGAATGAAGTGAATAGGACAGAAACATAATGACAAGTGAGATATGCACACTTTCATAGATTTCCTTCCACAAGTGCTGGTATTGATGAAATTATGATGTGCATTACAAAATACATCTAAATTTAAAGCAAATGAAGATGAAATGTGAACATGTATGTTGTTATGAGTTCAAGTATACAACAAAATCAGTGAAATGCTAGAAGAAAACCACATAAACTGACACACTACAGCGCTGCACAGTACATCCCTCTACACACCACCACACATGGTGGAGAAGTGCATCACCTTATTGGTAGCTAATGATCTACAACTCTGAAGGAATTACAGTAGGTAAAAAAACAGCGTACAAGCTCAATCAAAAAGCCCTGCAGTTCAACAGTGTTTCACATCTGCTTATCATCATACTCTTTCCTGAACTGCAGTGAATGGTTATTGCTTAATACTAGGACATACACCAAAACCAAAAGAAACTCATGTGATTGAAACCTGCTAACCTTCAACACCATCAACAGTACTACATTTCAGCACACAATAATCATCTTCTAGTACAGGAGACTGATACCCAAGTGGTTCCTCTGGCCCTTGCTCCAAACAGCATGGGGACTGATGTAACACTCCCAGCTGGCACCCATTCAAACCCCCTGTGCTGGCCACCACTTTCTGATATTCTGAAGTCAGCCCATCACCATGAAGTGCACCCTGACCCAGAGGCTTACTTGTCGTGATCTGATCTGATGAGTCTGTACTGTCAGCTGGGAAAAGCCATTGTAAAACCTATATATGGGATGCGCTGGAGGGTGAAAATAGGCATGCTGGAAAGACCACTATATCTAGAATGGCCTGGCATATGTGTTTATGCACAATTCGTCCTCTTCAGTCAACCCTTCAGTACAAAACGGAACTCAGAAGAGAGACCAGGCACTGTTCAACTAAATACTTTAGTGCCCCTACTGCATAAAATGTTTTTGTTTAACTCTGGAACTGTTTCTACTTACACAAAAACACTGTTAAATAATGAATAAGAAACTTGCCTTTTAGTGAGGTAATGTAGAAGCTTATATTTTAAAATGCAGCATTTCTAAATTCAGTGAATGGTATGAACCGACCGATGCATAAACTTTGTATTTGAAAAAGAACGTTGTTTCACTCAACATTGCTGCCTATGGACTATTGTCCCATTGACCAAGGAGAGGTCCTGCTCCCAGGAGTGCATCGAAAGCTGATTGACTGACTGAAGACAAAAGATGCAACATGTTACAAAAGCTTAGATTATGATGTCAATAGTAGTGTATGTTCCTAGATTAGGTTACCTCATTCATTTACCACTTTCCCTGCTGCTCATACGGAGACTCTACTGAGTTTCCTGAACCTCTGTTTTTGGGAAATCTGTTTTAATTGATTATTGAATTATTGAGCTGATATTAATGCCAAAGCTTTATGCTTATTGATCTCGCTCCAATCAGAACTCTTTCTCGGTTACTGAGGCTGACACCTTTTTCCTCCCTATTCCTAGACCAGAGCACCTTTCCTTTATGGAACACACTTAATGCTTTGATTATGATTTATTGATTGTTTATTTTTATTCACTGACAAAAAAATGATTGATATCGATGAATTTAAATGCAACAAATAAGAATTGCTAAAAAGATATGGTCAATAAAACCATTAAAACTCACATCACTCTCATTATTGACTGAAAATACAATTGAGATTGTGATGACAATTTACTTTAATATGCAGCTCCTGGTTAATCTCAGTCAACGGCAAAGAGTAATTGCTCAGTTGTTAGACCTGACAGCCTGAGAGTGGTCACCCCTAACTTTTTGCCTGCCTCCCTTCACTTTTTAGATACTGTTTTTGCTGTTTTTTAGGCTCTGCAAACTTTACCACTGCCAACCAGTGCTAAAGTGCATATGCTCTCTCCCTTTTAAACATGATAACATTGGATCATACCCAATTGGATTATTTAATTTACTTCTGAGTCCCTAGTAAAGCGCACTATAGGTGCCCAGGGCCTGTAGATTAAATGCACTAGTGGGTCTGCAGCACTGATTGTGCCACCCACTTAAGTAGCTCCTTAACCTTGTCTCAGGCCTGTCATTGCAAGGCCTGTGTGTGCAGTTTCACTGTCAATTCGACTTGGCATTTAAAAGTACTTGCCAAGCCTAAAACTCCCCTTTTTCTACATATAAGTCACCCCTAAAGTATGCCCTAGGTAACCCATAGGGCAGGGTGCTGTGTAGGCAAAAGGCAGGACATGTACCTTTGTAGTTTACATGGCCTGGTAGTGTAAAACTCCTAAATTTGTTTTTACACTGCTGTGAGGCCTGCTCCCTTCATAGGCTAACATTGGGGCTACCCTCATATACTGTTTGAGTGGTAGTTTCTGATCTGAAAGGAGTAGGAAGGTCATATTTAGTATGGCCAGAATGGTGACACAAAATACTGCTGACTGGTGAAGTTGGATTTAATATTACTATTTTAGAAAGCCACTTTTAGAAAGTGAGCATTTCTCTGCACTTAAATCCTTCTGTGCCTTTCAATCCACGTCTGGCTAGGTTCAGTTGACAGCTTCCTTGTGCATTCACTCAGACACACCCAAAACACAGGATACTCAGCCTCACTTGCAAACATCTTCATTTTGAATGGGTCTTCCTGGGCTGGGAGGGTAGAGGGCCTGACACATACATGTCAAAAGACAGTAGCCTGCCCTCACACAAAGGACTGCCACACCCCCTACTGGGACCCTGGCAGACAGACTTGAACTGAGAGGGAACCTTGTGCACTTCTAAGCCACTCCCTGAAGTCTTCCCAACTTCAAATGCACATTTGGGTATTTAAACAGGGCCTCTACCCCTACCACCTCAGACACTTCCTGGAGAAGAGAACCTGAACCAGAATCTGCAACCTGGCCAAAAGAACTGCCTAGCTGTCCAAAGGACTCACCTGACTGCTTTCTGTGAAGAACTGCTGCCTTGCTGTTACCCTGCTGCCTTGCTGCTCTCTTGCTGTGCTGAGAAGTGCTCTCCAAGGGCTTGGCTAGAGCTTGCCTCCAGTTCCCTGAAGTCTCGGGACCAAAAAGACGTCATTTCTACAAGAAGGACTACTTGTGCAGCTAAAATCGACACACAGCCTGCCAGAAACGACACACAGCCTGCACTGCGGTGAAAAATTCACAGCGCGCTTAACCGGCAGGACGCAGCCCGACTTCGCAACGAGAAGATTGATGCAGCATATTGACCAGAAATTCGATGCACTGCCCACTGGATCGACACACAGCCGAGCTGGAACAACGCAGCCCGAATTCCGGAGAGGAATCGATGCAGTGCCTGCCGTGCGGTAGAAATTTCCATGCAACGCCCACTAGATTGACGCTACCCTTGTCAGCGCCAAAAGTCCATGCATCGTCCCCGGGGTGTCCGAAAACCCCGCATGTCGAAGAGGATCCACGACCGAGCGCCAGAATTGGACGCACATCCGTCCCTGTGTGAAAAATAAACAACGCATTGCTGTGTGTGGTCCAAAAAATGGACGCACACCTCCTTGTTTTCCAAGCATCTCCTACTCTGTGGTTTGTTGTGGAGATTTTGAAATCTTTGTGCTTAAGAGAGACATTTATTGCTTTAAAAAGAATAAAGACTCTTTATATCACTTTTACAGTGATATCTCAACAGATACTTATTGCATTTTAGTCGTTTTGAAATGCATCTTATCAGATAAAAATTATGTATTTTTCTGAACACTGTGTGGTGTATTTTTGTGGTGCTATACTGTGTTATTGCATGATTTATTGCACAAATACTTTACACATTGCCTTCTAAGTTAATCCTTACTGCTCAGTGCCAAGCTACCAGAGGGTGAGCACAGGATAATTTGGACTGTGTGTGACTTACCCTGACTAAAGTGAGGGTCCTTGCTTGGACAGGGGGTAACCTGACTGCCAACCAAAGACCCCATTTCTAACACCAGTGAAATAGCAGGGATTTCTCTCCAAGTGAATGGTAAACCCTTCTCATAAACTGATAACTTAACTGAGATCCCTGCTCCAGCAAAGATGTTAGCGACAGGATGGTTTACGTTAAGAGAAAGAGGAGCTGTAATGAATTACCTTGGTTTAGAGAAATGCCAGTGATCCATAGCCCAAAGCCAGACTTTTGATGATTGATGGAGTGTGGTTTCAAAGACAGTTGTAGAATTGGAGGTGTGAGCATCAGTAGGGTCATGCGTTGCAATTGTTTGGTTATTGAGGTTTGTTTAAGTATTTGTCCATGTGTGTTGAATGAATTGGTGGTGCTTATGCACTTATTGTAAAGAAATTAAAGAAGTAATCGTACTAAGAAGCAATATACGATCCAGGGATCGATAGAGATAAATAAGAGTTGATTTATGGTTTTCTTGCATGCTAAGGTTTTGTGATGTTGTAAGGTAACCTTGACTGCACAATTGTGAAAGGGATAAAGATTTGTTGTGATTGTACTAATATGGATTGATGCTAGTGGATCCTAATGCTCAAAGGTAAAGTTGAATTGGTTGGGGTGATTTCCCGCTGGTTGAGATTTCATTTGTGTGTGTGGAACTCTTTTTGAGTGAAAAAAGTCAAAGGGTGTAAAAACCGAAATATTCCGGTTGTTGTATTGCCTGGTTGCATTTGTTAGAGGAGCAGACAAAGATTGTTTATTTTCTGCTTGCTTAGATTTGTAGAATTTTGTGTGCAAGAAATTTGTAAAGACAGGTGAACTGCTGCAAGGAGTGAGAAGTTGCGTCATTTGTGCCACACTGGGATTGGTGTGAAACACTGCGCAGTGATTGGATGGTCTGTGTGCATAACCGTGCTGAGATTGGAAGACAGGCTTATTAAGAACTGATGTATACACAGTAGAATCAAAACACTGAAGATTGCCATTGTTTGCCATTTGCTAAATTAATCTAAAATCATTAAATGTTTAAGGCTCTAACGGGTTTTGTGAGAGGTGATTTGACAACTCCAGTGTGGAAAGGTGAAAAGGCACCTCTGAGGGTACACCAGCACATTATATGGCCACGAGTATTGGGTCGCATACATGTTTGTGGTTTCGTCAATGGTGCAAGATCACTGAAAATGATGATCCTTTGAGTTTTCCAAGATATGGTATGTTTGCATTAAGAATCATTGAAAGATTGAGGGATGAGCTACATGTAATTAGGCCACCTAGACCTACACAGTACAAAGCATTAAGGCCCTGTTTTATTCAAAAGTGGTGCAGCGCACACGGTCTTGCGCCATAAATAGCAGCGCCATGCTGCAATAGTTTTGAAACACAGGGATGCACCGTATTTACAGGTATATGGCGCACCCCTGCATTTCCCCTTGCACTGGCACTGAATTAAGCTTCCTGCACCAATGCAGGCATCCTTGCACTATAGTGGAAGGGTGTCTGCGATGAGGGGTTTGGCTGTTTATGTGCAGGAAAGTGTCCTTCCTGCACATAAACAATCTATAATGGCAATTTGTCACTTCTATATGTGCTGCAATATGCAGCACACATAGAAGTACCAAAGCCTCATTTTGAAATGATTGTTTATGTGTAAGAAGGGACACCTTCCTGCACCTAAACAATCATCCATGGCATTTTGCTCTTTCTATGTGTGCTGTAGAATGCAGCACAAATGGAAAAAGTAAAACAAGAGGAGGAATAACAGAATTCATCCTCGTTTTGTCATGCTAACACCACCCCTGGGGTGGAGTTAGTTTTTGGTGCTGCCACAGGTTTACGATTGCTCATAAATCTGGGGCAGCATCAAAAGCAATGGGTGTTGAGGTGGAACGCCAACAGCAACACCCATTGCATGCCACTCTGACGCAGAAAACTGCATTGGAGGGGCCCATAGTTACAAGGAGATGTAAGCCACAAAAAGTGCAGTTACACCTCCTTGTAAATATGGAGCAGTAGTTAGCGCCACTGGAACGTCACAAAAAGGGCTCTTAAATATGCCCCTAGATGTTTGGGAGAAAACAGCACATGCTAAAGAAAGAGAAAGGAGAGATACAAATGTCAGAACAAGGCTATGAGAGCAGTGTGTAATTATGCAGCTGCTCATAGAGATGAGCAACAGCAAAGGTGGTGGTAAGCTATAGTTGAAGGAGCTACAAAGTACTCAGCAATTACTACTGAACAATCAAAAAAATTGAAAAATAATAAATCACAGGGGAATGAAGATGAAAAAGATGAAAAGAAATCAGACTGATAATGATTCAGGGGATGAAATTCTGAATGCATTGTTACCAGCACGTTCACCACTTTATGTAGCCCCCTGCTACGAATACTGAGGGTGCTTTGACATCTAATGCGACGGTGGCTACAGCCCCTGTTGACCCGAATGTGATTCAAATTGAAAGACTGTTACAGATGACACAGCATGTTGTGACTCAGCCTGTTGCGCAATCTGTTATACCAATTGTGCCTACAAGAGTTGCCTGTAGTTGTTACTGCTTCTATTATGACTATACCAGTACCTGTTGCTAGAGGTGTAACAGCACAGCCTTTAGAGATTCACACAGCAACTGCTCCAATTAATATTGTTCCAAACACTGTAGTTCAAGGAGCTGTTGGAGGAGCAGCAGGGTATAGCCAGACATCGCAGAATTCACACATTTCTGCTTGGACACCACCACAAACTGTTCATCCATTGAGGGAAGAGAGAAGTATTATCTTTACGACACCAATAGCACAAGGCAAGACAAATTTATTTGAAGGTGGGATTTGTCCCCCATGTTTTGAAGAAGTTGCAGAGACTAAAAAGAATGTAAAGACAGAAAGCCAGGCTGTCGTTACACATGAAACAGAGAAGGAAATACTGTTAAATGTCCCAAGATTAAAAGCAGAGATAGATAAAATGATTAGAGGTTCTTGAACATGTGAATCAATACCAGGAAACAGAGCTGATTTGCTTGAGCAAAGATATTACTAGGCGTGCAAAGGCTACATATGATAAATTAACAAAATTGGCCCGAAATTGATGTTGATCTTTCCAAAAGTGTTGCATTGCAGAGAAGTTTCAGGGTACAATTGGATGATCAAGCTATTGAGACAATGCTTTCTTCAGGACTGCAATTACACATTACTGAATTAGTAAAATGCATTCACAAGTGGAGCAATTTTGAGAACTTAGAGAGTGAATTGGCAAATAATCATGGGTATAAAAAGAAACAGAGGCGGCTGAAGTCAATGGTAAGCCACTGCCAGGTCCCCAAGATGAGAAGACCTCCCCTAGAAAAAGCGATAAACAGCCATCTCTCTGAATTTGTGGAATCTAACAACATACTGCACAAATGCAAACTGGTTTTCAACCAGGCTGCAGTACAGAAACAGCGCAGAGGATCTTAAAAAGGTCCTTGATCAGGATGGTTCAGCTACGCTTATTCTCCTTGACTTAAGCGCAGAATATGACACCTCTTCTATTCCACCTTACTGTACAGAAGCAGGCATCACAAGCAGCGCCTTAAAAAGGCTGTTATCACTCCTAAAGAATAGGAGCTTCCAAGGCAATGAAGGGCCTTTTCTTTCTGCAAATCATCAGCTAAAATGCAAAGTGGCACAGGGCTCCTCCTTGAGCCCCACGCTTTTTCAATCTGTACGTACGCCCCCATCTGACATCATCTGTTCTCTAGGCTTCACCAGACGACACTCAGATTATTGTCTCTCTGTCACCTAACATAGGCTCCCTAACTGAGAAAATTAACTTATAACTAGAGCAGGTCAACTGGATGGCGACCATCTGCCTTAAGTTAAACAGAGACAAAATGAAGGTCCTGGTAATTGGAAATAACTCTTCACTATGGGATCAACTTCACTGGCCCCTGTCCCTGGGTGATCGCCCACTCCCCAAACTAGAAGTGAAAAGTCTGGCTGTCACACTGTACAAACTGCTTACCATAAGTAGCTACTTGTTTTGGCCTGCTCTGAGGAAGACTCTTAAATGGCTCCGTATTGAAGCGCATAGAATATCGGTCCAAGGTCTCATACTATCTCAAGTCGATTACGGCAATTCTCTTTACTTAGGCAGCCTACTTTCCATCATCAAGAAACTGCAAGTTATCTAGAATGCTGCGTCTTGAACCTTATTAGGTATAACCCAAAACTCAGTCAGCTTGTCTGGCTCTTACCACACTTCATTGGCTGCCAATAAACAAATACAAGGCAAAGCAATTTGCATTGCACATCATGCAAAACACAAGGTCGGCCACTTACCCTCCATCACCTCATCATCTGTAACAGTGCCAACAGAGAACTGTGGTCAAACTTATTATTACTACTCAAGCAAGGACTGTTAGCACTGGGAAGCCCGTC
Source organism: Pleurodeles waltl (assembly GCF_031143425.1). Lineage (NCBI taxonomy): Eukaryota > Metazoa > Chordata > Amphibia > Caudata > Salamandridae > Pleurodeles > Pleurodeles waltl. The sequence continues at coordinate 1,343,485,961 of NC_090444.1, read as the reverse complement.
ACGGGTAGCCATGTGCTAAACAAAAGCCCTTGAATAAAATAGATAAAGGAGAAGCTTCAGCTTTTCCAAGCATAGAAATACCAGGTGGAGGGTATGTTTATGTACCATAGAATAGAGGTGATCTTATATCATTTATGAACAATGTTCCAAAATTGAGAGAAAGTACTGTATAATGGTACACACAAGACGACAGGCTGCGTACAGAGCCACCGAGAGATGCCCGCACTGATTCACTGTCTTCTGTAGTAATTAATCATTATACAATAAATAATTAATATTGTATTGTATTGTAATCGTATTTATATAGTGCTTACTACCCATGACGAGGCGTCGAAGCGCTTTTCGATGAGTAGCACGCTACTCTGAAACCCAACAAGAATTAGTGATGGATTAGTATCGGGAAATAATGAGTACAGTTTTAGTATTATTATGAGTTAATTTGAGCCGCGGATATGAGAGTTTGTTTATTGACTGGAGTAATGGAGGGGTGGAGGAGGAAAGAAATCCAGAAGTGTTAATTGGGAGTATATCCTTCATTTACTCAATGCTTGGGATGAGTAAAGGGGTGTGGAGGAGGGAAGAGTATGTGAAAGGGTTAGGGAGAGCATAGTAGCAGGGTGAGATAAATGCAGGAGAATTTAGTAGGGTTGTGTGGGAGGTCACAGTAGTAGAGTGAGGTTTGGTGAGTTAGATGTGGAAGCGGAGGGAAGAGCTTAGGCAGAGTTATTTAGGAGATGAAAGTAGTAGAAGGGATTTGGGATGAGTCAGAGTGAGAATGGAGGATAGTTTGATAGAGACATGACATATGATGATGAGTAGATAAGTGTGATAAGATGAGAGCAGGAATTCATAGATATCTAGTATAACAACCCACCCAGGAGCCATGCAATGATCCACGAACATGCCAAGCAGAGAAACAACATATACATATACATACACACACACACACACATACGCATATGCACATACAATACATAATTAGAACCATGGGTAAAAAATACTTAGTCAAACAGGTTTAAAGAGTGTGTGTGTATTTTATTGTTATGACATGGTAGCAATACATATTTTCTAAAGAAACTATAAATAAATAGAAATATACACATAATCTGAAAAAAATATTTATCAACATAGGCATATACAGTTCATAGTTGGTTGAATATAGTGGTTATGAAGGAAAGAGCCAACTCTTGAGTAGTTTTCTGAAGACAAGAAAGTTATCTGTGGCTCTTATAGTTGGGGGTAATGAATTCCATAGTTTGGCTGCGAGGACGGAGAAGGATGTACCACCTATAGTCTTTTTCTAGTATGGTGGTGTTCTAAGGCGGTGTGGCAATCTTGAGCGGAGGTTTCTTCGTTGGATGTATTTGGTAATTTTCTTTCTGATAAAAAGGTCCTGTTCCATGTATAGCTTTGTGGGTGATACAAACCAGCTTGAAAGTGCATCTTCTGGCAACGGGTAACCAGTGTAGTGCTCTCAAGGGAGGGGAGATGTGGGCTTGCGGCTTTACATGTAATAGTAGCCTGGCTGCGGAATTCTGGATATGTTGTAGTTTTTTCATAACAGATAGAAATGATCCATGGTAGAGGCCATTGGCATAATCCAGTTTGGATAGTACAAGTGAGATAGTAGCTTGCACCTTGTGTGGAAATCCGGGGGAAGATGCGTCGTAAAGTCTTCAAGGCGATGAAGCTTGTTCGTGCTAATTTGTCCACTTGGGCATTCATAGTTAACTTGGAATCCATGGTGATTCCTAGGTTTTTAACTTCCTTGGATAATTGAGGAGGTGGTCCGAGATCGTCAGGCCAGACGCACAGAATTTTTCCAGTCACCACAAATGAGTATTTCTGTTTTGGAGGTATTTAGTTTGAGATGGCTCCAGGTCATCCACTGATCAACGGCTCTGAGGCAACTGAAGTGAGTTTGTGAGTTTTCAATGTTTTTGGGGCATTCTAATTTAAGTAGTATGTGTGTGTCATCTGCATAGTTGTAGCATGTGAGATGGAAATAATTGATCAGTTCTGGTAAAGATATCATGTAGATGTTGAAAAGCAAAGGTGAGATGATTGACCCTTGGGGGACCCCTGCTTTTGTGAGGTAGGGTTCAGACGAGAAGGGGGGGGGGCGAGTGGATGATATTAGATCTTTTTTGAAGATAGGAAGTAATCCAGTCGAGAGCAATCCCTTGTATGCCGGCTTCGTGGAGTCTTTGAATTAGGGTGTCATGGTCAACCGTATCAAAGGCAGCTGTGAGGTCCAAGAGAAGTAGTGCAACAACTCCATTGTGGTCGACTGTGTTTTTAAGATCATCCCAGATTGCTATGAGTGCCGATTCAGTGCTTCTTCCTGGGTGGAATCCAGTTTGGAAGTCTGAAAGTATAGAATTTTCTTCAATGAATTGTGACATCTGGGCGAATGCTGCTCTTTCTATCAATTTGCCCAGGAAAGGTCCATTTGTGATTGGTCTGTAGTTGTTGGGGTCTTGCGGGTCTAGGTTTGTTTTCTTTAATAAAAGTCGTATGTATGCCTTTTTCAGGTCTGCAGGAAAAGTTCCCGAAGTTAAAGAGTTGTTGATGATTCTTCTTACAGGTGTGGCAGCAGAAGTAGATAGAAGAATGTTCTTGAAAATTTGTGGTGGGCAAGGGTCAGAAGGGCAACCAGAAGGTCTGCTTGCTTTGACCAAATCCATAAATTCATCCAGGGATATTTGTTTGAAGGACTGTAGAGGTTGGGTTGGTTTATTCTTAAAGGGTATTTTAGGAAAGGGGTTGGTGCTGATGGTTTTCTTCTGTTTTAAATAGGAGTCCAATGTGTCTGCCTTGGTTGTGTAGTGAGTTGCCAATTTGTTTGTGAAATCTTGAGTAGTGGGATGACTTCCTTCCATGCATGTAGGTTTTCGAAATTCATTGAGCATTTTATAAAATTCCTTGGTTGTAGATTGAGAAATTTGAATTCTGTCTGAGTAGTATCTTTTTTGAGCTTTTTTGATTGATGATTTGTATATCCTGTTAAGTTTGTGTAACTGCAGTTTGTCTTGACTGTTGTTTGTTTTGAGCCAGGTCCGCTGCAACTTTCTGATTTGTTGCTTTATCTTTTTAAGTTCTGTGTTTCTCCAAGGTGTTGGTTTTCTTTTCTTGTGTTTAGTTTTTCTGAGTGGTATTATAATGAAGTGCTTACTTTTCTGAAAGGCAAGGCTCCTCCAAAAGATACTACTTGGATGAAAATGAGAATTACATCACAAGAGACAAAAGAGCATGACTACTATGAGCGATTGCTGCAAGCATTTCAGCAACACAATGGGCAGGAACATCTTGACATCTTGAGTGGCATGTGGTTCTTTGTATTACAGTTTGAGCTTGAGTTAAGTCAGAAGATCAGTATGCATATACAACATAGTGTGCTTTGCTGGAAGACAAAACCATTCGATGATATTCTGAGATATGAGAAATATTGTAGTGAAGAACAGGAAATGAAGCAAAATAAACTTAAGGAGAAGTTTATATTGGTGCAAACTAAATCGGCACAAAAAGGTTTTCAGAATCCGTAATTTGCAGGGAATTATGGTTAAATGCAGGGTGTTGGTTTCCAAACTGGAGTCCAACTTGTTCAGGGAGGTGTGATGGTTCCTCAGGGTTGAGGTCAAGGAGTTCCGGTTGATCGAAATTCTGATTTCAATGTTGCAACACTGAAGAAAACTACTCCATGTAATTTCTGTAGCCAAAGTGGGCTTTGAGGAGAGAGTGCGGGCTGAACTCAGTTAGAATGAGTGGAAATAACCAAATTCAAGGAAGAATCAAATGTAGGATGTAGCCGTTCAGCAAATGCAAGTGCCAATACAGACACAGGTTCCAGTGATGCAGGTCCCACAAGCCCTGATGGTCTCACAAAATATGGGAAACCCTAGTTTAAAAGTGAATCAGATGCCTTAATTGAATCTAAACCTATTGCAGACTCAGAATCAGAACCCATTTCAACAGTTACCTACGAAGGACAGCTTTGGCTCTGACAGTTCACAGTGACAGACCCTGATGGGGGAGGAAGATTGTGTACTTGATGCAGTCTTAGAAGTAGACCAGAGTGGACCATTTGTAAAAGGTGAGGTAAATGTCCACCAAGTGTCATTTGTTATAGACACTGGAGCTACCTGTTCTACTGTTAGAACTGCAAAAGTCCCAGATACCACTCTTGGGAAAGAAGATCCTAGTTGTAGTTAGAAGTGGACAGATAACAAATCCAGTTTCAGAAAACCCAGTAAGAACAGGTTAATTTGAAGAAAAACACCAGTTCATAGTATGTGATTCAACTCCTGTAAATCTGCTAGGAAGATTTGCTGTGCAAGTTAATTTGCACCATTTACTGTACACAGGAGAATGTCAAGTTTCAAACTCATGATGAGGATGTTGAATTCAAAATGTCCTGTTGCAGAGTTCCAAAAGGGTATACTGAGAGTCCTTCCATATTTAATCAAATCCTGAATACAATTCTTGGGTCTCTGTATATGCCTTGTGATTCAGCTCTGGTGCACTACATCAAAGACCTACTAGTGGCATCAAGCATTAGAGAAGCTTGCAGAAAGGATACCACTGCTCCGTTGAATCATCCAGCTGAGAATGGACATACTGTGACCCAGAGTAAACTGCAATACTGATAAAAAGAAGTGCAGTAATTGGGAAATATCATCGAAAAAGAAATGAGAAAGGTGTCACAAGGGAGAGTATAATCTATTTTAAGGATTAATCCACCCAAAACACAGAGATTAGTCAAATTTGTTCCTGGGAATGGTTGGCTACTGTAGACAGTGGATACCAATGTTTCCTGAGTGGCTAAGCCTTTATTGAGGCTGACACACAAAGATGTGCCTGATACACTTCAATGGGACAACAAATGCTTGAATGCTTTCCTAGAAATGAGATAAAGTCTCAGTTGTGCCCCGGCGCTAAGAATGCTTGATTACAGTAAAATGTTCACATTGTTTTGCAGCAAGAGGGAGCACCGTCCTCTAACAGTACTTCATCAGGTGCATGGAGATTCTCGAAGAACTGTGGATTATTTTTTGCTTACCCTTGACCCTTTAGCCGCAGGATTGCCTGGCTGCCTTAAGGTGGTTGCCGCAGTTGGTGTCAGTATAGAGAGAAGTGAAAACATAGTGATGAGAAATCCTTTAATTCACTCACTCCATAGAGATGTTGCTTACCGGAGCAAAAACACTCCATGAGAAATAGTAGGCTCACAAACTACAAGCAGCAAATACTTGCCACTGACAACATAACTTTGAAACAATGTCAGACATTAAGGGCCGTATTTATACTCTGGTTGCGCCGAATTTGCGTCGTTTTTTTCGACGCAAATTCGACGCTAAACTAACGCAAACTAACGCCATATTTATACTATGGCGTTAGACGGTTCGGGCGCCAAAGTGCCCGGAGTGTGCGTCATTTTTTAGCGTGAACCCCTTCCTTGCGTTAATGATATGCAAGGGAGGCGTTCCCGTCTTAAAAAATGACTCCCAGGCCTTTACGTGGTATTTATACTCCCGGGCAAAAATGACGCCCGGGAGTGGGCGTGGCCAAAAACGGCGCTTTTGCGCCGCTTTTTAACGCCTGGGTCAGGCATGGCGTTAAGGGACAAGTGGGCTCAAAATGAGCCCAGAGTGCCCTCCCCTGCCCCCAGGGACCCCCCCTGCCACCCTTGCCCACCCCAGGAGGACACCCAAGGACGGAGGGACCCATCCCATGGACATTAAGGTAAGTTCAGGTAAGTATTTTTTTTTTTTTTTTGTGGCATAGGGGGGCCTGATTTGTGCCCCCCTACATGCCACTATGCCCAATGACCATGCCCAGGGGACAGAAGTCCCCTGGGCATGGCCATTGGGCAAGGGGGCATGACTCCTATCTTTACAATGATAGGAGTCATGTTGATGGGGGATGGGCGTCGTTAAAAAATGGCGCAAGTCGGGTTAAGACGATTTTTTTGCCTCAACCTGACTTGCCCCATTTTAAGACGCCCATACGCCATTTTCCCCCTACGCCGGCGCTGTCTGGTGTACGTGGTTTTTTTCCACGCACACCAGGCAGCGCCGGTCTGGTAGCGCCGGCTAACGCCATTCAATAAATACGGCGCCCGCATGGCGCTTCAGAATGGCGTTAGACGGCGCTAAATTTTTTGACGCTAAACTGCGTTAGCGCAGTTTTGCGTCAAAAAGTATAAATATGGCCCTAAGTCCATCAACACTATCACAGTTGCGTGAAAATTATTTGGATGAAGGGGAAGTTGAACATAATTGTCTAGATATCATGGATCTATGCACCAAGCCAAGGCCAGACATAAAAGGCAAAGCTTTGATTGAGCCAAACTATGTAAACTTTGTGGATGGCTCATCTCTGAGAACCAGTGTAGGTGTCTTGACAGCAGCTTTTGCTCTCTGTACAATTCAAGAGGATGTGGAAAGTTCATGCTCTCAGGTGTTACCTCTATATAATTTGCAGAACTGATTGCCCTTACAAGAGTTTGCAGTCTTTGAACCCAACTGAAAGTGACTATATTTACAGATAATAGTCAATATAGCTTTAGTGTGGTCTATAACTTTGGAGAATTTTGGCCACAGAGCGGTTTCATGACCTCATCTGGCTCTCCGATCAGAAACCAGGAACATGTGAGGAAGTTGCGTGATGCATTGCAGGTGCCTACTGAAGTAGTCATTAAATGTGGAGCTCGCAGAAAAGCAATGAATATGGCACAGTTGGAATCAGACTTGCTGATGAAGTTGCACATTTAACAGGGCTTACACAAATGACTGAAAAAGACATTGCTTTTTCAATGTTGTTGTCAGTAGCTGATAGATGGGAACAGCTCAAGAAATTTCAGGAGGATACTCCAGAAGCAGAATAGCAAGGTTGGATCTGAGCAGGATGTGGGAAAAGTTCAAATGACCTTTGGGTTTTAACAGACAACGCTACCAAAATCCTCCAAAGTCATCCGGCACCTGGCAGTGTTCTAAATGTTTCTGTAGTGTTCAACCATTAACTAAGAACAAGGGTTGACATCTTGTTCAAGGCATTTGAACAATTTAAGTTTGCAGAGCAAGGATTATGAGAGCCCCCTGAAATCAAAGCCATACATTATACCTTTGATACTCCTTTGAACAGGGTATTTTTGGTTGAAAAAGCAGCAGAATGTCCATCAGTTCTGTGTCCTGAGGAGTCCCCGAAAGTATAAATGGGGTTCGAAACGCATCAATAGTGTTTTACCCTGGGAATGCTGTAAAAGATATACTGGGCACACAGGTAATTTGGCAGTAAAATATGAAACAACTAAAATCCCTGTGTAGTACTTATTTGGACAGTTGATTGGTACACTCTGGTTTTGTCCCATTTATAGGGTCAATTAATTACTATGAAACAGAGACAAGCCCATCATGAGTGTTGAATTTCAAACCTAGGACACACTTGTATGTCTTATTTTATTCATTGCTTTATTACTGAATGTCTAAATATGTTTTGTCTGTGCATGTTTTTTTTGGGCTACCCAAAAACAAAATGTAAATATATAGGTGGTCATTACAACCCTGGCTGTCGGTGTTAAAGCGGCGGTAAGACCACCAACAGGCCGGCGGTAAAAAAAATGGAATTACGACCGTGGCAGAAACCGCCAACATAGACAGCCACTTTAACAATCCGACCGCCACGGCGGTACAAACAAACAGCTTGGCGGTCACCGCCAACAGACAAGCGGAGGACAATGTACCGCCCACATTATCACAACCTACCAATCCGCCACCTTTTCCGGGGCAGATTCACCGCGAACAAAAACACAGCAGAAACTGGACTTTGAAGGGAAAACGCTCACCTCTACACACCCCACGAGGAACCAGGACGCCATGGAACCAGAGCTTGACATTTTTCCAGCCTTTATCTTCTTGCTCCTCTACCAGGAGCACGAACGCCGGCGGCGAAGACCACAGTGAGTACTGCACCTACGACACAGGGGAGGGGGGAGGGAAAAAACAGGGACACACACATGCAACACCCCCACCCTCACTCATGACAACACACACACTAATACAGCATGATACATTACAGTTACACCCCCCAACCCCCCGGAAGAATGCAAAGACAAAAGAAAATGAGTGTAACCATTGTAATCTATTAAAATCCAGTACGCAAAAATATATTTACACTATAAACAAATGTATACACCAAGAATAGAAGTCCAGGTATTGCACCATTAAAGTCCGTGGAACACTGGGTCCACACTGCATGGGCGAGGCCCACACAAGATACCCGAACATGACGGAGAGAACACTGCAGGGGCATCAGATAGAAACAAAACAGGCACCTCGGGGAAGGGAAAGGGTGAGCACCTCAGCCGGTTGAGTGCACAACTCCAAATCCACGAGGGGGCCACATGCCCAATGATCAATCCTGGGGAGTGCAAAGCCACAGTCTCACAAGTCTCTACAGTGGGTGGGTTGGCCACTGCTATATCCTGGGGAGTGCAAAGCCACGGTCTCACAAGTCTCTACAGTGGTTGGTTTGCCCACTGTACAATCCTGGGGAGTGCAAAGCCACAGTCTCACAAGTCTCTACAGTGGGTGGTTTGCCCACTGTACAATCCTGGGGAGTGCAAAGCCACAGTCTCTCAAGTGGATAACAGTCTCCACTGGCTCTGGAGGGGGCTTTGTGCCCAGAGTGCTTCATCCTGCCAAGGACAGACGTAGTGGATGTAAATCTCCACTGGTTCTGGAGGGGCCTTTGTGCCCAGAGTGCTTCATTCTGCTCGTGGCGGACTCAGTAGTGTCAGTGCTCTTGGTGCTCATGGGCCAGCGGTGCTTGTTGCGGCGGTGTCCTGTTCAGCGGTGCTTGTTGCGGCGGTGTCCTTGGCAGCGGTGCTTGTGGCGGCAGTGTCCTGTTCAGCAGTGCTGGTGGCGACGGTGTCCTGGTCAGTGGTGCTTGTGGCGGCAGGTGTCCTTGGCAGCGGTGCTTGTGGCAGCGGTGTCCTGTTCAGCGGTGCTGGTGGCGGCAGGTGTCCTTGGCAGCGGTGCTTGTGGCGGCGGTGTCCTGTTCAGCGGTGCTTGTTGCGGAGGTGTCCTTGGCATTGGTGCTTGTGGCGGCGGTGTCCTGTTCAGCGGTGCTGGTGGCGGCAGTATCCTGTTCAGCGGTGCTTGTGGCGGCAGGTGTCCTTGGCAGCGGTGCTTGTTGTGGTGGTGTCCTGTTCAGTGGTGCTGGTGGCGGCAAGTGTCCTTGGCAGCAATGCTTGTTGTGGCAGTGTCCTGTTCAGTGGTGCTGGTGGTGGCAGGTGTCCTTTGCAGCGGTGTTTGTGGTGGCAGTGTCCTATTCAGCGGTGCTTGTTGCGGTGGTGTCCTGTTCAGCGGAGGTGGTGGCGGCGGTGTCCTTGGCAGCGACTCAGCTGGTGGCGGTCCTGTCTGGGCCAGCGGGGTGTGGTGGTGGGTGTGCTGGTGATGGAAGTAGTGGCTGTAGATGTAGTGCATGCAGGTGTGAGTGGAGACGAGACTGGGAGGGATGAGGGAGATGAGGAGCCACTGCTCCTCCGCCTGATGATGCTAATGCACACATGTACAGGGAGACCACAAAAAGGGGGGGAGACAGAAGAAAGACATGTTCAGTGCATGCATTACCGCTACTGTTGGCAGACACGACAGACACAGAAGCCCCCTGCAATACGCCACGCACTTGGGGTCCAGGACGATATCTGCACACATAGATGTCACAGGAGCCTGACTAGGTGTAGTTGGCACTGTACCCAGGTGGGGTGGGGTACCACAGGGTCTGCCTGAAAAAGGGGACTTAACTAGCACACTCGTCCTGGCCTAGGGAAACACACAGCCCACCTCCCCCACCCAGACACCTCCACTGAGTGCTGAATCAGCAGAATGAGTGTGTACTCACCCCCTTGTTGCTGCTGTGATGCCCTCAAGCGCCCATCCAACTCTGGGTACGCCACCGCCAGGATCCTGAACATGAGGGGGGGTCATGGTGTGACGGGCACCCCTCCCACATTGGGAGGCCATCCCCAGCTGGGCCTTCGCTGTCTTCCTGCTCCAGCGGCGAATGTCCTCCCATATCTTCCGGCAGTGGGTGCTCCGTCTGTGATAGACCCCCAGGGTCCAGACGTCCTTGGCAATGGCACGCTAAACATCCTTCTTCTGGTGGGCGCTGACCTACATGAATTATACAGTGGAAAAAGAGAAGTTATTACCAACTGCACCGTCACAGTCATTGGCCCGCATCCCTATCCTTGCCATGTGGCACATGCACTCTCCGTCGTTTCATGCACGCATCCTTCTCCCCACCCCTATCTTTCATCCGCACCACTCCACACAGGCATTGCCCATACAGCATGCTCCCAGTGTACTTACCTGTTTGTCTGGAGGACCGTAGAGTAGCGTGTACTGGGGAGGACCCCATCCACGAGTTTCTCCAACTCTTCCGTGCTGAAGGCAGGGGTCCTTTCCCCAGACGCACAAGCCATTGTCTCTTCCTGAATGAGGTCACAGCAGCACTTGCAGTGTAGGTCCTCTCCTGTCGAAGATCAGGTATCGAGTGATGGAAGTGATAGGAAATGGCGGTCACGTCCACAGCGGTGCGTACCGTCACCGCCGGTGTACATCGTCATTGGCTCCTGGGACCCATAAGGTCCAATGTTAACCAATGCAGAATTGTGCCGCGGTCTTTGACCGCCTACCGCGAGGGTGTACAACGCCAGCGCAGTTACCTCACATCCCATTGTCCCACTTTACAGGTCAGGCAGCAGCCATTTCAGGGGCCCATATGGCTTTATTTTAACTGCGTCACACATACCTAGGCCTTGCCTCAACACTCATACAGGCAATATTCGGGTTATAAATGGTTTTCTGAGTAAGCTGTGTTTACGTACCTCTGAGTTGGTTGACTCTGTGTTCGCTGTTGTCCTTCATAGGCACCGTCCGCTGGGACATGTGAGGAGATGGCGGCATCCTCCAGTGTACAGACCACTAGTGGACCTGTCGACATTGGAGGAAAGACATGTGATCATCACCTACAGGCTTGATCGTGCCACAATCCTGGAACTGTGTGCACAGTTGGAGCCAGACCTTCTATCAGCTATCCGCCATCCCACAAGAATCCCCCCTCAAGTGCAGGTGCTGTCAGTACTCCATTTCCTTGCAAGTGGGTCATTTCAAACTACAGTGGCCAAAGCATCAGGGATGTCCCAGCCTATGTTTTCAAACGTGTTGTCCCGAGTGTTGTCTGCCCTGCTGAAACACATGCGGAGCTACATCGTTTTCCCTCAGGTGGAGGATTTGCCTACAGTGAAAGGTGACTTCTGTGCCCTGGGACATATCCCGAACATCATAGGTGCCATTGATGGGACCCATGTGGCCTTGGTCCCCCCCACGCAGGAGTGAACAGGTGTACAGAAACCGGAAGAGTTATCATTCGATGAATGTGCAGATGGTGTGTTTGGCCGACCAGTACATCTCCCATGTTAATGCCAAATTCCCTGGCTCAGTGCATAACACTTACATCCTGCGGAATAGCAGAATCCCTTATGTGATGGGTCAGCTCCAGAGGCACCGTGTGTAGCTATTAGGTGAGCACTTGGAAGCAAGTCACTGGGAATAGTTGTCTGGGTCTGGGGATATCCCTACAGGTTAGTGTGTGTCTAACAGTTGTCCCTCGCCATTTTCAGGTGACTCTAGTTACCCCAACCTGTCATGGCTACTGACCCCAGTGAGGAATCCCAGGACAAGGGCAGAGGAACGCTACAATGAGGCCCATGGGCGAACTAGGAGGATTATAGAGTGGACCTTCGGCCTCCTGAAGGCCAGGTTCCGGTGCCTCCATATGACAGGTGGTTCCCTATTCTACTCACCAAAGAAGGTGTGCCAGATCATCGTGGGCTGCTGTATGCGTCACAACTTAGCTTTGCGACGACAGGTGCCTTTTCTGCAGGAGGATGGTCCAGGTGGAGGTGTTGTGGCAGCTGTGGAGCCTGTGGACAGTGAAGACAAGGAAGCAGAAGAAGAGGACATCGACAACAGGAACTCTGTGATCCTGCAGTATTTCCAGTGAGACACAGATAAGAAGACAAACCTGCCTATTACATGTACTTTAACACTACTACCTCTCTACTGTCTGTCCTTTTCACCCAGTGTATGGTCACTGAGTTGTCACTTTCCCTTACAATTTCACAGATTTGGGTCCCACTGTGTGAAATCTGCTTTGTTTCCTCATGGACTAGAGCTGTGGGACATAGGTATGTTGACATTACATTTGAAAGAGCATTTTGTAACTGTAATTGCTAATACACTATTTTGAAATCACAGACAGACTCCAGATTGTTTTGTGCTTCAAGGGTGTTTATTAAAGTGCTCAATATTGGAGGGTGCTGTAACATGGTGAGGGGTGATGGTGGAGGAATGTCCATGGCAGAGTCCAGTCTATTAGTCTCACAGGTGCATTGCCCAAAGGGGCATAGGAAGTGGAGCTGGGGCAGTTTGAGGATGGACAGGGTGACATGGTAGGACAAAAGGATGACATTCAGGGCGGTCTCATTTCTTGGCGGGGGTCTTGGCATCGTTCTCTGTCTTTGTCCTGGATCTCAGGGACCGTTTGCGGGGTGGTTCTCTATCTGCAGGGGGTGGGGTGCTGGTGTGGTGGTCCTGTGGCGGCGCCTCCTGTCCACTAGCGCCAGCGGAGGTGGTGGGCAGTTCATCATCCAGGCTAGTGTCAGGGGCCCCTTGTTGCGCCACAGTGTCCTTCCTGGTGTTGAGGACTTCCTTCAGCACCCCTACGATGGTGCCCAGGGTGGAATTGATGGATCTGAGTTCCTCCCTGAAGCCCAAATACTGTTCCTCCTGCAGCCGCTGGGTCTCCTGAAACTTGGCCAGTACCGTTGCCATCGTCTCCTGGGAATGATGGTACGCTTCCATGATGTTGGAGAGGGCCTCGTGGAGAGTGGGTTCCCTGGCCCTATCCTCCCCCTGTCGCACAGCAGACCTCCCAGTTCCCCTGGGCCTCTGTCCCCTGAACGGTGTGCCCACTGCCACTGCCCCCAAGTCCCTGTTGTTGTTGGGGTGGTGGGTTAGCCTGGGTTCCCAGTAGTGGTGGACACACTGCTGATTGACGTGTCCTGGGGACAGAGGTATGGGCCCACTGGGTGGGTGCTGTGCTGGTGTTTCCAGAGGGGGCAAGCTCTTTGGTGGCCTGTGCCAGTGTGAAGGGAACCGACTGTCCCGAGGTCCCAGATGGGGCGGGCTGGTCATCTAGATCCAGTTGGACAGAGCTGCTGTCATCACTGTGGGCCTTTTCTGTTGGTGGTGTGGACATGTCTGCACCCTCCTGTGCGGTGACGTTGGGTAGGGGTCCTGCAGGGTTGTAAAAGTATGATTATTGCATCTGTGTGTGGCATGGTGTGCAATGGGTGGGTGACCGTGTACCTCAGTGCTTGCATTCCTGTGTGGGACCTTGTGTGAAGATGGTTTAGGGGGGTGTATGGGTATGTGCAGTGGCCATGCATTGATGATTGGTGATTGGTGTCCATGCTTTGGTGTTGCATGCAGGGCTTGGTGTTGGGATGTGTGGTTTGTGATATTAGGACATTTGTGAGGAGTAGGAGTGATGGGGATGGGGATGAGGGCGAGGGTGGGGGTATGTGATGGCATGCAGGTAGGCTGGGGGATATAGTAGTTAAGGTTTGACTTACCAGAGTCCATTCCTCCAGCTACTCCTTCGAGGCCCTCAGGATGCAGAATCGCCAAGACTTGCTCCTCCCATGTTGTTAGTTGTGGGGGAGGTGGTGGGGGTCCGCCGCCAGTCCTCTGTACCGCAAGGTGGTGTCTGGATACCACAGAACGCACCTTCCCCGTAGGTCGTTCCACCTCTTCCTGATGTCATCCCTATTTTTGGGTGCTGTCCCACTGCTTTTACCCTGTCCACTATTCTGAACCATAGCTCCATCTTCCTAGCTATGGAGGGATGGTGCACCTGTGATCCGAATAGCTGTGGCTCTACCCGGATGATTTCCTCCAACATGACCCTGAGCTCCTCCTCAGAGAACCTGGGGTGTCTCTGCCGTGCCATGGGGTGGTGTGGGTGATGTGTGGGGTGGTGTGTGTTGTGATATGTGGGGTGATATTTAGTGGTGTGTTGGGTGGAGTGCGTGGATGTTATGTGGGTGATGGTGTTGTGTGCCTATGGATGCTTGTTTATAGATTGTAGTCTCTCTCTCTGGCCTTTTTTTGGGATTTTGGTCGTAGGGGTTTGCGGATGATGTGGGTGTGTGTTTTATATTGTATTGGGTGTGTGGGAGTGGTGTGTGTATGTGTATCAGGTGTGTGTATTTTGATTTGTCCAATGTGGTAGTGTTTTGTAAGAGTGTGTATTTTGAGCACAGCGGTGTGTACCGCCAATGGAATACCGCGGTTGAAAGACTGCTGCGTGGATTCGTGGGTCGTGATAGTGTGGGCGTATTCCTGTTGGCGTGACGGTGGAGGTTTTGTTTTCACCAGTTTATCACTGACCTTTGGTGTGGTGGACTTGTGTGGGTGTCTCAATTTTGGCAGATTCCGAGCTGTGGGTCATAACGGCCGTGGCGGATTTCCGAGGCGGTGTGTTGGCGGTCTTCTGCACATCGGTAAGCGGCTTTTACCGCCAATGTTGTAATGACCCCCATAGTCTTGTTTTGTTTTTTTGGTTTTTCTGTGCAACTACATCTTGTCAAAGTGAGAACGAACAGAGGGTGTACTATGCAGCAAATAAATGGTGATCACATTCATTGAATGAGGTGCTCATGCATACAAACATATGTTCTCATAAGAAAGGTTAGTACTGGTGATTTTTTTCTTAGGTTTGATACTTGTAGAAAGTGGGCATTTCTCTGCTCTTATAGCTCTGTGTGCCTGCAGCCTATCTTCAATACACGTCTGGGTTGGGTGGCAGCTACACTTTGTGCATTCCCTTTAGACAGCCACAAACAGAAGAACATTAGGTTTGTCTAGGTATACCTCTGTATTCTGATGGCACTTCCTAGAGCGGAAAGGAGGGAAGGGCTGACACTTTTTCCTGAACAGGCAGTTCCTGTCACCACACAGAGGGCTGATTATCCTCTACTGATAGTCTGGAGCCATGGCTGGGAAGAAAGGACCTCTGTGCACTTCAAAGATCCTTCTTTTAAGTTTCTGCCACTTAAAAGGCACAACTGGGTATAATTGCTGGACCCATGACACCAGGACTTCAGTACACTTCTGGACCTTTAAAGACTGCCAGGAAGAAGGGCTGCTGAGCTGCTTAAAGGACTGCTGCTCTGCTGGATCCTACCTTGCTGGAATCTTGCATTGTTGAGCTTCCCTGCTGCCTGCTGTTCCCCTGCCTGGGTGAGAAGGACTGGACCTGCATCACTTGAACCCAAAGTAACTCCAGGGGCTTGCTGGCTTGCCTTCTGTTTTCTAAAGTCTCAGAGACACAAAAGATTTCCAAAACTCCTGCTACAGCTTGTGGACTCTGCCAACTGTAAGTTCTGTCCTGCCAAGTGATGCCAACCCAGTTCTGGCTGCTCCTTGAAAGAAACCACAGATCAACCTAGTTGCACCAATCATAATGGACGCATCGCCTCACCAGTGCATCGCTGCTGCTGTGTGGATCGAGGACACCGCACTAGCAAAGACAGCGCACTGCTGATGTGAGGATCGGAGCACCCCATTACTGACTGTATCACTTTTATCCTGTGTATCAGTGCTGATGCATTGCTTCACTGCTTTCTTTAGCACTCACGGACCCAGAACCGATGCATCAACATTGCTGCACTGATCACAACCGACGCATCTCAAGGACCAATGTACTTTTGGTCAGCGCACCCTGTGAGGATCGTGTAGCCAGCCTGCGCTCCATCGCAGTAGGCCTGACCTTTTGACTTCAACCCAGTCTAGTGCGACCAGGGAGCCCCGATTGGTGCTTTCTGCTTCTAAGCACTACAGTTTCATTTATTCTTTAAAAATTCATATCTCAACTCCTACTTATTGGATTTTTTTTACTTTTGGTCTTGTTTTGATCATTAAATCAATTAACCTCTATTTGGCTAACCTGGTGTGGAGTATTTTTGTGTGATGTTCTCACTGTTTTACTCTGAAGTGTTGCACAAATACTTTACACATTGCCTCAAGTTAAGCCTGACTGCTCTATGCCAAGCTAGCAGAGGGTGAGCTCAGGCTAACTTCTAGTGTGTATCTGACTTACCATGACTAGGACTGTTGTTTCTGCTTGGGCAGCCTGTGCAATCATTGTTTTTATGAAAAAAGGAAAAGTGCCATATCCATACAAACCATATAAAATTATTGTGTTACATAAATAACAACCAATGGAATATCTGCAAGAAGTTGTGGACTGGCAGACACCGACCTCCAACAAAGACATACATATTTTCCTCAGATTTTTTTTAACTACTCAAGTTCCTTTATATCTGACTTTTCTGCTCTCATTCTTCATTTGGCTACACTTACCACGAAACAGACAGATGTACCTACACCTTTTTTTTAGTTCTAGTTTGAGGTAATCAGCAGGCAGCTTTGCCTCAAACCCTGCTCTTGGAACAGATTCTGCCTGTCGAGCTTCATTAGGGTCACTTGTGTAGGCTTTATGGGAAAGAAAAGATCAAAAGTGAAGATAGGGCAACCACTCTTCATTAGTGACTGGTAAAGGATGAGGTTGATTCTCAGCTTAAGGCGTCCTGTCACTATGTATCAACTGGTAGTTGATACCTTATACCTGAGTTTGACAAGTAGATTTCAGTATTGTGCAGAAAGTATCAGGGAAGTATATATATAATAAAGAATATGGAATAATTTATCACTGGGTGCCTAAATACAAATGGTGACTAACCCCATGGATTACTAGGAGGCCTTCTGAAATCCAAGTTTGCTATTGTACACCTGATGTTTCGAACATATATACAGCACAAAACCAACAGCTTTACAAAAGGGTAAGGAGGAACACGAAGGCTGCGAAAAGTGGAAGATGTGAGGGACTGAGGAGGTAAGCAAAATGGCAAATGTGAGGGAGCACAAAGACGGTATATGAACTATAGCATCATGGTCCTGGATCTCAACCATCCCTGATGCAAAACTATTGTATGGCATACTTTTCTTAAGGGGTAAGCTGTCCTGGAACTGGCACACACTAGTCCTTTCCCTATATACCACAGGCCTGTCCTCCAGACTCTCCACTCTTGGAAATCCAGCACACTTCTCACCGTTTTCTTTGTGTTATTTGTTAGTAAGCTTGTTGATTTACCCCCTTCATGCTTAGCTGTTTGTGTTTGCCTCCTGCTGTTTCTGTTTATGGGTGCCAGTTATGTCTGACCTCCCGGAATTCTAACACAGAAAGAAGGAGGAGGTAAACCTCGCCATGATTGTTCCCCTGATAAAGCTCCACTGCTCAGCACCGAACCAGGGCAGCTCTTTAAAATTCCAGAGTCCAGTTAGTGATCACTAGTAGGGTTAGCGGAAGTGATGGAAATAGAGGTGAGCAGCACCCATGACCTCTGCAAACACCACTGCCTGGCACTGCTCAGAGCCCTACACTGCCTCCCTATCACTCTCAATAGAGCCCAGATGTACAGCACCATGTTATGAAGTCACTAGGAGAATGACACAACATTAGTTTACTGGGCCTCTGACCCCCAGTGAACCACTGCTCAGATTGGGCCATGTTCTGGAAGTGAGTTGACCATGTGCCGCTACCCAGACTGGAGAGGCTTTGCTAGAAACATCATTATGGGTGGAAGATTGACATAAAGAAATACATAGAGATGACAACCACAACGATATGGTGCTGACCTGTTCAATTTTTCGAGGATACATTGAACCCCAATCTTGTGGTCCACAACCCATTACCTAGATGTGGAGCAGGTGGAAGAGACAATTAAGCAAGGACATCAGGATCCAGAAGCCTGTGCCTGAGGTATTGCCATTCTCTTTGTGTCCTATGTGGAATGGAACCTGACTACTAGCCACTGTAGTGGGTGATCAGCTGAGGAATAGATGTAAAAGCTGCTTTGCATTCTCTGCAGACTAAATGATCACTATCATGTCCTGACATTTACTGTGAAAATTGATATAAAGAGGTTGGTACCTGAGGGGAGATATGTCTGTCTACTCAGCCCATCTGGCCAACTCTATCGACACAGCCAAAATAACTGGATGTTTGTGTACTACTGGGCACAGACTAGAGTCTGTTGTAACATTCAGGTACACCTGTGATACCAGAACGAGTGGTATGGCATTCCTTTGATGCTCAGGGCATGAGAGGACAGTCTGGGCCATGCAGATTCAAGGTCCAATGAATAACACCCTCTTGAACAGATACCACTGGCACCCCATATCACAATGACTCATGAACCAAGAACTGCTGGGGCCCTTTGCCAAGTGTGGATGTCAATGTGAATTGATACCATGTGCTCCCTGGGGTGTACGCCTGTCAATTTGTTCACTTGAAATCCATGTCTACCAGCTGCCCAGTACTACAACTCCTGTTCACTCAATCGCTTGCTAGCACCCTGGTGGCACAAAACAGGATCCTGCAAAGGTGTTGGACACCACATTGGAAATGATCCATAAAGGGATCTCAATCATAGGTATTGCTATGGCCTAGTTTGATACTACAGGACCTGTAATGTCTGCGAAAGTGAAATCTATAGGAACAGACCTGGCATCCTTCAGCAACTAAAAGAAGTTAGTCAATCAGACATGGCAACACCCATGACTGGGTACAAGATATTTGCCACTTAAAATCTAAAGTCATTGATCTTGAATACTGCACCAGGTGAAACAATATTTGGCTATAGGGAGACCCTGAGAAGATGAAGGGTGCAGATATGATCAGATTTTAACAGATTTCGTCTCAAGCTCCTAGAGATCTCCTTCCCATTCCCATTAGAGTTTTACAGGACCCAAAGGATCAAGGTGCAGAATCAGCCAACAAATCATCCTTCCCCTCTGCCTCTTGAGGCATCATCATACACAACTTATCCACCAAACAGCAAAAAAGAGGAACAGACCATCCCTGTATTACGGCCTATCAACAATTGGAGCTGGAGGGTCCTATAGTGCTATCTGAGATTCAAGAAGCCATCTACTCTCTAGCCAATGGCAAAACTCCTGGCCCGGACTGCTGCCAGTGGAGTTCTACAAGGCATACTCTTCCCAACTCGCACCTCAACTACAAAATCTTTATGAGGAGGCCCCAGACCTAGTAAGACTCCCCAACACACTCTGGGAAGCCATGTTAATTTCACTACTCAAACCACATAAAGACCACACTAGCCTTCATTGTTTTGGCACTCCTAAACACAGACTATAAAATACAGGATAAAATTATAGCGACAAGGCTAGCCCCTTTGGTACCTAAACTAGTGCACATGAATAAAAATGGATTTGTGCCAGGCTGTGCGATATCCCTCAACTTACACTGCTTTTTTGGTATTCTGAGGCTGTCTTGTGATTGACTTAAAGAAGGCATTTGATCAATTGGAATAGCCCTTCTTCTTTAAAGTTCTACTGCGATATGGATTGGGCCCTCACTTTCTTCAACTGGTGAGACTACCATATGCCCTCCCACAAGCTTGGACATTACATCTCGCCACCAATCCATATAGAGATGGGCACGAGGCAGGGATGTCCACTATCCCCCCTACTTTTTGCCTTGACTATAGAGCCTCTGGCTACTGCACTTCGGCAGAGGGGTCATGCCTGTGGTATACCCCAAAGAGACAGGATCCATTCTGTATCTGAAGGAAGCTGGCCTGGTGTGTGGTGGGTACCCACAGTACTTAGACCTTATACCAGGTCCAGGTATACCCTCTTAGTGAAGTGTAGGCAGTGTCTAGAAGCCAGGCTTTCTATAGGTGGCTGTGGATGAGCAGCCAAGGCTTATCTAGGAGACATTCAAACTTGTGCAAAACCACAGTAGTCACACAGCACTTGGACACATGAAAGCAAACACTCAGTTGTACAAAAATAAAGGTACTTTATTTTTAGTCACCCAGTATCACAAAATACCACAGAGGCAACTCTCCAATAGAGGTAAGTAATACACTAATTATATCCACTATTAAACAGTAATAGGCACAGAAAAGGTAAGTAAACAGTGCAAATAGCAATAACCAATCGTGACCCTAGGGGGAACCCAAACCATATACTACAAAAATGGAATGCGATCACAGGACCCCCACCTAGGTAAGTAGAATGTTTAGAGGGGAGCTGGGAGTACCAGAAAACCACAGACATCAGTAATACAGTAATACAGTACAACCCTTACCCATCCCCCCCCCCACCCCCCGGTGACCAGGAAAGCAGGAGTAAATCACTGGAATTTTCCCCAAACCTCCCAAAAGGAAGGAAATGAAAAAAAAGACACCCATACAAGACTGCAAGAAACCAGCGGTGGATTCCTGGAAAGGAAGACCTGTGGAGAGAGGGGACCAAGTCGAGTCCAAAAGTGTCAGTGGAGTCCAGGAGGAGTAGGTGCTACTGCCCACCCAGCGTTGGTGGTCGATGGTGAGGAAGAACAGGTCAGCACTGCAGCCCTGGAGCCGGAGAAGAGTTCCTGATGGATGCAGAAGATGTCTCCCGCTGGAGTGAAGATTGCAGATGGATGTCAGTGCAAGAATTCCACCAATAAGCCTTGGCAAAGGCAAATGTCCCAGTTGGCGCAAGGCCCAGGAGGACTCAACCCAGGAAGACTGTGCATCACAGGAAGGAGTGCTGGGGCCTGAGCTGCATGTAGCCTGAAGATCTCTTGGAGGAGATGCCAACAAGCCTTGGTAGCTGCAAGAGATGCAGTGCTCAGGGGTGCTGTCCTGCGTGGGAAGGAAAGAGCTTACCTAGACCAAAGCTAGACAGCTGGCAGAGAGGACCAAGAGGACTACTCCGGACCACCACCTGTGATGCAGGATCCACGCAGCTCAAGATGAGGGGAGATCCACACAGCCGGTTGTCGTTGCAGTAGGTGCCTGCGGATGCAGGGGAGTGACTCCTTCACTCCAAGGGAGATTCCTTCTTGTTTCTTGGTGCAGACTGAATACTTGACACCCTCAGAGGATGTACAGCCGGGGGAATGTTGAATTTGCTGGAAGGAGCCAGATAAACAATGTTACAGAGCAGAGTCATTACTGTAGCTGCAGATTGTTGGTTCCTGTGAAGTCCAGCTGCGGTTCTAGTGGTCAGAAGTCAAAGTAAATGTTGCAGAGGAGTCCTGCTGGAGTCTTGCATGTCAAATCTGAGGACCCACCCAAGAGAGAGACCCTAAAGGAGCTCTGAGCACCACCCCTGGGGTGGCGATGGACAAGGGAGTGGTCACTCCCCTTTCCATTGTCCAGTTTCATGCCAGAGCAGGGACTGGGTGTCCCTGAATCGGTGTGGACTGTTTTATGCACGGAGAGCACCAAATGTGACCTTCAAAGCATACCAGTGGCTTGGGGAGGCTACCCCTCCCAAACCAGTCATACCTATTTCCCCAGAGAGAGGGTGTTACTTCCCTCTTCCAAAGGAAGTCCTTTGTTCTGCCTTCTTGAGCTTGATTAGATCAAGCAGCAGGAGGGCAGAAACCTGTCTGGGGGGGGCAGCAGCTTGGGCTGCCCGGAAAACCCTGTAAGACTGGTGGTAGCAATGCTGGGGGTCCTCTAAGTAGCCCCCAGAGTGCATGGAATCATACTTCCAATAGTTTCAACAGTATTGGGGCATGATTCCGACATGTTTGATACCAAACATGCCCAGGTGCAGAGTTACCATTATGTAGCTGGACATAGGTAGCACCTATGTCCAGTACACAGGTAAAATGGCATCCCCGCACTCACGAAGTACAGGAAAATGGAACTGGAGTTTATGGGGGCACCTCTGCTAGTGTAGGGGTGTCCTTAAACACAGGTACCTGCACCCTGCACTCTGGACTGAGAGGGCCTATCATAGGGGTGACTTACAGTGACCTGGTGCAGTGACCTGTAGTGAAAACGGGTGCATACACCCATTTCACACAGACTTCAATGGCAGGCCTGCAGAACCCTTTGCATTGGCTACCCATTTGTGGCAGAATAACTCCTGCAGCCCATAGGGATCCCCTGGCACCACAATGCCCTGGTGGGTACCTGTGTACCATATACTAAGGACTTACATGGGGGGTCCAGTATGCCAAATGTGGGAAGAAAAAGTACAGTTATCAAAATTTACATGAGAGAGAATAACCACTGGGGTCCTAGTTAGCAGGATCCCAGTGGACACAGTCAAACACACTGACAGCAGACAGAAAATGGGGGTAATGATGACAACGAAAGAGGCCACTTTCCAACAGTATCCTTGTATGCGGATGATCTACTTATATACGTTTGTGACCTGACTGCCTTCCCTCAAGATATCATAGCCCTCTTTGATAAGTATGCGGGGATATTGGGTCTAAGAGTTCATTTCGCCAAATCCTGTGTTTACCCAATGTTCCATACTATGGATGACCCACGCCGCATCCCTGTTGCACCTGAGTTAATCTGGCAACCAACCACATTTAGATCTCTTGGTATATAGGTAAACTATACTGAGACTAATCTTTTTGATGGTAACCTTGTACGCGCTTCTGTGACTCTGCAAAGCTAGATGGCTTTCTGGAAGACCATACCGCTGTCTCTGATAGCCAGGGTGGTGCTCGTTAAAATGATACTTTTACCTCATCTTTTATATTATTTTGTTAATCTCCAGTTGTATGTCCCAGCCTTTGTTTTCCAATCTTCAGTGCGTGAAATACACTGCTTTATCTAGATTGCTTCCTGCTGTAGAGTAGCCCTTACTAAACTTTACCGACCAACAGAATTGGGTGGATTGTCACTACCAAATCTAGAGCACTACAATTTTCCGCACAGCTACAGTAAGTGGCTCGTTGGTTCTCCTCCCAATGCCTCACAGACACTACTAACTTCAGTGAATGGTCACATTGCAAATTGTTACATTTATTTCACCCTTGTTCCAATCCTCCCACTTCTGAGTCCCTGTTATTGAACCTAGTGTACCGCTGCTACCGTATGTGCCATTACCTCACTAGAGATCTGGTCCCCTATTCACCAGCCATCCCACTGCTTAGGACACCACGTGGCACACATGTCACCTCGACCACCGAATTAGCCCCGTGGCATGTAGTGGGACTTCATACATTGGGGGATCTTTACACTGATGGTAAGTTCTACACTCATGACACTCTAATGGAGGACACTGGCTTGCCCCTGGGAACGTTGCAACGAGCATGGGGCAATTTGACATGCGAACCCCAAATGCATCTCACATGCATCTCACATTACGATATTTGCATGTTTTTGGAGAAGGGAGGCACGTGGTGCATTAAATATCAAACTCCTCACTTCTGGTCCGCCCAGGGTCCTCCATGGAAAATGGGAGGGGGACAAAGGGAGACAATTTACTGATAAGGAATGGGCAGCAGTACCAGAGGGTCCCAAGCGTGTCCCACGCAATACGAGATTTCAATTAATACAATACCATGTCAGACAAAGGGCCTTCCTTACCCCTGTTAAGATTAACAGATACTATATCCACACTGATGCTGCATGCCTGCGCTGCCACAATTGGGGAGCAGATTTATTACACATTATGGATGTCCCTGAGTCTACAACCCTATTGGACAGCAATCCTGAACCGTTTGTCCCACTGTGTCGGCCGATCCATACTGCAAACCTTGGAGACTTGTATTTTTGGATTGTTTATAGGAAATGCTATGTCCCGTTTCCTTGACCTGAGCTTGTTGGTGGCCAAATGCTTTATAACTCGCAGATGGTGTGCCTCTGATCTACTGACCTATGAGGTTTGGACGCAATCACTGAGTATTTGGGGAAAGGGAAGAAAAATGGCTCTTCATCGCGAAGATGCCCTGGGTCTACGCAAAATACCCAATTGTATCTCAATGGGATTTGATCCTTTCAGATCTTTACATGCCTCTTACCACAGCGCCAGGCTGCCATTAGACTCGGGCACATGAGGCTGCTATTCATAATGAGTCACCCCCCCCTCTGATCACAACATCAAACATGGGGTGAAGCCCTACCGACTGTAATTATGCCTGTACGATTATAAATTAATTAATACTACTGTTGTTATTGTGTTATGGAGATGCTTGTCACGAGGATGTAGAAATCCAATTGCTGTCCTGCTGGACTTAACAAGAAATGGCATTGATTTAAATGCCTATATCTTTTCTTTTTCTCCTTTCTTTCTCCCTAACCTGTATACTATATTGCAATCGTGCCTATTAGATCACACTGTTATGACAGTATTTTGTTTAATTCCTTCTTTCTGATTGACGGTTAATGTATATCACATGCAAGTATTACTTAAGTACTCTTCTATGTTACATGACTATTGTGTGTGTTTCAATACAAATGTAATAAAAACAAATTAAGAAAAGAGGAACAGACCATTTCTGCTGTGGGGAGATCCCTTACACATCTCGGCACACTTATTGCTTGATATGAATAAAAAGAAGTAAACATTCTCTGCAATGAGATCCAAACTTCAACAGTGAATACTCTGAGCCTGAAGGAACTACACACCAAAGTTATGGAATCCATCATTACTCCTGAGCAAGGGCATTTGGAGACTCTAGAGGAGTTTTGCCCACATCATCTTCTGACCAGTCATGTATAGTACATGACCCCTGGGACACCATGCCAACCTTCGGACAGAGCTGGATTAAATCAGATTGTTGAGACACTCACAAAAGAAAGAGATAAGTCCAAGTCACCCCTGAAAGGAAGTCACTTTTAGCTATTGCTATCAACTTCTTAGAGCCTCCTACACCATTTAGCTGTAAGTTTGTTCAATATGCAACTTTTAGCCTGTTGCCTCATGCAAGGTTTCTGACACACAGGCTTTTACTTAGAATATGAAGCCTCTACTCATTGTGAGTAGCTAGACTCCTAGGCCCATATTTATATTCCCTTTGCGCCGGATAATCCAGCGCAAACTTAACACCATATTTATACTTTGACGCTAGGCCTGTCTAACATCAAAATATCCTAGTGTGTGCCATTTCCTGGATGCGTGAAACCGCCTTGTGTCAATGAGATGCAAGGTAGGCGGTCTCGTCCCAAAAAATGACTTAAACACCCGTGCACCATATTTATCCAACCGTGCAAAAATGGTGCACGGCTGGTAGGCGGACGCCTGGGTCAGGGCAGGCGTTAAAATGGGGCAAACACACCACTACTTAAGGAAAACTCACACAAGCAACAACATAGCTAAAAAAGAAAGATATGGAGGTGATACTCATGCAGCATGCACGAAGGCGCAGAGCACAGGAGCAACAGCAGCAGCTACCACCACATCAACATGGACCCCAAAGGCAACGCAGAAGGCGGGAGAGGATATTCAGGACCAGGACAACCCTTTAGGGCCTCAGGGAACATGACATCATCCAGAGGTACAGACTAAACTTGCAAGCCATACAGAAGCTGCTGCGCCACATTGAGCCACAGTTGGCACCCAGCTTGCAGACACCCCACATCATTCCACTGGAGACCAAGCTGCCAGCTGTCCTGCACATGTTGGCAAGTGGCTCTTTTCAAACCACTGGTGCCCTGGTTGCCGGGATCTCACAGCCCTCATTCTCTGCCTTCCTTCCCAAGGTACTTGATGCCATCATCTCCCTCACACCACACCACATCAGCTTCCCCAACACACAGCAGACGCAGCAGGAGACCAAACAGGGGTTTTATCAAATTCATGGCTTCCCGCAAGTGCTTGGTGCCATTGACTGCACACATGTCCGGATTGTGCCACCTGCTGTAACGGAGCATCTATACCGCAACAGGAAGCACACACACTCCATCAAATGTTCAGGCCATTGTGGATCACCGTGGATTGTTCACCAACGTCATGATAAAGTATCCTAGGAGTGTACATGATTCATTCATTTTCCGCCACAGCACCATCAATCGGCACTTCCAGGATGGAAGTTATGGCAATGGCCTATTTGTTGGTAAGTACAGAAACCTAGTAATTTACACACAGCAACCCTGTAGGATACCCAACACATACACCACTACATTGACACGTGGCCAGGAAGACAGTGAGGTGTGACACTGGTAGTCATGTTTGATATCCAGACCCAATGGGATACACACCTATAGACAAATGACAGATGCAGATAACAAGAGATGCCACTCTAGAGCCACACGGGACCAATTTAAAACCACACAGTGACAATGACATGGCCTTAACTGACAGCACAACTTGGGAGATGAACCTTCCAAAATCACATCAATAACACTCAATCCCACACCCTTCCAAGCAATACATCCTGTGTAAGGGGTGTGTAATGTGTGTTGCTGGAGGTCAGACACCATGAGACACAGAGCATTATGACGCAGACCCTAATGAAGGTGACATGGAATCATTGAGGAAGTACCAACATCTCACATCTCTCCTGGGGTGACATTGCCAGCTAGCAATAAGGAAGTGGACTGTGCTATGAAAACATGTGGATGCGACACTAATGCAAAGTGCACACTGCTACACATACGGATTGAGACAATTCCCCATATACATAACAGATGTACAGGCAGATGGACCTTCCGACACTAAAACCTTCACCCCCACAACCAAGTTAGCTAGCTTACCTGGAGAAACTTCAGTAGTGTAGGTACACGTTTGCACATGAGCCAACTTGGCGAGGGCACAAAAATAGGTTGGTATAGAACTTGTCACACATTGGATAATTGTGCATTGGCGATTGTGAACACTTCAGTGCTGCCAACTTATGGAGATGTGTTGTGCATTCTCACCTAGCCAAAGCAACGGGCCTCACTGTTGCATTTCACCTGCAATTACATATGTCGAATTGAATAGGATGTTCCGCCCATATAGTGCAACCATGTTACCACCAAAGTGGAATCGATTGTGTGTGTGGAAGTATCATGTCACCTCCAGTGAAGGCACACGGACACTCCTTTCACATTACATAACGCATGGGAGATACACACTGAACAGCAAGTTTCTAAAAATACCACTGATATCATGTCAATCAGCCAAACATCAGTTTTGATAGTCAAACAACCCATTGCAGAAAGAACATCACAGAAGCCTAGGATCCCACACAATACCACTAACACAGATGAGTCACAGATGACACAAGATAACAACTGCCATGCAAAGTGACACTCCTGGTGCAAACAACAACAAAATGCTTACCTTCATTTTCTCTTTCAGCTGATCAGGGTTACGGGATCCAGCCATGGATCATGACCCCAATTGCCAATCCAAGCACAGCAGCAGAGCGTGCCTATAATGATGCACATCGTAGGACACTCACCATAGTTGAGAGGACTTTTGGCATCCTGAAGTCCAGATTCAGGTGCCTGGACATCACCGGAGGCAGCCTCATATATTCACCTGAAATGGTCTGCAAGATCATTTTGACCTGTGCCATCCTGCACAACATTTGTGTGAGGAGGAACATTCCTCTCTTGAACCGGATCAACAAATGCCTGAAGAGGAGGATGCTGTCTGTGAAAATGAGGGGAAACATCCAACCACAGCTGCAGGATTGCATTGGAGACAACACATCGTACAAAACGTCTTCTAACTATAGTCACCATCACCACTTTGTTATCATATGTAATTAGACACCTCACTTCATCACTCAACCATGCTCTGGGTAATTATTTATGCATTATATGATCCCTAAGAATCATAATCAGAGTATAGCCTAATGGAGCATTGCAGAAATACAAATTTGCATACTGAAAAAGCCACATCACATTTGATGGTTATGAATGTACATCAAACATCACATACAGTGTTAATGACATATATCCTGTCTATTTCAAATTTGAAGGGCAACACGAGAGGACCACAGCTATGAGACTCATCCATGTTGCCAACATGGTCCATTGCAGCATATGACACACAACTGAGACACCATCAATCATAAGGTAAAAAAGTGCTTCATACATGAGGCAGTGGATTTGCAATTTTATTGGTAACAGGAATGTATGACCAGACCCTAGACCTCAGCTATCTCTGCAAGGAGCATGTGTGACAAGAAATGCATCAAACCTGAAAATGGATAGCACAAGTGTCCCAGGTATGACAAGCATTACTCACAAGACATGCCCTGCGTAGTCCATCCCAGGTAATACATCCTGCCACTGCCATGTTTTAAGTCTCTCCCCACCCTTCTCTAGGGGGTCCTGTAAATGGACTATCTGTACCCTGAGAATCTTCATCTACACACACCCAGACTCCCATTCTGACTCTTGTGTGCTTCCCTCTTCAGTATGGCATGCCATAGTCATAGTTCATCAGTCTGCATGAACTTGAGGTCCGATAAAGCACTGCCTGGTAGTCGGTAAGACCTGTAATCAGCTGTCTATTGCTTCCCATGTGAAATGTCCAGTTGGCCCTTTGAACTTGATGCTCAACTCCAGGACTTGTGAGAGACTGTAGGTGCACACACCTGTGAGCACTTCCATGCAGACCAACCATTTGAACCTGCCCTGCCCTTGCTGCTGCCTGGAACTGCCTACAAGCTGACATTTTCTGAGTCTCCTTGTTGTGCATTGGCGTACAAATCACTTGTGTACCAGAGCCCTTGGGAGATTGTGTAACATTGCAGACCACAGCACAAACTGTTTTTTGTTCCCACAGTGTTGTTCCTGCTTGTCCCAGTCAGAGTCTGTTCACTGTGTATTTGCCTTGTTCATGCTTGTTCCTGACAGAGCCTGCATCCTGTTAGCCACACTGTTTCCAGTCTTTGCGTTAACCATAGATGTTCCCTGTGACTACATTTGTCTCATAGTTGCTTTCCATGCCCTCTGTTTCCTCCTGGGGTATTGTGCCTGGTAGGTCTACGATGAATCCTCAAATGTATAGTATAGTTGAATAAGTTTACTTATCTTATTCTGTTGTGGGACATGTATTCAAATGGCCTAATCCAGCCCCCATCCCTTGTCTGGTTTTGCATGTATTCATTAGTGCCAAACAGTGACAGTGTGCTATGGCTGTATGCATGGATTTGGTACGGTGCCTACAGCACAACAAACAAGGGTTTCTAATGTGTATGTAAGGACAAAACATGTTTGTGCCCTGACGGTCCACACACAGATTCACTTCTGCCGCCACCTTCTGATGGGGCTTGCGTGGCAACTAGCTGTGAGATTAATCAGCACAGAGGCACTGATGTTCCCTGTTGCAGTGGGAATTTTAGAGCCCACCCTGCGTGCAAATGTTGTGATGAAACCTGCCTATTTCCTATTACTGATCCATAACGTATTTGAGCACACCAAGGTTGCTCTGTTGTCAGCCTTATAAAAGTTCTGCAGTACCATAGCTGGACTATCCCAATGTGTGTCGTTAGTTGATCTTTGGCTTTTGGTCAATTCTGCTTTGAAAGATACTCTGTTAATTCAAGGGTTGGCTCCACAGACTCATGACTAGACTTGCACGTAACTGTGACAGCATTCAGGCCAATAGTGACACAGGTTACACATGGCCACACGTTTGAACTGGACACCTTTGTGCAATGAGCCACTGTAAATATGTGAACACATGCAGCATGGTCTGCTGGTCCTCCACTGCCACAGGAGAAACATAGGTCATTTACATGACTCAAACTGTGGTGTACATAACAATTTTAGGATTGGATTTGAGACTCTGTGTCACAAACACTGTACCTACCTAGCATGTTCAAATGATGGACTCATGGGTAGTATACACACAAGTGACCATGAAGTGGTATCCAACATTTAATTACATGTTTTGTCCCCAAAGTCAAGGAAGTACACACAGCAAAAGACGCAACAGATATAACAAACACATATCATGACTTCTGTACCTCAATGAATGGCATCTGATGGTTATACACATTTATAACACATTCATACATGCACATTATACCAACATTTTCTCGTGATGTTCCCACAGAGGCACAATAACAATTTGAAGAGCCAATTCACAGAAATAAACACACAGGCCATGAGTCTGTTTATTTAGTTGTGTAGCCTTGTTGTCCTCTGTTGATGCAACGCCTGCTCAAACTAGGAAATACTAATTTTATTCCCAACGTTTATGTTGCGTCAGTTAAGAGAGCTAATCCTGCACAACAACATGAGTATTATGGGCCGCAGTAGTATGGTCTGCCACATGTGCCCAAACACTAGAACACACACTGCAGGTCATACAATCCTAACTTTGTATAGTTATAGGCTGCATGCATGTAAAAAATTGAAAAATCACAGAAACACAGTTTAAGACAGATTTTTCTACACAAACGTGTAAAAAAAGACACATATGCGTTAAAAAATTATGCTCACACACATTATACATCAATTGGTCACTAGCGTTAATTCCAACACCGCACCCCAGGAAATCGGTTATCCATTTAAAATGTATTGATCCTTGAATGCGGGGGAATTTTCATGCATATGCGTCAAAAATATTGACCCAGTAAGCGTCATAAAATTACACGCAATACAAAAAAATGGCCTGTAATTGGACAGGAAGTGATGTAATAGGACATCCTGTTTACAGAAATGGTACAGTGGGTGTACTTTCACTTTGCAGTCTGTGAGTATTCTAGACTGTGTGGCTGTGTCTTGAGTTGTCTCTGTGAATATTGTGATTTTGTCTCTTGTGTGCATTTGCTATTGTATTTTGGTGTTTTGTAAGTGTCTGTGGTAATCTGTGTAAGTGTTTTTTTTTGTCATTTATTGTGATTAGATTTGTCTTTGTACTGTTGGGAGTGTGTTTGTGGGTATTGTTATTTGAGGTATGGTTGGGCTGTCTGTGGGTTAGTTAAGTTTCCTTTTCATACCTCCTTTCCCTGTTTTTCCCTCTACCCTTTTCTATCATATTTTGGTTGAGATGTTGGGAAGGCCACGCCTGGGGACAATGGGTGAGGAGGAGCTAGGGGCTTTTGTGTGGCTGGTGTGCAACTTCCTCCCCCTGATGTTGGAGGCTGGGGGCTTGGTGATACAGAGGTATCACACGGAGGCAAGGAGGCTCAGGTGGGCAAAGGTGCTGTTCCACCTGACAAGAATCTTCAACAGCCAGCGCAACGACC
The DNA here is from genome assembly GCF_031143425.1 of Pleurodeles waltl. Lineage (NCBI taxonomy): Eukaryota > Metazoa > Chordata > Amphibia > Caudata > Salamandridae > Pleurodeles > Pleurodeles waltl. Next base: position 1,343,454,863 of record NC_090444.1, on the reverse strand, counting down.
ACCAATTGAAAGATCGCTGGGCTGACCTGGTGGCCTGAGAGCAGGACCTGCTGGCCACCTGGGTGTGGTGATTGGTGGCCCTTTTGGTGAGTACAAATTTGACTAATGTGTACAGTAAAATGCTCTGGAATGACAGTAGCAGATTTTGTGACATGCTACATGCAATGTTTGTGGACATGTGGAATACAAGTTGAACAAGCTGTGGCATTGATTTATAAAAATTTTGCAACTCATTAACGTCATTTGTTGACGCCGAAGCTGCGCAAACTTACAAAAGCCAAATTTATATTGTAAATTAGTGCTGCTTTGGCGTCAATAGATGATGGTAATGCGGCACAAACCAAATTATGATTCAGAGCCTGTGAGTGTACCAGGAATGGGATGTATTTCACATGCTAATACAAGGAAACAATGTAGTTTCCAGTTTTTTTAAACCATGTCTGAACAGTATTCATGGCCATATTTCTACTTTGTTCAGGATTTGCATTATTTCTGGATGCAAAGTATAGCACACTTGCTACAATCAAATTTATTGTGCTAATTTCCATAGCCATAGCGTAAACAAATGAAGCAAATGCAACACAAAACAAAGAACACATCTGGCCCTAAGTTCATTGTTTCTGTGTGTTTACGTCTTTGCAGATAATCTTTCACATGGCCAAACCCAGTTGTGCCAGAATGCTACCAGACTGCAGTAGCACAAAACAGGTTCATCTCGTAGCTTTTCGGAGTAGGCGTTGAAATCCTATCATTTAGTAGCACAACATTTTTGCCTTAGGCACAATTGATGGTACTGAGCTAGTGCAGTTACCATCTGTGTCACTTTGTAGCCAAACAATTTTGTAAAGTGAATGGCTCATCATGGGATCCCTGCTCTTTGTGAATGCAGGGTCACAAACTATTTTTGAGCATGACGTTGTGCAAGGGACCACTGACTGCTTCCATTATACTATTTTAGTGACAAAATAGGTTGTTCTTTTTAGTTTTGGTACACCCCTGCTGATATAATGCAGCATTTATACAAATGTTAACTTCTCAGTATGAAGGCTGTCACAGACATGGTGGTCTGCTAAGATCAGCAGGCCAGCGTTAATGTGAGTGCCGCCATTCCCAAGGTGCTTTCAAATAGAGACCTACCTCATCTGATTGCAGAAGTAGGACTTTTGCTAACCCATGATTTTATTAGCGAACAGTGTCAGTTCGGTTGTACTACCACTGATCACCCAACTTGGCAATTCTAAGTTGCTGATTCCGGCAAAATGTGATTTACAATACCTGATATAGGTATGCAGGGCCCAGAGTAACACTTTTCAGGTGCAATGACTACACCTCTGCCCATGCATTCTGTCAAGGATGATCAACTAAGACACTGTCAGCATACATCTTTTTGTTGTTTAGAATCAGATAAGTGGCCAATCCATGTTTAGCATAACATTGTCATCAAGTAACACACAGGATCCCTGCCATCATGTTGTCATAGGGGGCATATACGGCTCTGGGTACACTGCCCATGTGGCATATGTAACCTACATACAACACTGGCACACATATAATGGACCATTGAAAGCACAATAACTCCTGAATGCAAATCAACCCACATGAGCATCACACAGTAACTCATTGTCCCTTAATGCACAAGCCACAATACCTGAGTCACTGGTATTGCAGTGCACCAGAAATGTGGCATTGCATGTGTCTCATAATTAAAAATGATGAAATGGAGTACCCTCTGGAATTAATTAAGCACAAAATTGAGTAATCATGTTTGGCACTACATGATTGTAAGGGCCAGTACATGTGTGCATATGTGTGTCTATCACTCACTGGAGTGACAGTGTCAGTTCATGTTTGCAGTAGTGTGTCTGTTGGTGTGTCTACATGCATGATGTGCAGCTCTGTCAGTGATTTGGTGTCCCATGTTTTGTACAGTGAGCAGACATTGAGCACATATCACCCTTCCATGTTTTACAGGTGGACCAGCCCCCTATACAATTGGTGAAGTGGCTCAATTTGTGGACCCAGACGTATCCAATAAGTGTTAATATGTTTGTCCTGTGTTGTGTTTGCAGCTGTTGTGTGATTGACTCCTGTGTGTTGGACTCATTGCAAGGTATGATGTGCTGGCACATGATCTGATATGTGACTTGACTGGAGGTTGACATTTTGTTCCATGTTAGAGTTAGACATTCTGCGGCGGAGAGTCAAATATTGGGAGTTGAGTGCTGCGCTATAGACATGGGCAGGTGAACAAGGTGATTTGTTGCTACATGTATGCCAAAAATTAATTTGGAGGTGGCCAGTGTCATAAATTAGTCAGCAAGTCATATCCTGATTCACACAAGCCAGTGATGCATAAGTTTTACACACAGACTTGCACATCCCTGTTAAGTAATGAACATGTAGGGCTGTATGGGTGACTTTCCCGCAGCATCTAGCTCCACATGTTGTACTCCATTAATGTGGCACTTGAGTGAAATGTCATAGGCGTGCATGCAGGTCAAGGCCAGATGGGTGCTTGCATCAATGTACCTGATTTTGGAAATGTGTCGGTGAGATCTAATGATGTTGACAATTGTCCGCAATTAGAAAAATGAATGTAGATGTGATTGTCCAATGGTTGACTCAATCCTAGTTGGAAGGTCTCCTTACCTGTGGTGGACTGACTAAACCCATGGACAGCGTTCAAAGCTTCGTGGTTTTCCTTGATTTTTGAAAGTATGTGTTGCATGTCCATCCCCCCCTGAGGCACAGGGTTAGGGCTAGAAAATATGTGTAGCAAGGTGTGATGATCACAGTGTTGATGACAGACATGTAATTCAAGCATTCATGTGTTCCAATCTACAGTGCCCCCTCATGATTACCAACTGCATTCCGTCCTGGCAGTTCCATGTAGTAATCACAGGTTTTGTGTGCCTTGATTGTGATCCTGAAGATAGTTATTAGTCAGCCTGGCACATGTGGAATACTTGCAGCATTTGTTATGTGACTAATAGCAGTACAAGAATGCACAGATCATTTAATTAAGTACACACCTTATTGTGCATTGCTGTGCTGTTCGATAGTTGATGCGTAGCTGCGTTGGCATGTCATTCCTCAGGGACATTCTATCATCTGTACTGTGATTTGGACTGTATGTGCTATTTTTGATGAAGTGTTAGAATATCATCTGTAGATGTATCACACAATGATATCACTAATGTTTGGCTGTCTCTATTTTTACAGCTGCCAACGTGAATGCCCAGGAGATACGGGAATTACAGAGGTGGGCTGTGCGTACCACCACATACTCGATGTGGAGGCTGGGTTCCGCAATATGGCACAGAGATATCGCCATGAGAGAGCCACATGGGTATGGAGGGCATTTGTCCAAGGGGGGCCAGTATTGCCCACATCTGCCAGCACCACCACAGCTCAGACCACAGTGGCCCCAGAGATGACAGCCACTCCAGCAGGTCCCTCGACTTCGTCAGCCTAAGGCCCACAAGCAGCACCTCCTGCACCTCCCCCTCCAACCACGGAACCCGCACCAGCACCAGCTTCTACAAGTGGTACCCAGACAACCCCAGCTGCTGTAGTGGACATTCAAGAATTCCAGACACTAAGACATGACATGCAACGCATGTTGCGCCGGATGGACAGGCTGCAGCAGGAGTGGCCCGCAATAGCAGGAGACTGTGGGATATTAAGAAGATCCTGCGGGGGCCAATTTGTGACTTTTGGATCCTTACCCATGATTCCCTCCCATCCCTCCTCTTTCCTCGTTCTTTTCTTTAGTGGGTTTAGGAGGCTTACTGTTATGTTAGAGAAGGCTGTTAGTTTAGTTAGTTTAAGTGGGTTGAGGGGTGGAGGGTGTTATGTTAGTACATGTTTTTTTTGTGGGTGGCTGGGTGACAGATGATGTTGGGGTTTATGTGTATAAAATAATTACAAAAAAAAGAAAAAAAATATATATATATATATATTTGTTTAGGATAAGTTAGTATGTGTTTAGGTTAGTATATTAGTATATGTTGTCCTACACGTGTCTCGTCATATAAGGAGGGTGTGGGGTTGATGTTTAGAGTGTTTAGTTAAACGTAGTAAGTAAGTTTAGCTTAAGGTAGTTAGGGCCAGTTGTGGGTAATGTATAGTTAGGATAGGTTAGGTTAGTTAAGGTGTTTCCTCTAGTTTAAGTTTCCTTCAATACTGATATAATAATGTTTTAGGTACTCCTTTACAGTATGTGTCATATGCTTGGGGATCAGGGCCTTTGCATGGGAGTACAGTGTCAATTTAGTATTTGCATGTGTGTTCCTTTCTGCATCCAAATCCCATTGTTGACATGGTTATTCCCACTTCCAAATGAGCTGTCACATTGGCAGCTACAACAAAGCTGCATCTGCCATCCATAGCACCCACCACTCAAGGTAACTATGGTTCCCAATGTGTTGTAAAGGTTGATGTGTTTTTAAATCTGTCATCGTTTGGAATCTAGGGCACAGTGGGATGTCTGCCTACAGCCTGATGTTCATGTGAACCCTGATAATCTGAGTGATGTTATAATCTTATGAAATTCTGTATACATAACTCACACCTATCATTTATTACATTGTACTCCCAGGTTACATAATTGTCAGTAGCTGACATTTTCAGTTCTACACAGCATTATACTGTTTGTGATCTTTTAACTTCAGAAATAAGCCTAAGGAAACATAGATGATGATAAAATACAGACCTCGGTGCATAGTTATCAGCCCACGTTCTTTCTACACTGTTGTATTGGCATTCTGTGGCCATTGACATGTTACATACATCACAAATCTCCTACACAGTTGATGTGTCACATTACACAGAGACAAAGTGGTTGTGTAAGTGCTATTTATTTTAAAGTGCTGTAGTGCAGTATTTACATAGTCCAGGATTGTAAGTCCATTAGTGTGACGCCTTCTATTGTGACGCAAAACAAGTGCAGTGGTGAGGGACATGCCATTGGACATGGTGTGGTGAAGTGTCATTCAGTGCAGAGGAACATGAATTGCCAATGAGGTAGTAAGAGACAATTGCAGTGCATAGTGGTAAGGTAAACAGTGTGCTGGAGAACAGTGCATGTTACCAACTGTAGCAAGACTGGCATGTTAACAAGCACAGGACATAGGAAATCAGTGCCCATGTGGCATGGAATTGTGCTATCGGGTACTCCTATAGGTGACGGTGATCTGTTCCACGTTTTCATCTTCTGATATGTGAGTTGTCTCCTCTGCCCTTGTTGGTGGTGGGTTTGAAGGGGCAATACACACTTCAGTGTTTGAAGACGTGGAGTCAGAATTCCTGGTAGCTGCTAACTGTGGGGCTATTAAGGGCATTACTGCAGCAAGGAGGAGCTGCTGGTTCTTGAGTATAGCAGCTACATCACTGTGGTAGGCAGCCAGGTCGGCCCTGAGGGGATCATGATTGCATTCGTGCACGCAGTGAAAGGTTTGGGATAACAAGTGTTGTGGCAACTCCCTAACTGCTGTGGTGAAATCCCTCACACATTGTTGTAGTCCTTGCAGTAGGGATTGTTGCGCCTGCATGGCTGCTGACTGTTCTGCAGATGACATCATGCACATGCACATCCCCTCAAGGCTGGCTGCCATATTTTGCATCCCCACCCGCACCTCCTTGGCCAGCTCCTGCTGTACTCCCACTACTGTCCTCTCAAAGGTGGTACCAGTGTCATCAGAGTCCTCAGCTTGGTTGGAGGTGGCAGGTCGTACTATTGGGGTGGTGGGTGGGTCCTCTGTGATGGCTGCTGCATCTGTGCTCCTCTTTTTGACTGAAGGTGGGGTCTGGAGGGTTCCAAGGACACCTTGGAGGGTCTTCTGGCTAATGTTTGTGAGCTCTTCATCCATGTCATTAGGGAAGTCCAGGACAGGCATATCCACAGGAGAGCCATAGTCCTCTGCAATGAGATATTGTACAATTAGTGTGTCTGTGTTGTGGCAGTTGTAATGTGATGTCACTGATGTTTATGGCGCCTATAGACATGAGCATTTGACAGGATTAACACTTTGTTAGGAATTACAGAGGACTGATAACGTCAGCATCCAGAACCCTCTATTTTGGGTGTGTTTGATCCATGGGCACCTAACTGCCATTTTCTACTTGACCAGCACACACAGCACAGGTGGTAGTGGCAACTGTTGTCAATGGTACATGCCACTTGCGAATATGGCCTGAGACTGGAAATTGAGCCCTAGTTCATGTTGTGACAATACCAGCTGTCTGGTGACAGCAGGCCAGTTTTACGTTCTACCCTACCCTGCAGCAGGCTTGGCATGGCTGAGTACCCCCATGCAAAGGTTGTTGGTATAGTGCTGTGCTGTGCCCCTAGTTTCCCCTGCGCAGCCCATGCACCCGTGCCATGCCCCTTTCCCCTTCTTGATTTTCATGGCTGACATACATTGTGTAGTAGGTATGTCCCTCCCCCTGCTTGCAGTTAACATTTAGGCATTTTTGTCCCCCATGCAACTTACCCTGCATCTGTGTTGCTTCCTGGTTGTCTGCGCTGTTCTGACCTTTAATTCCTGTGACGATCTCCTCTGGGATGATGGCTGCCACCATCTCCTCCATCTGTTCCAGGGCCTCCTGCGGTGCTGGACTCCCACCTCCAGTCTGCAGACCTGCCTTCTTGTTCCTTGCCATTTTTTCCTTGGTCCTGCGCTTGCAGTCATGCCAGCGTTTCTTGCACTCTGTGACTGTTCTCCATACCGCTGCCACACTGTTGATCTTGTCCACAGTTTTTTGCCACATTGCCTCTCTCCTCCCAATTGGCAATTTTGAGGTGACAAAAAGTTGATGCTGGTGTTCCGTCACCTCTTTCACCAGTATTTCCTGCTGCTCTGCACTGAAACAACGATTCATTTTCTTCTTCTCCCTCTCCTGGGTCTTGTCTGGGTCCTCCTGGCTGGTTCCTGGTTGACTGGGGTCTCCCTGGGGTCACTCCTGGCTTCTGGGATCCATTTTGGGGCTCCTTAGCACACTGCTGTGTTTGCGCTGCTTTTTGACGCAATTGCAGGAAAAAATGTTGCGTATCCGGTTTTCAACATCGTAAACCGGATTAGGGTAATTTTCTCTGCATTAACGTAGTTTTTCTTTACAAAGTGGCGCAATGGTTAGAGTAAAAATAAATGACTCTAACCCGTGGTTTGCACCACAGAGCGTCAAAGTATAAATTTGACGCCCGGGTGGCGCAAAGAAATGGCGTTAGCCGGCGTTAAACTTTTTGACACTCAAAAAGTATAAATATGGCCCCTAATGAGCCATGACAGATGGGGATTCCCTCAGATAATCTGAAACAGTTCATTAAGCCCAAGCTGGAGGCCCAATCAACCATATGGCCCTCTGAGTAGCACAGAGAAGCACTAGAATAGACCAACATTTTGCTTTATACGAGGCGTCATTCCCCTGAGAATTACTTTGAGATGGGCTACCAAGCTCCTCAGTGCGATGATTAGCAATGTAGGAGACATGTCTGTGGTGATGTTACTGGAGATACACGAAACACAATTACATCAGTTAGTGTGTGATGCAGTAGTGTTCCATGCTTCTCCTGGTCAGTTACTCTCTGTGCCCCTTTTATATACAACGTCTCTTTGTTGTGTCTGATAAACTGCTTTTCACGGTTACCGGCGTAAAGAAGAGTTCTTTCAATGTCCTAGAAATAAACAAATTTGCTGTTAATTTTTACACTCAACCTCTAATTGGCCACTCTGTCACATCTGTCACCACTCTGTCAAAAAGGGTTCTGGATACTGCTAACTGATAAAGATGGCAGTCTTACTTTTTGATTCTCTCTATTATAGTTCCTCTTCTTGTTTTTTGTGTATATCATTTTTTTTACTAGTTGGTTCTACTTGCCTGACTGTGCCACACCTAACCGCTGCGTGGCTCTAGTCACTACCACCTCACTTTAGTCCTTCTAAGTCTATTGGGAGTCACAGCAAAGTCTTAACTGCTAATCCACCTGTAGACTACCCACTGAAATCTCTAATTATTCATTTTCTCAATGTCAACAGCCCACTCCTTTACATGAGACTCAATAAAGCACTGCATTAACTACTAACTAAACGCACAGATGTAACGCTTTTACGAGACATACTTGTCAGAAATCAAATCCTTGACGCTAAAGTGGGACTGGATGATAACATTATACCACAAAACCCAGGGAAACCAGTTCAAATCCAATAGCAGAACCAATAAATGCAGAATGGGCATCTTAATCAGAAATACTGTACTCACAAGATGATTATTATTATTTTAGAAGCTCAAAACACTCAATAAATAATTGATAGTGGGGACATTATACAGGCCAGAAGTTCACAAACAAAAGAGTTATTTCCATTGTTTCGTGACTTTTCACTGCCTTTCAACTCCCACTGATAAGAATGGGGAATCTCTGCAACCTTGGACATCACACACTGGGTGTTAGGACTCGCACTCAAACATGCACGCTTCTTGCTGCACTCTCACAAAATAAATCAGCATGTATGAAGAACGATGAAACATGTCATGAATGTGTTTACAGCACAACAGTACCCTGTAACTTGTGAGGAATACTACATTGTATGTTTGTTTATATTGATAAAAGCAAGTGTATTGTTACATTTGTGAACTGTGTGCCAAGTGGTTTATGGAGACATCGAATTCCTTCGTATGAATCATCAGAAGTGTTTGACTCATCACCAGCATGTGTCTGATGAATCATCACCAGAATTCCTTCATATGAATCATCAGAATTGATCGATGGCCCATCACCAGTCTATAAATAGAACTGCCAAGGTGTTTCCTGTGCTTGGCTTTGAGTCTTCCTTCACTCGCAGGTGTTCCCTGTTCAGATGGAGTTTCTGTGATTCTTTCTGGAGTCATCATTTCAGTGCAAGGCTTCATCGGAGCTTCCCTCTCTGGAGCGGATTACTTTTGCAGAAGCTGGAGAATTTACAAACAGTATTCCATCTCCCTCAGATAATCGAAAACATTCCAGGAGAAGTCGGTTTGTGAGTAATCCCCCTCTTGTTCCCCTGTTTTTAACCTTCTCGAGGTTAGTGATCTTTTGGTGCATTATGAAAAACATTTCTTGATGCTGAGAAAACCGTGATACAAGACTATTTTCCAAAGACTGCTTGAGAAGTATTTTTAAAGGCAGCATTGAAGTTAAGTGTTGTGAACTCCTGAAAGCATCGCTCAATATCTATGCAACATTAGACGTTTATTCTGATTATTTTTGGAGAGAGTCTATTGTTTGAAAATGAATAACATAAGACAAATTCATAAGTTTGATTTTATAACGATTTTGTTGTGAGTTACAAAAGCGTGTTTAATGGTTGAGCATTCAAGTACTAATAATTATTGTGATTTTGCTGAAAGGCTCGGTGATTGATTAATCGAATGATAATAATTATTGTTATGTTGCTGAAAGACTCTGTGATATTTGTAGTTCTGTTGTTTTTTATTTGTTTTTGGTCTTAGAAATTCCTGCACCAAGCCCTGAGGCAACTTTCTTAGAAAAACAGTGATGCTCCTTTGTGAACTAGTGTTTTTGTTCCTCTTCCCTTCCCAAATCCCTGTTCCCTATCCCTTTCCCTCAGAGACTATTCTCTCATTCCCTGTTCAGTTCAGATACAAGAGAATTGTGTTTAGGGGTGAGGGTTTTATTCTCTTCGCTCCCTCAGAACCTGGAATTCAGGTGGGTGGACATGGTCTTGTCACTCGGAAAGACAATTTGGGACAAACTGATATGTGCAATGAGAATGCAGAGCCATTCTTTGTGACCCCACAAGCCCCCCCCCCATTAGACACCTTATTAACCTTACTCTTTGCCCTTGTAGTGAAAGTTTAGTGGGGTGGATTAAAATGGAGAGTGAGCTACAGAGCTTTTACTAGGTCCAGATAATTTAGAAAAGGCTTAATCATATGCAGGCAATATGGTTGTTTTCATCAACAGGCCAGAAACCTGTGACCTGTGTATGAAACGAAGAGTTGCTGAAATAGTTATGGACCTCAATCATTTACTCAGTGACGGAGGTGAGGGGCAATAGGCTGAAGGTAGGGATTTCATGCTTATCTTTGGGGATCTCACAAGAAGCATTATAAGAGTGTTTTTGTGAACAAATATGGACAAAAATGTGGAACCGAAAATATGACATTGTTAATGGAGGCTCTGAAGAGTGATTATCAGCATTGGGACCTTTTGCTATTGTGGCTTCTGGGTAGAGTCTCTAAAGAATGGAGTGATCCTTTTAAGGCCTGCAGAGGGCAGGACCCAGAAATAGTAATAGAGTCAACATAAACAAACATTATTTATTTGTACTACATATAATAAATTACATCAAGATGCTCGTGCATTATGTACAAACAACTTTTAGGCCCATACTTAAGAAAAAGTGGAGCATCAGAGCGGATTTTCTGCGCCCCCTACCGGCACCTAACGATACCATGGTTGCGCCGTATTTATAATATGGTGCACCATGGCAGTCGTTAGCACAACAGCATCAAAAGTCTTGAAGCTATTGTGGCACCTTGCTACACTAGCCTCAAAAATGTTGACACTAGTGTATCAAAGTGCAAGGAGGCCATTAGGTTTCTATGTGAGCATCATTTTAACACCTGCTCTGAGCAGGCGTTAAAAATTATGCCAAAAATGGTGCAGTGAAATCTGTTAAATTTCACTGTGCCATTTTTGCAGGCCTCCTAGAGCCGGAACGCCCCCTTGCATACATTATGCCTGGCACAGGCATAATGTGGTGCAAGTATTTACAAAGTGGTGCAATACATGCGTTTTGCCATTTTGTAAATATGGCGGGTGGAAAAAGCCAATTTAGAGCAGCCTTACCGTAAAACAAATGACACTATGGTGGCGGTAGGGGCTTAGTTTGAACAATTGTGCCATGAAGTACATTAAACAGAACTGAATAATCAAATGATTGCATCAAAATCTAAAATCATGCTCATTTTGTAACCAAACTTGTTTTGAGATAAATTCATTTACAACATTAAAACCAAACATTGCACCTTCTGCAACTGAAAAACGAAAAATGAAATATAGGCAATCCTGTTCCCATATGGGCAACTTTAAAACCCACCAAGAAGTATGAAAAAGAATCTGTCAACATACAGAATTTGATGAAAAGCAACTCCCATCGTACAGCATTTCCTTCAACATGGACAGATAAAGAAACAACTAAACTGGACAGTCTGGATGTCGCCAAAGTGAATCCAGGAGGTGGAGGTATTGAGAAATTCTATGAAAAAGGGGAGCTATATTAATATTAAGGCTCACAATTAACCTCAACCATGGATCAAGGAAAAGTAGCATGAATCAGGTAGAAGAAAAAACATGGGTCAACCTACATTATTGCAGGAGAAACCAGGCCAAAGGTCCCACTCAGAATCAGCAGGGGCCAGGAGCGAAGGGAGAAAAGAGGGAGATTATCCTCTGAAACCCAAGAGGCAACCCAGAGGCCCAGGTGAACCAACATCTTCTGAAGAGAAGCATGAAGGAACAAAGGAAACAAAGACCCAATTGAAGCATGGTTCAAAGCAAGAGTCCAAGGGAGGGAACAACCACCTCCATAAGCAGAACCCATCAGGATCTGCTGCCAGGTACAAACAGAAGGCCAGGTACCACATGCTCGAGCAAGGAGCACCTCATGAGTGATGGCACAGCAACAGCAGTATATGAATAGGTAGACACAACAGACAAAGGAAAGAAAGAACAGGCATAGAAGAACACACAGGTATGCTCATAGAAGCCTAAAAGTACCGGTGACAGACACAGTAAAGTCTCCCAAGATAGTGACTTCAGAAGGAGATACAGCAGAGAACATTGTTGAATGCAAACCTTGACCATGGGGTCAAAGCATGTCTGAGGAGTGTACTCTATAGCACAGGCAAGGAATTCCAACCCAGAGTCCAGGAAGATGGCCTAGGAACACAATGGCCAATGAGGAATGTGCACTAGAGAGAATAACCCACGGCCGCAAACAGTGCCCCAAGCCACAGGATCAGCACTACAGAGGCCATATGCCAAAGCACCAACATAATGGTACAGCAACATGCAGAAAACAACATAACAAGAGCGCTGCAGGATCAAATACAGGTCAAGACTCTGACAATCCACTCTCAAAGAAAAACATAAGGGACCACCAAGGATCAGCAGTTGCTGGTGATGATCCATGAAACATCTTGGGGTTGAACATACATTTAAAGAGACATATGGCCAGGTACTGCTGAGGCCTCCCACCAAATTCCCTCCAAACCTCCCTCCCACATGACACCACATCACCATAGTCAATAAAAATTAAAAAGAAATGTGGGTTAGGGTTCATCAACCCCCAGCCGTATTTTATTTAAAACAACATCAATCAGCAAAAAATTACGCAGTAACCCCCATCATCTTTACATGATTGTTTACACTTTTTCAGATGCCTAGCCTTAAGAGTATGCTAACACATCTGATTAGCTATCATTAACTAAAGTCAGTTCCTGTGTATCCAAAATCAGTGACTGTGGATGAGATCATGACTGATTCCTAGGTTGACTCCCCTGTCCCTGTTCCTGTTCCTCCCCATGGCTAGAAGGACCTGGGGTATGCCCTCCATATGGGAGCATCCTACTCACTCTCCAAACCCTCTTGGGTATACTCCCTGTGCAGGGTTGCATGATTGCCTGCCAGGATACCTACCTCAGACATCCCCTCCACCCTCAGTCTTCATCCCCCCAGGGTCAGAGCTAGCTTCAAGACCTTTGTGCATGCGTGGGTGGTTGGCCCTAGGGACCAGATGCCAGGACCGCTTGAAACACCCTGCATCTCTGGATGTCATGTTCGATTCCCAGCCAGCACCACTTGGGGGGACCCATTACCTTGGCGTCCTGCTCAGGTAAGAAGAAAGGTACCTAGGTGTCCCATCAATCATGATCACACCCCCCCACAGACCAGCATATTAGACTGACTATCTGGCCTCCCCCTTCCGCAGTTGCTCCCCTACTGAGGGCCCACATGATGAGTATGTTGGCACGGGATGGAAGGATGATGATAAAGAATTTATAACTAAGAACTAAGCCAGAAAGTTTTCCAAAAACATCTCATTCCTAGCCTGGGGAAAATGCACTCCATCTTGCACAAAGAAACACTCCCCTTGAATGTAGCTGTGTGGAATGATATCCAGAACAACTTGCCAACCTTGTTATTTATCCTTTTCACCAAGTCATTGAGGGCCTTGGCTGAAAGGCCCCCCTCCACTGAAATCGGGAGATGACGTTCGACCAGGCGAGCACTGTATGTGGAAATTTCTTAGCCAACCATCCCAACTTCTGAGACCACTAACTCAAAAAGCTGCCGCTGACCCAGGGAAACAAAGCCATTACTTCCTAGATGCAAAAGGATGATGCCTGGATGCAGACACCCTTGTGGTAGCATTGACTTCAGCACCAGCCTCAGCTAGGTGAGGTGCAGCCCTCCACAACCATAGAAGGTCAAGTGGTATCCAACCTGTAATGCACGTGATGCAAAGGTACTCCTTACAAACAGATCACCTGCTCATGGCACATAGGAGAGGACGATGACCCAAACATCCATGACCCCTGAAGCTCCTCCTGTATGTAACGGAACCCTCAGGACCTCCAAATGACCGCATCGGCCACCTAAAGAGAAGACCGAATGGGGCAAAAGGGTGAGAAGCAAAACACTCACAGCTTAAGAAGTCTCATATACCCCTTGAAGCAATCAGAGGACAGCCATCAGAGGACCACCTGACAATCTTCCTAACCCCTGAACTTGAAAGCCTTGTTGCCACCGCCGCCGTAGCAACCCCAATCTTAAAGGAGCGACTATCGAATTCAGAGGCATCAAAACCTGCCCCGGAGAGAGTCTGCTTAAGTATTGGTACATGGTCAATGGCATGCTGTCTTCATGCATCATCACCGGCCCCCCTAATCCTTCGGGCTGCTGAGCTAAGAAAATCTCCAAATTATAAGCCAGACAGCACACACTCACCGGAGTCCTTCACAACAGTATATGGTCACCTTTACCATCTTGATCTATCTAAGAAAGAGGAATATTGATCGCCAAGGCCCTCACCCCATCCAACTAATGAATATCCACCAGCTGCAATCCCCTTGCAGCATCTCTCCTGTTTCTTTCCAGCAACTCGCTAAGTCTGAGGGCCCCATAGGATACCAAGGTAAAAGCTGTCCTAAATAAGGCGGTCTGCACAGGAGAGGTACATATACCACCAAGAGCCCCCAAGATAGACACCAGCTTTAGCACGTCAATGGGGCACCTACGATCCGGTCTGCCCTCCTGAAGCCGCTGCCAACCCTTAAGAGCCCTCCATACCAAAAAAAGATTTTGTCCCGTCTGGTGCCCCCCGCTGTTGAGCAAAGAAAGGTGCCTAGGGCATGCAACCGACTTCCCCTCCTCCCTCAGAGCCTCCAAAAATGCCATTACAACCAACTAGACAGCCCTACAGGCACAAGGAATTCAGAATAGGGCGTGAAAGCCCCCTCATAAGCCCCTCTGGTTGTGAGTGCTAGACTGGCTACTATGAGGTATGGTAATCTTGGGCACCAATCTGCCACAGATGCTCTGGGAAGGGTGCTGGGAATTCCTCCGCTTCCGTGTGGTGGAACCTTAAAACGTGCATCTTAAAATGGGACAGGGCATCAGCTGCATTATTCAAGACACCAGGCACATGCTTCACTCTAAACATTACATTCACCGCAGACATAGCAATATGATTTCTTTCAACAGTCCCAGGATCATTATGCACCTGGCAGCTTGTTGGTTTATGCACTCTACTACCGCCATATTGTCTGACCAGAAAATCACAGATTAGTTGCGGAGTTGTTCAGGCCAGGCTGACATGGCCACAAGAATTGGGAATAGCTCCAGAAATGCATTATTAGCTACTAGACCAGATTAAACCCACTCTATGAGCCACCACTGTGCACATGCCAAACATGGCACCAAAACCTTCACTGCCTGCTGCATCTGTAAAGAGACCTAATTCTTCATTGGACCTAGACGGACTCAGCCACACAAATGTCGTATTAATGCCATGCAGGAATGACTCCTAAATTCTGTTATCCTGCTTGACCTTGCTGGAGCCCTGTTGTGGTGATGCTTCACCTTCAACCTCCACATGGCTTGAGCAATGGACCGAGAGAAAGGGCACCCCATGGGGATGATCCACAGCAAAAAATTGAGTTGTCCCACAAGGCACTGAAACTGATGTAACAAGACTTTCCTCACCCTCAGGCATGCCCTTAAGGCCTGAAAGAAAGCGATGAACTTGCCCATCAAAATATAATTCAATACCTAGGAACTCAATCGTTGGGGAGGGGCCTAATGTTTTGGGATGAGCTAGTGGGACCCCAAACTCGCCCATAAGCCTCTGAAAGACTCCCCAAGCTTCTGCATACTGCGCTGAGCCAGAAAGACTGAGAATTAGAAAATCATTCAAGTAGTGAAGAACCCACTGGTGTTGTGATTTGTGTCTAAAGACCCACTCCAAAATGTGCTAAGTTTCTCAAAATAAAGCAAGCTACTGAGCAGTCCATTGGCATACAGTTATCAAAGTAGTAAGCCTTCTCAAACTGAAAACCCAGAAGATGGAAATCGTCTAGGTGGACAGGTAGCAGCCTAAAGGTGGATTCAATATCCAATTTTGCCATAGAGCCCAAGCCCCAGCTCCCGCAGCATCTGAATTGCCTTATCCAGGGACCCATACCTGACTGAGCATAGTGCCCCATCAATAGTTTCATTCATAGACCTGCCTTTTGGCGCCGACAGGCTATGGATTAATCTGAACTCCCCTAAAAAAATTTTAGGGACTACCCCTAGAGGGAACAGATAAAACCTGGGATGGGGACTAGGTCACAGGGACACGCTACGCAACCCAAATTCAGCTCCTTGAGAATCTTAGCCTTAGCCTCCTCGCGGTTGTATCTCAAAGAAAATGGGGTGAGCCGACTTAGCCTAGAGCCTGTCCCTAAAGCCGTATATAATATCTGTAAGGCAGCATGGTTGGTGCAGGAATTAAGCCAAGGGACTATAGCCGACAAGTTAACCGGGGAGGAGCCCTGCTAAAAAACAAATCGTCAGGCCTGCTTCTTGCTACATTTATCTTGTGATTTTTTGAAGCATTTCAATTCGGGATGGGAGGTCTGACCAAAGAAAGAACAGCAGTGCTTGAAATGGCAGGTAACAGGGAGACGGGAGCACGTGCTCTGGTTAAAATCCCAGCAGGCCCCTTTTTTCGCTGCACTCCCCACAACCACACCCGAAGCAGCTCCTGTCCCCACCCGGAAAGACTCACCCCAACACCCTGTGGGCGGTTCATGTATTGCAGCCATGTGATTACATCAATCTGGTCCCACCCTAGATTGGGCCTATTGGCCTTGGTCCTTCTAAATTCTTTATCATAATCCTTCCATCCTGTGCCAACATACTCATCATGCGTGCCCACAATTCTATTCTGATAACAAGTTAGCTGAGCACCACAAATCATTGAATCTCTCCGCTAGAATGGCTTGATACATTGAAAAAGTGCTCACCCATTTACCAATGACTCCTTAACCTTCCTCCTCTGAGGGCAAGGGCCACATTCCCTAGAATGCGCACACACTCCTTACAATGCTTTACCTCTTCTGTGTCTGATTTGTCAACAAGTAGAAAAAAATATCCACGTAAGGCCCCTTCCAAATCTTCTCTTTCACCTCAGTTGGCACATGCAGTCCTAGGCACTCAGAGTGAATGTGTCCTAGGCCCGTAGGGGGTAAAGCGTGTCCAGTTGCTGAATTTGCCATTCCCTAGGCAGTAGGAGATGTCAGCGCTCACTGTAGTGCCGGCACTGCACCAATGGCTGGGCAGGCGCCACTGGCACGGGAGTGGCCTGATTTTCAGCTCGACCAGATGAGGTGGAGGGATCAGTCTTCTTTGTCCCCTCCCCCCCCCCAACTGAGCCCGGGACTCACTACGCTCCCTTGAGACCCCTGGGCACCCTTTGCAGTACCTAACTGAAAAACCAGATGCCGAGCCCTCTCCATAACATCCTCCCCGCCCGAACCTGCTGGGGGGCAGACAACATACACACCTCAGAAAGCCATGGTTGATGCCAAGGAACCTGCTAAGTCTTGGTGCACTAAACCCCCAGAGGAAGTAGCCCCTGCAGCCATCCCAGAAACCACAGCCAAACCTCTGCTACCAGTCACCGCCGCCCCTGATATACTTGCAGCAGTGCCCTAAAAGACCACTTTGTCAATGGTGCTACTCCAGTGGACTGAGCCAGTGCCACTGAGGGTACTGATTGACCTGCCGTCTGCAACGGAGGGGCCTGGTTCAGGGTCAGATCTTCTGGTGGCACCCCCACACCATTAGCACCCAGAGTCAGAATGGGGTGTCCAGATTCTGCCCACCCCATTGCAGCCCCCCTACTCTTCTTCTGCCCTTGCACCGTCTTTAGAACCGGGGGTAATGCCTCCCTGGGAGGCCCTCCCCCTTGCCTAGGCATGTCTGTCTGTTCACTGGGGACGCATCTGGGATTGAAGGCTACAACCTCAGTGATGCTTTGGCCTGCTCCATTGCATCCATCCTAAGCATCAGCTCTTCCAGCAGCAACTCTGTGCATGAGCACTTAGCACCTCTATGTCCACTTACCTGTCATGATGAAGGGAACAAATAACTGCGGTAGTCAAAACGTGTAGATAATTTTATTCCACAGATGATGAACCCACAACTGTAGAACCAAAGGAAGGGGAGTCTTGTTGAGTCAACTGCCCAGGCGAAGAATGCTGAACCCTGAGTAAGTGACAACACTCATGTAGGAAAGTACCATCTTGCCTTGCATGTTACCCCCATTTTTACTTGTGTGTCAGTTTGTTTTTGCCTGTCTCACTGGGATCCTCCTAGCCAGGACCCCAGTGCTCATAATTGTGGCCTGAATGTGTTCCCTGTGTGGTGCCTAACTGTGTCACTGAGGCTCTGCTAATCAGAACCTCAGTGCTTATGCTCTCTCTGCCTTTAAAAGTGTCACTGTAGGCTAATGACTATTTTACCAATTCTAATTGGCACACTGGAACATCCTTATAATTCCGTAGTATATGGTACCTAGGTACCCAGGGTATTGGGGTTCCAGGAGATCCCTATGGGCTGCAGTATTTCTTTTGCCACCCGTAGGGAGCTCAGACAATTCTTACACAGGACTGCCACTGCAGCCTGAGTGAAATAACGTCCATGTTATTTCACAGCCATTTTACACTGCACTTAAGTAACAAGTAGCTAAATTACAAGAGTATGATATGCATATGAAATATATCCAAGGGGTAAAAATTTCAGGACAGACTGCCTCTCTAGGTTACCATTGTCAAATGAGGACATACTAGATCAAGATGATTTTGAATGTGTTGTGGGTATAATTGATGTTGTGCAGGGTATGGGTGGACAAGTCTCAGAGAATGAATGGAAAAAGGCCATGGAAGAGGATGCTGTCTTGAGGAAGGTTCTATCATATATATAAGGGAAGGCTGGCCAAGAAAGTTTGAAGGTGAGATCCAGATCTGTGCGAAAGTGTCAACAGAACTTACTTGTGAGAGTAACATTTGTATGCTTAATGGATTATTTGTACCTTCTATGGGACTCTGGATAAAAATTATAAAGCACTCTCATGTAGGTCATTTGGGAGTTTCTGCACTTGCAAAAGATTGAGGCAATTCTTTTGGTGGCTAAAAATGGATTCATAAGTGAGATTATTGATTGATGTTTTCCCACAATGTGTTGTTTCTGAAGAACACTTAATAGTTTGAGAGAAGCGATTATCACCAGTTTCCTTGCCTGGGGGTCCATGGCACAAACTAGCCTTGGATTTTCTGGCCCATTTCAACCATCACTACATGGGAGTCAGTATTTCATAGTTTTAATTGATTATTTTTCTAAGTGGATTTATTTTGATTTTGTTGATTCACCACAATCTAAAAATGTGATTAGTTTTCTTCAAAAAGCTTTCTTTTTAGAAGGACCACCGAAATAAGTTGTTACCTACAATGGTTTCTATTTTCTATCTAAAGAGATGAGACAATTCTTACAATCTCAATGTGTCAAGCACATTCAAGTGGCTCTATACAGTCCAGTTGCAAATGGATTGGTGGAAAAAGCAAATTGTTTCCTGAAGGAAGGAATACAGACTGCAGTGTCCTCAAGCATGAGTTTTGTGAGCTATCTTAAAGAAAAAGTATGGGCATATCATACAACCGCTCACTCAACTACTGATGTAGCTCCATTTAGGTTGCTTAGAGGTCATAATCCTAATCTGAAGTTGGTCACTGATTGGTTAGGGGCAGGTATAGACAAAACCTCAATGTCTGTTGAGGAGGTTAAAAGAAGAGTTATTAAGAAACAGCTTTCTAAAAAAAAATCAGTTTATGGAGGGAGGATGGGTACTAATAAAGAAACCTACAAAAGTAATAAAATGAGTGTCCAGATTCTCTACTCCAGCCAAAATACTAAAAGTAGGTAAACATGCTGCATTGCTCTCTGAAAAAGGTTGGTGGCATAAGAACAGAGTAGTACCTGTCACAAATCAACAGGCTAAGATTTACACTGAGGCATGTACCAATATGAAAGAGAATGATGATTCATTGTTGAGTACAGATGAGAATTTACCGTTGAGTGAAAATGTTTGTGTAGCCAAAGTCAAAAGTGTGAAACAAATGAGTCTGTGGTGGCAGACCTTTCGGGATGTTGAATACCAATAGATTTTCACATTATCACAGATCTATTATGTTGCCTTCCAAATTATTCGATTATGACCTTTCTTTACACTAGGCAACATGTAGTCTTATTTATTTGAAAGGGGGAAGGTATGTAGTATGTTATAGTGATGTATTTTATATGAATTGATATTAACATTTTAGTATTTAGTTAATAGAATGTATTTCATTGTTTTGTTTGCACCATGGCATGTGTACATTCTGGAAAGGGAGTTGTAGGAGGCTGGCCTAGCTTATAGTGGGTACCTGCTGGTACTTACACCTTGTGCCAGGCCCAGTCAACCCTTATTAGTAGATTAGTAGTGTTCTAGCAGCTTAGGCTGATAGAGGTAGCTATAGCAGAGCAGCTTAGGCTGAACTAGGAGACATGCAAAGCTCCTACTATACCACTTATATCATATAGCACTATATCATAAGAATCACAACACTCAGAGTTACTAAAAATAAAGGTACTTTATTTTAGTGACAATGTGCCAAAATATCTCAGAGGATATACTCCCTTAGGATGTAAGTAAAATACACAAAATATACACACAAACCAAAATCAGGTAAGTAAACAGTTAGAAAAGTAGTGCAAACACTGTAGGATACAATAGGATGCAATAGTCCTAAGGGCAACACAAACCATGTACTAAGAACGTGGAATGCGAACCACTTACGAACCCCAGGCCTAGTGTAGTGTGTAGAGGGTCGCTGGGAGTGTTAGAAAAGCACTAAGGGTGTCCAAGATACCCCACCTCAAGACCCTGAAAAGTAGGAGTAAAGTTACCCTACTTCCCCAAAAACACACTAAAGTCGTGATAGGAGATTCTGCAAAGACCACAACTGACTGCAAAGCACTGAAGATGGATTCCTGGACCTGAGGACCTGTAAAAGAAGGGGACCAAGTCTAAGAGTCACAAAAGTGTCCAGGAGGGGCAGAAGCCCACTAAACACCAGATGAAGGTGCAAAATGACTGCCTCCGGGTGGAAGAAGCTGAAGATTCTGCAACAACAGAAGATGCCAGGAACTTCTCCTTTGCACAGAAGATGTCCCACAGCGAGCTGGAGGAAGCAGAGTTGTTTCCACACAGAAAGACCGCAAACAAGCCTGGCTAGCTGCAAAGGTCAGGGTTGAAGAAAAAGGGTGCTGCCTGGACCCAGGAAGGACCAGAAGGTCGCCACTTGGAAGAGGAGACAGAGGGGGCGCCCAGCAACACAGAGAGCCCACGCAGAAGTACTTGAACACAGATTCAAGGAAACTGAGCAGGGCAGTCGTCTCAACACTACAAAGGGGGGTCCCACGAAGCCGGTGGTCAACTCAGCGAGTTGAGCAATGCAGAACGGAGTGCTGGGGACCTGGGCTGTGTACGAAGGATTCCTTGCAAAGGTGCACAGAAGCCCTAGCAGCTGCAGTTCACACAGTACACAGGATTACTCTCTGGCATGGGGAGGCAAGGACTTACCTCCACCAAATTTGGACAGATGGACCACTGGACTGTCGGGGTCACTTGGATCCAGCTCCTGTGTTCCAGAGACCGCGCTCGTCATGATGAGAGGGGACCCAGCGGACCGGTGAAGCACAAGTTTGGTGCCTGCATTAGCAGGGGGAAGAGTCTGTCGACCCAGGGGAGATTTCTTCTTGGCGTCCAGCGCAGGGTGAAGGCAGACAGCCCCTAGAGCATACACCACCAGGAAACAGTCAAGAAAGCCAGCAGGATTAGGTGCTACAATGTCGCTGGTAGTCTTCTTGCTACTTTGTTGCAGTTTTGCAGGCGTCCTGGAGCAGTCAGTGGTTGATCCTGGGCAGAAGTCGAAGAGGGAGATGCAGAGGAACTCTGGTGAGCTCTTGAATTCGTTATCTGAAGAGAAGCCCACAGGATAGACCCTAAATAGCCCTCAGAGCAGGATTGGCCTCCTAGTCAGGTAAGCACCTATCAGGAGGGGTCTCTGATGTCACCTGCTGGCACTGGCGACTCAGAGGCCTCCATTGTGCCCTCACACCTCTGCATTCAAGATTGCAGAGGTCTGGGACACACTGGAGGATCTCTGGGCACCACCCCTGGGGTGGTGATAGACAGGGGAGTGGTCACTCCCCTTTCCTTTGTCCAGTTTCGTGCCAGAGCAGGGGCTGGGGGATCCCTGAACCGGTGTAGACTGATTTATGCAAGGAGGGCATCATCTGTGCCCTTCAAAGCATTCCCGAAGGCCAGGAGAGGCTACTCCTCTCAGGCTCTGAACACCTATTTCCAAAGGGAGAGGGTGTAACACCCTCTCTCAGAGGAAATCCTTTGTTCTACCTTCCTGGACTGGGCTGCCCAGACCCCAGGAGGGCAGAAGCCTGTCTGTGGGTTGGCAGCAGCGGTAGCTGCAGTGAAAACCCCAGAGAGCTGGTTTGGCAGTACCCGAGGTCCATGCTGGAGCCCCTGGGATGCATGGGATTGGCACCCCAATACCCGATTTGGCATGGGGGGTCAATTCCATGATCTGAGACATCTTACATGGCCATATTCGGAGTTACCATTGTGAAGCTACATATAGGTTTGGACCTATATGTAGTGCACACGTGTAATGGTGTCCCTGCACTCACAAAGTCTGGGGAAATTGCCCTGAACTATGCGGGGGGCACCTTGGCTAGTGCCAGATTGCCCTCACACTTAATAACTTTGCACCTAACCTTCACTAAGTGAGGGTTAGACATATAGGTGACTTATAGGCGAACCAGACGTGCAGACGCTTTCCCCAAACTATTACCTGAAAGAAGATATACCAAGAGTTTATGATCTGTGAATACTTCAAATGGTTTACTCCAAGTATAAACCTTGAATTTCTGTACACCTCATACAATGCCTCACGTTTGATTGTACTGTAATTTGTTTCTGCTTCTGAGAGTGTTCTAGAGGCAAACACTATAGTAGTTTCCTTCCCATCAACAAATTGGCCAAAAACCGCTCCTATTCCTATTAGGCTAGCATCCACTGTAATAAAGCATTTTCTGTTTGAATCATATGGTTTCAAGGTAGGTGCCATGATTACCATATCTTTAACTTTCTCAGAAACATCATTAATATCCTGTGTCAAGAAACACTTCACTCCCTTGTGAAGTAGTTCTCTCATTGGTTGAAATATAATGGCATATCCTGGCACAAAATGGGCTTGATAGTCACAAAACCCCAAAATGACCTCAATGTGTCCTTGTAACAAGGTGCTGGTGCCTTTTGAACTGCCTCAATATTACTAAACTTGGGTTTTATGCCAGCTGTCAAAATTATGTACCCCAGATAATCAACACATTTGCACCATGATTTTGCATTTTTCAGGTCTCACTGTCATGCCTCTTTCTCTCAAAATACTTAGCACACTTTCCAATACCATTATGTGTTCCTGTTTCTCCTTCATGAAAATCAAAATATCATCTTGAAAGACCTGCACATACTCTAAAGAAGAAATCCATCATTCTCTGAAGCATGCTGGCGGTTGGCACCTGTCACAAACGTAGTCTCACATATTTATAAGCTCAATGAGGTGTCACAAATGTTGTGAGATCTTAAGGCTGTTTATCAAGCGGGATCTGATGGTATGCCAAGTGCAGATTAATTATAGAGAAATATCTAGCTCTACTAATATTAGCTAACATCTCCAGTATTTGACGAAGTGGATGACAGTTCACAATTATGTTCCTATTGAGTGACCTCAAGCCAACGGACATTCTCAATTCACCTGATGTTTTCTTCATAAGACCAACTGAAGAAATCTATTCTGATGCCTCTGCAGGTTGTACAACCCCTTATTTGCACAGATGATCAAGTGACGTCTTAAGTTCAGAGCGAACAAGTCATGGTATTGGAGACACTCTGTGAATCACAAGATACGCTTTAGACTTTAGTTTCATATTATGCTGAAACGCCAAAACATTCCCTAGGTCCTTTCTAAAGACTTTTGGAAATGTCTTTACCATATGTTGCAACACATCTTCATTTTCCTCAATGACACATATGGGTAACTCACCCAACGTAACTGGTTCTTCATGTCCAGGCCTTAAAATAATGCCCAGTTTGGCAAGATCTTTCAATCTTACAATTTCTCGTCCTCTGGCTGCCATGTATGTTTTGGTTGAAATGTTTTTACCTAAACATTCTAGGGTGCTCTCAACATAACCCAACATTTCTAAATCAAATTCCCCAAAATCTTTGGGATTGATATCCATTTGTTCTAACTTAAAATCACGTGGCCACATTTTAAAGAATGTGTGATCTGCCAAAATGGTTACAGGTGCTCTGGAATCAGCCATGACTAAAATACATCTCTCATCCATAACTGCTTGCACAAGCGGTTCCTTGATTTTAGACATATCTTTCTTACCTTCAATAGTTAACGAGACATTTTCAAACTTCTGTGTACACACATCCATGTGTCCCATTTCCACATTGCTATTTTTCAGTCAATTATTGTTTCCTTTATACATTTGACCACTTCCTAAGCACATGACTTTGAAGTGTCCTAATTTCCTAAATATATTGCACCTTTTATGAATGTCTGGGCATGATGTTGAATTACTGATATGTACATGTGAATCACAACAAAAGCAGACAACCTGACGCCATTTTTTTAAAATGTTGTGTTCACCGCACACACCAAATCATCATCATCATCCACAATGCATGCCACAGAAGAAGAATTCTTATTTCCAGTTAAAGCCATCGATTAAATAATAGACCGTTCTATGCTTTTTGCTATATCATTGACCTCAGACAATGTTTGTTCTTGTAGGTCAATAGTCTCTCCTGAATTTTCTTTGAGAAACTGTTGACAAATTGATCATGGATGTCAATATCCACGCTATTCTCAAATACATAAGTTGATCCTAAAACATGCAGAGCAACAATGCATTCCTCCACCATTTCGTCACTACTTTGCTTGTTTCTTCTGAATATTGTCTGTGCATTCTCTCCTTTGCTTTTTCATACATATCCTACCTGACATTTTCTCCAATTGGTGTGGGCAGAGTAGGTAGATTATCAAAAACTTTCTGACCGGCTATTCCTAAATGGTTGAAAAGTAATGCAGTTTTGTGTTCCGCTTCATACCTGGATGTTCCAATGGCCATCAAATAATTTTCAAAAATACGTAGCCATTGCTTCCACTTTACTACAGATTTCCCTGGACTTTGTAAAAAAGGTGGTGGCTGAATTGCATTCTTAGTGTTACCCATTAGTAATATATTTTAGGATAACACACCACACATAAATAAAGTAACTTCACTGTGTTTCTTTTGTTTAAAATGATCTCTTAGCCATAGTTTGTAAAAATATTCCTTTTTTTGAATATTTGCAAATCGCCAGCTCCTACCTGTGCTATAAAACCAATATTGTTGCCTAGCAATATACATGGTGGTCAGTTTCGGGAGAGTCTGCCATGACAAAACCAGGCAACATTGCAAAAGACTGGCTCCCTTTAACACTCTCAAGGAAAGCAGAGGTGCAGGACTCGGGGAAAGAGCTCACCGAAGTAAGGCAACCCATGGAGGATGTGCAAGCCCACTGGAGACCACAAAAAAGTTCCGCTTAAGGCAGGGGCATAAAGAAATGCTCTAAATACTGGAAATAGTGGACCCTCCCGAAAGTTACAGGATAGGGCTAAGAAATGTCAGGCATACCATGCCTCCTGCTGGCATTCTCCATGAAGACAACTAAGTGGGAGGTGCGGGCAAGGAGCATTCTGAAACATGGTAGCCCTTAGTCCGCAGGACAAAAGCGCCACCTGCTTCGCTTGAACTACAGCTCTGAGCATAGCAGATCACAGCCCTGTACAGCTGAGAGATCAGGCATCTGAAGTGTTCCAGAGGAAACAAAGCTTCAAAGAGACACAGCAACGCTGCAAAGAAATGGAAACACACACGGGACATCGGCGGTGGGGTGATTGTGTGGGTATTGAGGTGTTGCCACACGTATTGAAGGGAAAGATGATCTGCCCTTCAACAGGAAGGGGAAAACAGACCTTCTTTCCAATTATCGAATAGGGAGTTATCTGTGTTAGGGTGAGGACTCACTTGGACAAGATGGTAATAATGAGTGGAGGAGGCATGGCAATTTACTTATAAGTAGATCGTACGGAATCTCGCTTTTTTCACGCGATATGTCCTACTTAGAAACTGCAGTAAATGCATGGTCTCTCCTCTATTCGTTGTTAAATAAAGAAGTGCTGTCAGATGTGCTAAAATATGCACACAAATAGACGGAGCCCAGCAGCAACTGAATTACACACATATTTCTCACATCTCACTGAACAGTTATCCAGCTGGTGCAGCAAAAAACACAATAACTATCACAAAATAAGGATAGTACTGAGAATCTGTTTTTGTATCCTTCGCATTTTAGTCTATGGTGCTATTTTTAGAAACACAAATAATGAAAACAAAAGCGTAAGCGACCAAATGCTAGCTGCACGCTCTTAGGCCCATAGTTATACTTTTTTTGTGCCGCAGTTGCATAATTTTTTTTACACAAATCAGTGCAAACTTAACTCCATATTTTTATTTTGAGGCTAGACACGTCTAGCCTCAAAATATTGG
Source organism: Pleurodeles waltl (assembly GCF_031143425.1). Classification (NCBI taxonomy): domain Eukaryota; kingdom Metazoa; phylum Chordata; class Amphibia; order Caudata; family Salamandridae; genus Pleurodeles; species Pleurodeles waltl. The sequence continues at coordinate 1,343,428,531 of NC_090444.1, read as the reverse complement.
AGTTTGCACCATTTTTTGGATGCGTGAACCTACCTTGTGCCAATGAGATGCAAGGTAGGAATTCCCATCCCAAAAATTTCCCTATCCCATAGCGTTAAATGTATTCCCCATGCAAAAATGATGCACGGGTGGGAGGCGGGCTAATGGCGATAAGCTTGCTTAGCGCCATATTTAACACCTGGGTCTGACCAGGCATTAAGGTACCTGTGGACCCATTTCCATGGTTAAAGATCATGGAAATGGGTCCACAGGTGCCCTCCCCAAGCTCCAGGAACACCCTCACCAGAGGGACACCTCTAACCAGGCTAGCATCATTTTTTGACACACAACCCCCTCTTTCCACACCGCCACCCCACCCGGCTAGTGTAGTTTTTTCTGGACGCTAGCCGGGACTTACGCTGTACTATAAATATCTCACGTGGCATGCATTTGAGAATGACGCAAGCCGTCAGTAAAGGTTTTGGCGCAAAACTGTGTTAGTGCAGTTTTGCACCGAAAACTATAAATATGGGTCATTGGGGCTCATTTACAAGCCCTGTGCGCCACCCACACGTCACTTCTAATGACGGTCTAGCTGTGCTCACTGCAGAGGGACATCTAAAAGGCCACGTAAGTACAACAACAGTGGCCCAGGGCAGCACAGCAAGTGAACATGCTGTGCTGCCCTGCACCACAGGAAAGGTGCCAAAATGCACTGTTTTCACATGAAACAGGACATTCCTGTTCCTTCCCCCAGCACTGGTGCCTTTATGGCTGCCTAGGGTAAATACAGGCACACTTGCACCATGTTGCAATGGTGCATGTGTTGCATGGAGGATTGTCTTTGTGCAGGACAGGGCACCCTCCTGCACAAAAACAATTTATGGACGCACTTTCCTCCTCCTATCGGTGCTGCAGAGACACAGCATACATGGAAAGAGGCACAAAAGAGGACTAATGAAGATATTTCTCCTTGTCATGCCTGCTCTGGGGAGGTATATGGTTTGGATGCATTTCCAGGTTTACCCGTCCTTGTAAGTCTGAGAATGTGTCAAAACCCCTGGGTGTTGCATTGGAAAACCCACCACAATGCTCATGGAATGTAGCCTTGATACAGAGTAAGTCAGTGCAGCCATGTTCACTGCATTTCCTTACTCTATATCTATGAGGCCAATCTAATCCTACCAAATAGCCTTTGCGTGGCCTCATAGACATGAGTCTGTCCTCTACGCCGTTGGAGCATAAAAAAAGATGTTGCACAGGCGGCGAGGAGTGGCACCTGTACTGCAAGATAGGCTGAGCTATTCGCTGCACTGCTGTGTTTTATAGTGTCACACATCTGTTGCAGCTGGAAAAGGATGACATAGACGAGCGCATAGGTGTACTACATCCTACTTGTGATGTCCACCAGGGGGAAGATGTAGCGCAGATTAGGAGTGAGAGGGAAGATTAAATCTCATACCAGGCTGAACATGTCCATGCAGGGGGATGACCATCAGAAGTTAAATGATGAGCCAGGTTACCATAACTATCTGTGATGGTTTGAGGCTAAGAAGTATGGGTAAAGTTGTGTGTCAATCCAGGGTTGGTATATGTCATGCATTATCCAAACTACTGGCATGTGTAGGTTCACCCTGAAACATAGCTCACAAACAGCGGGAGACGTGTTAGGAAACTGAAAGTGGTGAATGTAATTGGAGGCTTTGCTGTCACATGTGAGTCAATGTATGATCAGCCTTCCATTTGCATGTGACAGTAAGTGGAGTCACTAATCCTAAAGGAGGATTGCCACAGGAGTAATTTACACGTTCAAGTCAGTGGGCTGAGTCTAACAATGTGTGATCCTCGGCAGTTAACCAATGTTGGCAATGTTGAAATGGGGTGAGTGTCAGTGCTAGCTATTTACCTAGTTTGTCTGTGCATATCAACTCAGATTTAGCACACACTGGCCACTGTTTTCACAGATAGCACATCCATGGTAGGTACTTGCACTTACACATTCCTGCAGTGTAGCAGGTTGCTAGCTGTGTAGAGTAGTGTGGATGTATGGCCAATATTAACCTTGCCCACATGAATGCACAATGTGCACTGAAGACAGCACAACATGGTAGGCTGCTATGACAAGCCGTGTGTAAGGCTGACAGCAGGATCAAACTGAAAACATTAACAAACCCAGTTCACTTTCACAGGAGATGTGGACTGACCAGTGGCTACAGAGAATGCTTGGAACATATACTGCCATCTGAAAGCAACTACAGTGTCACTTCCCCTCAATGTATACAAGTCACATAAGTACTACACATCAAAGATGAAATGAGAGTGAATGAGGATAAATACTGTATGTCAGACAGATTACTCATGTCAGCATCTAGCATTGATCAGCACTGACATATATCCATTTTATTGCAGAGTGAGAAACAACTCTTCCAGACCTGCTCCCTGTCCGGGATGACCTACCTGCTGCCAATGACATCCTGCCTACCATTGACGAAAACACGTTTCAGCAAATCCTGGATTATATTGTCTCACCTCCTCTGGCTGTGGGAGGGTCTGACAGCCTCATTGTGTCTCCAGAGGAGCTGCCTACAATGAAACTACCCCATCTGCAAGTCCCAGTCCAGCTCTGGATTCTGAGGACCCATAGGTTGTATTTCAACACTAAGCAGTAGGAGTCCAGTGGCAGATGCTGGATAAGGTGCGGTGGATGGAGACCATTGCGGGCACCCGTAGGTGCCTCAGTCCCAATAAGGATACCTCTGATGCAATTATTGATATTGATATATTTTTATAAAGTGCAACAAATGCCCAGAGGCGTCTTGGAGCTGACATCAACTACAGGTGGATAGCACCTAACAAGTCAGCCTAAAACAGAGGTAAAAAACAACCAAGTTTTAAGATGCTATCTAAAACTAGTTAAATTTACCTAAGTTCTAAGATCCATGGGGAGTAAATTCCATAACTTGCATGTGGAGTACAGAAAGCTCCTGCATCCCCATGGTACTTTGTTGCAGTAAGGTTTAACCAGAGTTCTAGATAACATGGAGCGCAGGGGTCTTCTGGGTATGTACCTCTTGAAACCTTTCTGCAGAGGTTTTGGGTCAAACACGTAAAGGGATTTATGGGCCATACAAAGTGCATTGAAGGCCACCTGTTTCTTATTCGGGACCCAGTGAAAGCCAACTAACACTTGAGACACTGGATGCTACTTAGATAATTTCCTTAAAAGATGGGCAGCAGTGTTCTGTAAGAGCTGGGGTTTGAGTAAGTGTGCCTAAATGAAGAGCCTGATACAGAGCATTGCAGTAATCCAGCAAAGATAACACTAGTGCAATAACAAATGATTTTTTGTAATTCAAAGGAGATAAAGGGAGTAATCTTCCTTAACATTTTTTAAATGAAAAAACAAGACTAACCTGCAGTCTAAAAGTAAGGTTGGAATCAAACATCACCCCTAAATTCTTAACTTTCAACACTGGATTAGGGAGAGTGCCCGGAGACAAGGGCCACAAAGAAGAGTTCGAGAACGAGGCGTCCTTGCCTACAAGGAAAATCTCTGATTTGTCAGAATTTAGCTTATGGCAACTAAGTCTCCTCCATTTGGCCATCTCACACATACAAATATTGAATCTCATTGATGCCTCATTGACGCTATTCTGAAAGGGCACAATAATTTGTGTGTCGTCTGCATATGCAATGAGGGAGAAACCAACGGATTAAATAATTTTCACTAAGGGGGTAACGTAAATTTTAAACAATATAGGGCTTAAAGATGAGCCCTGGGGAATGCCACAGGGTAACGGGAAGAGCTTTGACCTGAATCCCCCCACACAAACCAACTGTTCACTGCTAGAAAGAAAAGAGACCAAAAGGTCTAAAGCTGAACCGCAAATGTCAATGTGGGCTAAACATTCAATGAGTATGTCATCACTCACTGTATGCAAATCCGCAGACAAACTGAGGAGGATCAACACCGCCTACCTGTCATTGTCTATGATGGTTCTGATCTTTTCCGAGGCTACCACCAACACTGTTTCGGAGCTATGATTGGATCTAAACCTTTGATGAGCTTCATCTAAGAAATCAAATCTATTTAAAAAAACTGACAAGCCAATGTTAGGATGCCTTTCAAGAATTTTGGCTCCCATGAGTTTAGACCGAGATAATGCTATAGTTTTGCTCTTCATTGGGATTAAGAGAAGGCTTTTTCAGAAGGGAGAATATCAGAGCCTTTTTCTAATCACTAGGGACTGACCCGTAGTGATAACCCTGTTCATTACATTTCTCAAAGTGGGAGCAACAATTTCAGCAATGTCCTGTAGCAACTATAGCAATTAGAGGCAACTACACTCCGCCCCAGAGATTAGAGCGGTACCTGGCTAACATCACTGGTGTCATAAGAAAGAGGCAGCAACATCAGCCATGCCAATGTGACACCAGTGAGGTTGCCACTCAACTCTGGGCTATATTCACCATCCTTCAATCTATGGAGTGGAAGCAGGGCTCCTATATTACAACAATGGGTGCTTTTCAATGTGACGTTGTTGCTGTGCTGACAAGCCAGCAGGCCCTTCTCACAGCACTGTGCTGCTTTCCTTGTTGGCACAGGCTGCTGGGGGCAGGAGATACACATCTTCAGCCCTTGATGTGTGTGTTCCTCAGATACCTCCTGCACAAAACACCACCACCCTCAGGGAAGGCACACCACATATCAGATGAGGAAGATGTGGACTTTGTCACTTTCAGGTGGAGAACTTCCCTGTAACATTTATCTGTGGCCCTTGGCCAGTTTCCCATTAGACCTGTGTTGAGTAACATGCCATCACCTTTGTATCTGGCATTGTCTAGTATGTGTTTGTCCATCTGTTGGTCTTATCCATTTGTGGACTGTCAATGTGGACTCCCTTCGCAAATGGCAATTTGGTTCTCCTCCTCACTGGAATACTCCTCTCTTCTGCATGTCAAATGGCATGTATCCCCCATGGACTTTGTACATCCTTTAGCTCTACAACAATGTTGGGGTTGTTGCTGAAGTAGCTGCTACTGTGATCCTTCATATTTACACAGATGTAAATTAATGCACTAACTTCAACTTGTGTGTTGTATGTCTGTTGATGTTTGGACTAAGTGGACAGTGGTGGATGTGCACTACCTACTAGCTAAAAGGAAATGCTTTCATGGAGCCATAGACAAATCTACACACTCCAAGGGAAATAGTTTATGTGAACCCTATGTGCACCTAAACTAGCAAGTAGTTACCCAAAGTCACAAGAATGAAGTGCAACAACTAGTAATCAGTCAATGGTAAGGGTGAAGGAACTTTCTGTTCAGGTGGTGGCCATCCTCCACGGACACTAGCCAGCAATTAACTGCTGAGACAATAAAATGGTGCGAGGGTGAGTGTGTAAGTGACTGGCATCAGTGTGCAACCCAGCACATTCTTGATTAGTGGCAATGGTTTAAACATAATCATCCATAAAATAAATGTAGCGCTAAGTACAGTGCAACAGTATGTGAACAACTGTTTTGGGCTATATATCCATTCACAGCAAGAAAGCCACTTACAGTGCACAATCATGTTTGGAGATGCCTTAAGTGACTCCATTGCAAACTTGACAGGATCTTCTTCGTTGGTGTTTCTCCTAGTTACACATGTATATAAACACTGCCTGAAAATCCCACAGCATGTGCTTGACCCCTTCGTTGCCAGGCCTTTTCCCCCTCAGGTGCCAGACCTTATTGTGGCTATTTGGGGCAGTTCAGGCTTAGGGCCTTATAACTTATTGTCCACATAAGCTACCCATACCAAATTTGCATCCTTTTTTTCCATCATCCTGGGGATTCTAGAGGTACCTGGAGTTTGTGGGTTCCCGTGGAGATACCAAGAAATTAGCCAAAATACAGCGAAAATGTAGGTTTTTTTTTTTAAATGGGAAAAAAGGGCTGCAGAAGAAGGCTTGTGTTTTTCCCCCTGAAAATGGCATCAATAATTTGTAATAGAAATAGGTGGATCTGCACCCAAGGGGGGCAGAAATGACCTAAAATAAATATGCCCCCAAGAGGAACAACCCTTTCCTAAGGGGACGCTCCCAATCTGCCAAAAAACAATTCTAAAAAAATCCCTGGTGCCTAGTGGTGTCTGCCCCCATTGGCCTAATTAACCCAATGGGGGCTGAAATGGCCTAAAAGAAAATTGCCCCCTAGGGAAGCAACCCATGCCTAAGGGGGCGCTCCCTATCTGTAAAAACTTTTTTTTTTAAATCCCTGGTGCCTAGTGGTTTCTGTCCCCCTTGGGGGCAGATTGGCTTAATTAAAACAGGCCGATCTGCACCCAAGGGGGGCAGAAATGGCCTTAATAAATTTGCCCCCAGGGTCGCTCCCCTTTATTGAAATTGTAAAAAAATAATCCCTGGTGTCTAGTGATTTCTGCCCCCCTTGGGGGCAGATTGGCCTAATACAAATAGACTGGAAAGGGGGCAGAAATGACCTAAAAATAATTTCTCACCCAGGGGAGCGACGCTTGCCTAAGGGGTCGCTCCCCAACTGATTTTTTTTTATTTTTATTCCTGGTGCCTAGTGGTTTCTGTCCTCCTTGGGGGCGGATTGACCTAATTAAAATAGGCCGATCTGCACCCAAGGGGGGCAGAAATGACCTAAATAAATTTGTCCCCCAGGGGAGCGTCCCTTGCCTAAGGGGTCACTCCCCTTTAGTGAAATTGTCCACACAAAAAATCCCTGGTGTCTAGTGGTTTCTGCTCCCCTTGGGGGGGAGATAGGCCTAATACAAATAGACCGATGGGGGGCACAAATGGCCTAAAAATAATTTGCCCCCCAGGAGAGTGATTGTTGCCTAAGGGGTCCCCCAACTCCTGTAAAAAAAAAAAAAAGTAAATAGTCCCTGGCGTCTGGAGGTTTCTGCCTAAATTGGCAATACATGCACATTGACATTTGTCCCTACCTATTGCACATGGAACTTTGTTCTTCTTCATTTGTCGTTTAACATGTATGGAAAATTCTTTCTCTGGTGAATGATGATACCCCTTACACATCTCAATGCAACCTGTACCAGAGATCCAACACAATCCTTACAGAGCAGAGAAAGCATTCAGGTGACACTCAGTACTAGCATCAAGATCCCTAGAGGTTTCCACCTCAGCGTTTGTGTATGGTGCAGGTCCACCTACAAGACAAAAACATAGGGGCATATTTACAAGAAAATGGCGCATCACTCCAGATGCACCACTTTTCTTGCATCGCCCCTGCCCCACCTAAAGAAATCATAGTTGCGTCATATTTACAATACGGCTCACCATGGCTGTCGTTAGGACAACAGATTCAAAAATGTTTACGCTATTGTGGCGTTTTGCTGCACTAGCATACATTTATTTTACGATAGTGCAGCAAAGCACAGGGATGCCCATTGATTAAAATAGGTGTGTCATTTTAACACCTGCCCTGAGCAGCTGTTGAAAAAGACAAAAAAATGGTGCAATAAAATGTTGCAAATTTCACTGGGCCATTTTTTCGGGCCTCCCTGCATTTGAATTCCCCCTTGCATTCATTATGCCTGACGCAGGCATAATGTATTTCTTAGTGTATGTCTTCCTGAAGAACACGCATTTGGCACATGTTTTTGATATGCACACATATTTTGGTCCACACAATGTTGTCCCGGGATTTATCCTCCTGTGCAAAAATGGTGCATGGGAGGGAGGCGGGCCTAAATAATGGTGCTAAACCTGCTTAGTGCCATTATTTAACTCCTTGGTCAAGGCAGGCATTAGGGGACCTGTGGACCCATTTCCATAGTCAAAAACCTCCCTGAGCCCCAGAAACACCCCACCCACACCAGAGGGACACCAGGGGTTGGGGGACCCCATCCCAGGTAAGTATAGGTAATTAGAGGTAAGTACAGTTTTTAAATTTGTAAAGTGCCATTGGGGGCCCTGAAATAGGCCCCCCTACATGGCACTGGGTGCAATGGCCATGCCCAGGGGACCCTTGTCCCCTGTGCTGGCCACTGGGGTGGGGAGCATGGCTCATGTCTTTTCTAAGACAGGAGTCATGTGGAATGGATGGCTTTGCGTCAAGAAATGACGCTAGGCTGGTTAGAGGCATTGTTTTGCCTCTAACCAGCCTAACATTATTTTTTGTGCAAAACCCCCTTCTCCCATACCACCACCCCCACCTGGCAAATGTAATTTTCCATGACATTATCCCACCCTCTGCACCCGCTTGCACCATTCCATAGATTTGGCACCCGGCTGGCACTCAGGAATGGCACAAGCCGGCACTATACTTTTTGACGCAAAACTGTGTTTGCGCAGTTTCACGTCAAAAAGTATAAATCTGGGCCCTAATTCTACTTGTCTGCACCTGTTCTTGGTGTCATATCGAAACATGTGCATGACCTGGTACTTTTGACTGTGCCACAATCATGTAGAAAGCTGGCCTGGTGTGTGGTGAGCACCTATGGCGATATCATTTTATAGCATGTCCAGGTGTCCCCTATTAATGAGGTGTAGTCAGTGTCTAGGAAGCCATGCTCTCTAGAGGTAGCTGTGGATGAGCAGCACTTACACACATGAAAGAACCAAACAGTGTTAAAATAGAGGTACTTTATTTTAGTGACACAAATACTATATAGGCAATACTTTACTAAGAGGTGAGTAAACACACTATTATATACACCTTAGTAATCAGGAATGGGCATAGAAAGCAATAGAAAACAGTGAAATAACAGTAAATAATAGAGACCCTAGGCGGAGACAAACCATATACTATAAAAATGGAATGTGAAGGTCAGACCCCCACCCAGGTAAATGGAATCTGTAGAGGGAAGCTGGAGGAACTAGGAAACCCAAAAGGTAAGTACCAATGTGCCTCCCCAATGACCAGGAGAGAAACTTTGTGAAAGGACTGTGCAAGACCCACGCAAGACTGGAAAAAACAGAAGATGGTTCCAGACAAAAGAAGACCTGCAAATGCAGTCCAACTCCAGTTGGAGTGTCCAGTTAGGGCAGGAGCCACTATTCACCCTTCTGGGGTTGCAGGACCAGGTCGACGGTGAAGACCAGGAGTCGGCTATGCAGCACAAGAGCAGAGGAATAGTTCTAGAAGTGATGCAGTCGATGTCCCACATCAATCAATCAATCAGTTTTTATAAAGTGCAACTACTCACCCGTGAGGGTCTCATGGCAGAAGGAGAGTGGCAGTCTGTTAGTGGTGTCGAAAAACAACCAACAAGCCTTGGTAAAGGCAAGAGTAGCCGAAGAGAAGTTGCAGAGATGCTGGGAACCAGGAAAGTCCGAGGAGACTCAACCCAAGGAAATGAGTCCCAGGTGACCCTCAGCAGTAAGGAGAGCCACAAGTTGAGGCTGCAGCCCCCGCAGGCAACTCATAGGCAACAGGCACAAGAGTCGCAGTGAGGCCCACTCAACACACTACGCATTGCAGAGAGGAGTGCTGGGGGCTGGGGCTACAAGGAGCCTGAAGATCCCTTGGAAGAAGAGCCAACAAAGCCTTGGAAGCTGCAAGAGGCATGGTGCACAGGCGTACCATCCAGCAAGGAGAGGCAAAGACTCACCACCCTCAAGGTTGGACAGCTGATAGAGGGGACCAAGGGGACCACTCAAGACCACCACCAGTGTTGCAGGATCCACACAGAGTTGCAGGAGAGAGGACCCACGCAGTCGATCATCGTTGCAGTTGGTGCCTGCGGATGCAGGGGAGTGACTCCTTCACTCCAAGGGAGATTCCTTCTTGCTTCTTGGTGCAGACTGAAGACTTGCCACCCTCAGAGGATGCACATCCAGGGAAATGTTGCAGTTTCTGGAAGGAGCCGGGGAAACAATGTTGCAGAGCAAAGTCATTGCTGGAGTTGCAGATTGTTGGTTTCTGTGAAGTCCTATTGCGGTTCCAGTGGCCAGAAGTCGAAGTAAACATAGCAGAGAAGTTCTGCTTGAATCGTGCATGTCAAATCTAAGGACACATCCAAAAGGGAGTCCCTATATTGCCCTAAAAGAGGATTGGTTACCTAGCAGGGTGACCACCTATCAGGGGGTGGCTATGACTTCACCTGTCTGACCTGGCCACTCAGATACTCCCAGAGGCCTCTGCCCACCTTAGATTCAAGATGGCAGAATCAAGTGCCCATCTGGGAGAGCTCTGGGCACCATCCCTGGAGTGGTGATGGACAGGGGAGTGGTTACTCCCCTTTCCATTGTTCAGTTTTGCGCCAGAGCAGGGACTGGAGGTCCCTGAACCAGTGCAGACTGGTTTATGGAAGGAGGACACCAAATGTGCCCTTAAAAGCATACCAGTGACTTGGGGAGGCTACCCCTCCCAAGTCATGTAACACCTACTTCCAAAGGGAGAGGTTATTGCCTCCCTCTCCAAAGGAAATCCTTTGTTCTGCCTTCCTGGGTTTGAGCTGTTCAAGCAGCAGGAGGCAGAAACCCGTCTGTAGGATGGCAGCAACGCGGACTGCCCGGAAAAACCGTGCAAACTGGTAGAAGCAAAGCTGGGGGTCCTCTAAGGAGCCCCCAGAGTGCATGGAATCATACTACCAATACTGGCAACAGTATTGGGGTATGATTCCAACATGGTTGATACCAAACATGCCTAGGTTCGGAGTTACCATTATGTAGCTGGACATAGGTAGTGACCTATATCTAGTACACAGCTAAAATGGCTTCCCCGCACTCAGAAGGTCTAGGAAAATGGAGCTGGAGTTTATGGGAGCACCACTGCTCATACAGGGTGGCCTCACACACAGGTACTTGCATCCTACCCTCTGGGCTAGGAGGGCCTGCCATAGGGGTGGCACAGTGACCTGGTGCAGTGACCTGTAGTTAAAGGGTGCATGCACCTTTTCATGCAGGCTGTAATGGCAGGCCTCCAGACACATTTTTCATGGTCTCCCATGGGTGGCATAATACATGCTGCAGCCATGGGTTACTCCGGGTGTCCCAATGCCCTGGCTACCTAGGTACCACATACTAGGGACTTATATGGGGCACCAGTATGCCAATTTTGGGGTGTAAAAAGTTAGGAACAACCAAATTGAGAGGGAGCGAGTACAGTCACTGGGGTCCTTGTTAGCAGGATCCCAGTGAACACAGTCAAAAACACACTGAGGCAAAAAGTGGGGGTAACAATGCCAAAAAGAGGATACTTTCCTACAAATCACATTTGGGTAGTAGCTTATTGTACTATGTGTTTTGTAACTCAATTGCCACTGTAAGTGACAGTATGTTGTTCACAACATGGAGTTTTTCGTCATGCATAGTTTGACTGTACTAGTACTAACATGTTTCACACTCACATACATGTGTCCCTGTGGAACCACTGATGTTGCTGCACTACTTGCCAATGACGGATCCTTTAAATGGTTAATTTCCTTTAGTAAGTGAAATCTAGTTAATATATGTGGTGCATTCTACACAGGCTCTCTGGATAGTAGCACGATTTCTCGTCAGCCTACAGCTGGTGCTTTTCATCAGTCAATATGTCATGGTGCACTGGGATTGACACATGGGTATGCAATGTGGAGCATCTTTATGTAGGACACACTTATGTTGTAAGTAATATCTGTCTACTACGGACCTGTACACAATACATTATGGTTCTGTCATCATTGCTGTGTCAAAGTAATGTTGAGAATGATGTCCTGAGTACACTGTGGTGCCCTGTCAAGGTTGCATTACAATGTAGGTTGATGACTGTTGAATACCATATTTGGCTATGTTATTATTGTTTAAAACTTGCACATTTCTGATTTGATATGGTTTTCCTTTGCTCAATGTAATACCACAACGGGTGTACCAACACATTCTGTGCATCTGTCATGGTGGTTTACTTGAGTGTATGTGTGTCCGTGTACTGTCAGTATGGCTGAGAGTTATGTTGTTTTAGGACTGTTTGTCACTTTGTGAATCTGTATAGACATTTAACCATGTCTGGGGCCTACACTAACATTGGATGGCACACATGCTCATTCTAAATTATTATTCCTGACACTTTAAAAAACTTACATGTATGCTGGCATGTGCGACACACTAATTTACCAAAAATACTTTTTCACACTAGCCTGAAAATGATGACTCCTGTCATAAAGAGAGAGTGGGTATTCCAATGAGGAGATACTTATCTCACACTTCTCTATTGTGTTGACGTAGAACTTATATTTGCTTTTCTGGACTACAACATTTCTTATTTTAAATCCATTACCCAGTACAGATGATGTTGTCCCGTTCTTTTACACAGATTTAAATGTGACAGTATTGTGGGAAACTGTCACATTGTGGCAGTACCCCCCACTTTGTGCCTGGTTTCTGAATGCAACTTGAACTGGAGTGCACTGGGATCCTGCTAATCAGATTTCCAGTGCTGGTGTTCTTTCCCTAAAACTTTGTAAAGGTAATTGGATACACGTTTAGCTACAACTATAAGTCCCTAGTAAAAGGTACTTAGGTACACAGGGCATGGGGTATTAAGGGTAGACCCCTGAGGCCATTGCAGGCTCGGTGTCCTGGTGCAAACCTCAAACACAAACTCGACTTGACACATGACCTGTGTGCCCTGTTCACCATACACTGTATTTACTATGGGTAAGACACCCCTTTAGCAGGCCTTACATCCCTAAGGCAGGGTGCTCTATATTATATGTGAGGGCATAGCTGCATGAGTAATATGCTTCCACTGTGTCCCTGACAAACCTGGGACATAGTGAGTGAACAGAGCAGCCATTTTAATATGTGTGCTGGACACTGGTCAACACGAGTTTCCCAGCCACATAATGGCTACTCTGAACCCTGGGTTGTTTGGTAATAAACAACTCAAAATGATAAAACCAAACTGGTACCAGTACTGGATTTATTATAAAATGTACCCAGGGGTCACCTCAGAGGTCCCCCTGCAAAAGATAACTATCCTGGCATGATTGCTGACTGGTTCCGGCCAGCTTGCCAAATCCAGACAGCCAATAGCCTTGGATCTCTGGTTTGTAAAACAATGCCCTTCTTGGGTGGAGGAGATAACACGCCCTCCCTAAGGAATGTGCACTGCCCTGATGGTGAGCTTCAAAGGGCTACTGCCCTAGAAACTCGGCCCTTAGGCCTGCTGCTAGCAGCAGATGCCTCCTCCCTCTTTGGAAACCCTCACTTTTGGAGGGAGTAAAGGCGGGAAACCACACAAAGGGTAGGGAGAGTTGCCTCACCCGGCATGCACAACCCATAAGGTGTTGCCTGTGAGATGGACCCTCAAATTCAGTTTCCTCCATCTTGGAATAGAGGAAAATAGCCAATTAGGTTTAGGGCAGTAACCCTTCCCACCGGAAGTGGTCACTATAGTGGGCGTAGCCACCCAAAAGGTAAGTGACCCATTGGACACTGCCAGATTTCCCCTAAAGTGCCCACTAAATTCAGTATTTAGTGGGCTCCCCCAGACCAATAGTTCTGATTCAAAGGGACAAACAAGAAGACAGCCCCAAAGAAAACCACAGCAAGAGAACTAAGGACATGCTGTATCAGAAAAGGGGCCAAGACCCTGCCTGCTGCATCTGTGTCCCGACAATCGGCACTGCCGAGGAGCTGACCACTGGACCGACCTCAAAAGACCCAGAGGACCTCCAGGCTTTGCAAATAGCCTGAGATCTCCCTCCTGAGTGGAGGCACCACTCAAGAAAGCAGCAAGAACCAACAAGCCAGTGAGGGTCACTTCACTGACCAGACAATATCTCCATAATCAGAAGTTGCAGCCAGGAACCCCCCCCCCCACCCTCACGAGAGGGGCACCACAGGATGGGGGGACCCCATCCCAGGTAGGTAGAGGTATGTATATATATATTTTCTTTTAAGTGCCATTGGGGACCCTGAAATTGCTCCCCCTACATGGCACTGGGGGCAGTGGCCATGCCCAGAGGACATTTGTCACCTGTGAGGCCACTGGGGTGGTGGGCATGGCTCCTGTCTTTTCTAAGACAGTAGTCATCTGATACGGATGGTTTTGGATCAGAAAATGACGCTAGGCTTGTTGGAGGCATTTTTTGTCTCTAACCAGCCTAACGTCATTTTTTGGTACAAAACCCCCTTCTCCCATGCCGCCAGCCCCACCCGGCTAACGTCATATTTATTGACACTAGCCCACTTTTTGCACAGGCTTACAGGATTCCATTAATTTGGCGCATGGCTGGTACCCTAGAATCACGCAAGCCAGCTCTATACTTTTTAGCACGAAACTGTGTTTGCGCAGTTTCGCATCAAAAAGTATAAATATGGGCCTAACTTTATAAAAAATTTAAAGAATCATAACTGTTGGAAGTTGGCTCTGTATATACTATCTCAAAGTGAGAGATCGTGTGCACAGAGTCCAAGAGTTCCCCTTAGAGGTTGATAGTGGCAATAATAGATAATACTAATGCTCTTAATGTGGTAGTGTGGTCGAGCAGTTAGGCTTATCAGAGGGTAGTGTTAAGCATTTGTTGTACACACAAAGGCAATAAATGAGAATACACACTCAAAGACTTAACTTCAGGCAAATCGTTTTTTATATAGAAAAATATTACTTTCTTAATTTATTTTAGAACCACAACATAAGATTCAGAATTCAAGTAAGTACATACATTGTAAGGTACTTGGCATAGATAAATATGGAACTTTGAATTATAACAGTAATGTACACAGTTTTGGTAAAAAGGCAAAACGCTATTTTAAAAGTGGACACTGCAAAAATCAACAGTTCATAGGGGAGGTAAGTACAAGTTAGTTTATCAGGTAAGTAAAGCACTCACAAGTTCACTCTCCGGGGCATAGGCAGCCCATCGTTGGGGTTCAAGTCAACCCGAAATACCCAGTACCAGCAACACAGGGCCGGTCAGGTGCAGAGGTCAAAGTAGGGCCCAAATAACATAGGCGCCTATGGAGACTAGGGGTGGTCTGTAAGTACCTGCGCCCTCGGGGAGCAGACATGGGGGGGTTTGTAGAGCACTGGTGGGGTCACAAACAAGCACACAAAATACACCCTCAGCGGCACAGGGGCGGCCGGGTGCAGTGTGTGAAGTAGGTGCCGGGTATTAGGTTGAAATCAAAGGAGAGACCCGGGGGTCACTCTGGCGATGCAGGCAGGGCACAGGGGGGCTTCTCGGGCCAGCCACCAACTGGGCAAGGATGAGGGCTGCCTGCTGGTCACTCCTGCTCCGGTCGTTGGTTTCTCTTGGGCCTGGGGGCTGAGGGTGCAGTGCTTCTTCCAGGCGTCGGGTTCTTTGTTAATGGGCAGTCGCAGTCATGGGGAGCCTCTGGATTCTCTCTGCAGGCGTCGCTGTGGGGGTGCAAGGAGGTCGTCTCAGGGTGTCCACGTTGTTGGAGTTGCCTGGGGGTCCTCTCTGCAGTGTTGGTTCTTCTGGACACGAGCCCGGCGTGTCGGGTGCAGAGTGTTGGGGACTCACGCTTCCGGAGTGAGGCTGGAGCCCCTTTAAAGTTGGTTGTTTCTTTGTTTCTTGGACAGAGCCGCTGTCCACGGGAGTTTCTTGGTCCTTTGGTTTCAGGGCAGTCCTCTGAGTCCTCAGAGGTCGCTGGTCCCGCTGTATGCATCGCTGTGCAGGTTCTTTGAGTCTGGAGACAGGCCGGTAGGGCTGGGGCCAAGTCAGTTGTCGTCTCCGTCATCTCTGCGGGGCTTTCAGGTCAGCAGTCCTTCTTGTTGTTGCAGGTCGTCAGAAATCCGGTTTCCTGAGTTCAGGGTTGCCCCTAAATACTCAAGTTAGAGGGATGTTTAGGTCTGGGGCAGTAGCCAATGGCTATTGTCCTTGAGGGTGGCTACACCCTCTTTGTGTCTCCTCCCTGTGGGGACGGGGGCATATCCCTAATTCTATTGGGGGGAATCCTCCAAAGCAAGATGGAGGACTTCTTAAGGCAGGGGTCACCTCAGCTCAGGACACCTTAGGGGCTGTCCTGGCTGGAGGGTGACTTCTCCTTGTTTTTTTTATTATCTCCTCCGGACTTGCCGCCAAAAGTAGGGTCTGTGTCCGGGAGGCAGGCATCTCCACTAGCTGGAGTACCCTGGGGCACTGTAACACCAGGCTTGAGACTTTGAAGCTTACCACCAGGTGTTACAGTTCCTGCAGGGGGGGAGGTGTGAAGCACCTCCACCCAGTACAGGCTTTGTTTCTGGCCACAGAGTGCACAAAGGCACTCATCCCATGTGACCAGAAACCCGTCTGGATGTGGCAGGCTGGCAGAAACTGGTCAGCCTAGCACTAGTAGGCCGACTGGTATACAGGGGGCATCTCTAAGATGCCCTCTGTGTGCATTTCTTGATAAATCCCACACTGGCATCAGTGTGGATTTATTGTGCTGATAAGTTTGATCCCAAACTTCCCAGTATTTAGTGTAGTCATTATGGAACTGTGGAGTTCATGTTTGACAAACTCCCAGATCATATACTCTTTATGGCTCCCCTGCACTTACAATGTCTAAAAATTGGCTTAGACACTGTAGGGGCATAGTGCTCATGCAGCTATGCCCTCACCTGTGGTATAGTGCACCCTTCCTTAGGGCTGTAAGGCCTGCTAGAGGGGTGACTTACCTATGCCACAGGCAGTGGGTTGTGGGCATGCCACTCTGAGGGGAGTGCCATGTCGACTTAGTCTTTTTCTCCCCACCAGCACACACAAGCTGTGAGGCAGTGTGCATATGCTGAGTGAGGGGGCCCCAGGGTGGCATAAAACATGCAGCAGCCCTTAGAGACCTTCCCTGGCCACAGGGCCCTTGGTACCAGGGGTACCATTTGCAAAGGACTTATCTGTGTGCCAGGGCTGTTCCAATTGTGGAGACAAAGGTGCAGTTTAGGGAAAGAACACTGGTGCTGGGGCCTGGTTAGCAGGGTCCCAGCACACTTTCAATCATAACTAGTATCAACGAAAGGCAAAAAGTTTAGGGGGTAACCATGTCAACAGTGGCATTGTCCTACAATAACTCAAAAAGTACTTAACATACCTTGACATTCTTGGTCTTAAAAATTATATAAAAATCTGAAGTATTTTTATGAAATTGGTCTGAAGTTATTTCTTGAGTATGTGTGATGCATGATTGATACTGTGAGTACAGCAAATGCTTAGCACGCCTCTGGAAACCAATGTGTGGTTGCCTGGACTCCCTGCACAATGGGCCTAGTTTTGCACACTACATAGAGGGCCAGCCTCCGACAAGTAGTAGTCACTGATATTCACTAGCTACTGCCATTGATAGAGTAGTGAAGGCATTTCAATGTGGAACATAATTGCCTACATGTTGCAGTACATGTGGCCAGGAGATATGGGCCCAGATATTTAGGAATGTGGTACTGTACATTGCAGCAAGTAAATGTTTAGCACTGCACTGCCTCACTGAGAAAAGACAGTATAGGACATCTTCAAGGCCAAACAACACACTCCTGACTTTTCAAGCAGCACTGGCCCACAATGGGCTGTGTAGCACCAAGCCAGGCACAATTACAACATGGGGATTGTGTGGCTGAATTTCATGAGGGATTAACTTTGGCTATAAGGCACCACCTTCCTGCACCGCATGGACCTTGGAGGCCTGATTGTCTATGCCTGTGTGCCACGAACTGCACCACACATAGATGGCTAGAGTGTGTTGGATGACTATGGGGAGGGCAATAGATTAAATACATTTCGGATAGAGGACATGCCTCATGAACCATGGGAGTTATATGTGTACCCACAGACAACAGCCATAGAAGCCCTTTC
This sequence comes from Pleurodeles waltl, assembly GCF_031143425.1. Lineage (NCBI taxonomy): Eukaryota > Metazoa > Chordata > Amphibia > Caudata > Salamandridae > Pleurodeles > Pleurodeles waltl. Next base: position 1,343,410,809 of record NC_090444.1, on the reverse strand, counting down.
TTCCACCCAGTAATGCAACATGGCATTTTCCCTAGCGCTGCATTGCTCTGGCTCTTCCCACCATTGATAGGCACACACAGTGGCTTAGCATGTCTTAACATACTGTATGTGTCTTGCAGGTTTGCATTGCACATGTGCCATGATTTATGTGCAAGTATGAGGCACACCCCTCCTACATCTGCACAGTCTCCGGTAGCAAACATAGATATGGCTATTTTGACATACATTATTTACATTTATTAGGTCAGTAATGCACTTTAGAAGTACTTCCCATATCTCTCATTCTGGAAGTACTCATTGAGGATGGAGTGCCTGAAGATGTAGGCATCAGGAGCATCCCCAGGGTACTTGGCCAGCACATTGATGAACAGCCCCAGATGATCCACAATTGCATGTACATTTATTGCGTATGTGTGCTTCTGTTAGAAATGGGGTCTCTGGTTGGCAGTCACTTTGCACTCTGTCCAAGCACTAGTAAGGGCAATGGAAATACACACTTAAGATAAGCCAAGCTCACCCCCTTAGTATTTTGGCCCAAGCAGTCAAGCTTATCCCAAAGGCAATGTGGAACACATTTGTACCAAAACACACAATAATACACTGAAAACACTACGAAATGGACACCACACCAGTTTAGAAAAATAGCAAATATTTATCTAAATCAAACAAGACCAAAACGACAACAATCCAACATACACAAGTAAAGTTATGAATTTTTAAAATAATTGAATCTTACTCCATAGAAAACAATGGAAACGTTGTTGTTACACAAAGTACCTGGTTTGTGTAAAAAATAAAACTGCATGAGAGTGTGTCGGAAAAGTCAGTGATGCGTCAATTCCTTACTCACAAGTGAGCCCGTGCTTTGTTTCTTCTCCAGTCGGGTAGATGATACACCGTTTTTCTCTCCCTCAAGAGCGTGATGCATCGATTTCCAGATAGGGCACCTCGGATCCGTGCAGGTTCACGTTGATTTTGGCATCCAGTGATGATGTGTGTGAAATCCGGCCACATGAGGACGAGAATCCGAGCTGCGTGGTGTTTGTGTCGATTTTAGCAGCTGCAAGCGGGTGTTGCGTCGTTTCCCCAGCCACAATGCAGATGAAGCATCGATTTCCCAGCCACGATGCAGGTGGTGCATTGATTTAAGCAGCAAGGTAGGTAGTGCATCGTTTTGCAGTTGCATTGCAGGTGGTGCATCTACATTTTCCCAGCACTGCTCCTGTGTGTGGCTTTACCCCTTGGTTCCACCAGCTTCACCTTTCAAGGGCTCAGGGACTGGATAGGGCACCACTTGGTGGGGTGGGAGTCTCAGCAGAGAGTCCAGATGCTGGCAGAGGAAGTCTTTGATGGCTCTGAATCTTCAAAACAGGAGGCAAGCTCAGTCCAAGCCCTTGGAGACACTTCACAAGCAGGAATAAACCACAAAGTCCAGTCTTTGTCCTCTTTCAGGCAGAAGCAGCAACTGCATGCCAACCCATGAAAGCACAGTCACAGGCAAAGGGGCAGTACTCCTCTTTCAGCTCTTCAGCTCTTCTCCTTGGCAGAGGTTTCTCTTTAATCCAGAAGTAATCTGAAAATCTGGGGGTTTAGGTCCACTACTTATACTCCTTTCTGCCTTTGAAGTAGGCAAACTTCAAAGGAAAGTCTCTGTTGTTCATAAGACCCTGTCTTGCCCAGGCCTGACTCCAGACTCACACAAGGGGTGTTGGAGACTGCATTGTGTGAAGGCAGGCACAGCCCTTTCAGGTGTAAGTAATTACTAATCCATCCACTCTAGCCCAGGTGGCCCATCAGGATATGCAGGCTACACCCCAGCTCCCTTTGGGTCACTGTCTGGTGGAAATTCACAAACCGCCCAACTGTCAGTCTGACCCAGACAGGGAATACACAAGCAGGCAGAGTCACAGAATGGTTTAAGCAAGAAAATGCCCACTTTCTAAATGTGGCATTTTCAAACTGACAATTTAAAAACCAACTTAACCAAAATATGTATTTTAAATCGTGAGTTCCGAGACACCAACCTCCATATATATCTCTATCTGCTCCCAAAAGGAAACATAACTTAAAAATTATTTAAAGGCAGTCCCCATGGCAATCTATGAGAGGGATAGGCCTTGCAACGGTGAAAAACTAATTTGGCATTATTTCACTGTTAGGACATGTAAAAACACACCAGCACATGTCTTACCTTTAACATACACTGCACCCTGTCCACAGGGCTACCTAGAGCCTACCTTAGGGGTGCCTTACATGTATAAAAAGGGAAGGTTTGGGCCTGGCAAGTGAGTAGACTTGCCAGGTCAAATTGGCAGTTTAAAACTGCACACACAGACACTGTAGTGGTAGGTTGGAACCAAGTTTATAGGGCTTCTCATGTAGGTGGCACAATCAGTGCTGCAGGCCTCCTCGTAGCATTTGATTTACAAGCCCTGGGTACCTCTAGTGCACTTTACTAGTGACTTACTGGTAAATCGAATATGGCAATTATGGAAAAGCTGATTACACAAACAATTTACAAACAATTTACACAGTAAACACTTGCACCTTAGAACTGGTTAGCAGTGTTAAAGTTCCCAGAGTAACAACACTAGCAAAAACAGAGTCCAGCACACAGTCAAAATATGGGAAGCAGAGGCAAAAAAAGACAGGGGAGACCACACCAAGGATGCCAGGTCTAACAGCTTCCTACTACGGTACAGGTTTGAAGTTGCAGCAGGAGGCATCATTTGCACATGTGTGCAATCCATAGCCCCCAAGACATTGAGAAAGCCAACTATAGCATAGAAGCCTTGTTTTCTGTCCTGGTGGTGTTGCTGTGTCTTGGGGAACATGAGGCACTGCGGTGTCAGGCTGATGATAGCATCCAGGACCGAGGGTAGGAAGGCTAAAAAAGATGGCTGGGATATTCGTGCCACACTGGCTGTGGTGGTCGAGAATGACCCAGATGCCAGCATGGGAAGGACTGCCATCAACTTGACATGGGGAGAGATGCTGATGAACCTCTGAGATGTAGCCACCAACCTTGCTGCAATCTGGTTCAGGATGCGTATGATGGACTCCCTCTTGAGCCTATAGTAGGTGATGACCTCCTCCTCCCTGAGGTCATTGAGGATAGTGCTCTGGCGGTAGACATGCTCCGCTGCCTACATGGAGGTGGTGGAGCTGGCGGTTTCCGTGCTCCTCCTAGTTGAAGTATTTGCACCTGTAGGGTGTATTTGAGCTTGCCAAAGTGCTTTGGGTATGTTCTGTTTATGTACCAGAGCCAATGCATCATTTCTCACTCCTGTGTTGCCGATGCACAGAAATGTTGACGCATTTCAGGCTTTGTGCGCACTTGCCAACGATGTGTCACTTTGCCCTAAACTTGTAAGGAATGGCGACCTTGCATACATTAAAACCTGCGCAACGCAGCCGGTTCAGACGCAGGTAAATTTTGACAAAGGCCTACAAAAAGTGATGGCTAGATGCATCATCTTGTAAATATGGAGACCTGGCTGCACCACCAAACCATAAAAAATTACCCAACGGGGGCACAAGCTCCTTGTAAATATGCACCATAGTTTATTTCGCTCATTAGCTGTGTAACAGTCTTCACTCTTGGTAATGGTACCTGGAGTGTATCTTTAGAATTAACATTTAAACATACAAATAAACACAAATAAAGAAAAGAGAAGTGGGAGTAATTGTCAGACTTTTATACAATACAATAAATGTTACAACTGGAAAAACGTTTTGGTCTTTCAATTAATTTGAGTGGTGTGACTATTCTCCTTATTTAATAGGCAGTCCACAACGGAGGTAGTCCTTTAAGTGGTATAACATGGAGGGCAATTCTGTCCTCTATTTCTTTAGTATGTGCCCAGATTGTGATTTGGTGGATTTTAAGGTTGGGTGGCTCCTCCAAATGAGATTTCAGGTAAGCTCCTTGCTTCTCAAAGGGGAGGTGGGGAGCGTGCCCCTGGCATCACACATTCATCAAGGGTTGTCGTAATTGGATTCTCGCTCCTAGGCAAGGCTGCTGGTTTAGGGATGACAGCACTTTTGTTTGGGGGCGGCTAGGCCAATCCTACAACAAGTCACAACTGTTGGCTCAACCCTCCCGGCTCACAAGCAGTACCTCACCAAAAACCCAAACAGTAAAAGATGATTTCTGGCAGCCTTATGCATGGACTCTAGAATGCAACATCTCAGGGGAGTCATGGGGGAACGGATGTTACTCTTTTCTCAAGTTATTAATACGTCTCAGTCACACACAGGCAATGAAGGAGATGCAGTAAAGTTTTCAATAGGTTTATTCAAAAGACTGCCTTCTATGATAAAATGCATGAGCTGCAATTATTAGGATAATGAACGATGCAAGGAGCAAAGTTGTAAAGATGAGGGTCATGAATACAAAAACCCCACCACCTTGCAATAAACATGAAATGTAAAATACCCTAAAACTCCAGCATGGGGAACCTAATCTCTAATCTAACAAGAGATAGGTGTGATAAACCTAATCTGCAGTACCCTGTCCATGAGAAGCGCCCCAACCATTGTTCCTTGGAATGAGGTCTAAGTCAGACTCCATGGTGACAAAAAGGCTGGGTCTACATCAAGATGATGTGTAGCATAGATGGCGTTGATTGTATCTGGTACAAATTCCTCTGATAACCTTGTCTGTGTGAGATGTATTTATACATATCTTGTAGGACCCTGACGCAGGTATGTTCCTAACAATAGATAAGAAGGCAGGCTTGTGGCGGCAATTCTGTAAATAAGTCCCACCAAAAGTACATTATGTTCCTGTCGCACATAAGTGGGAAAGGGACATGATGTGAATACCTACGTAAATCACTTGACTTTGACACTGATAGTGACACCTTCACAGAGTGGCACTGATAACGTAAAATCAAAACATTTCACTAACTATAAACATGGCAGCCATTTTAAAACAAATAATTAAAAAAATATGCTAAGACAGAGCTGGCTAAGTAGGTTAAAAGTCACCAGGCAACCGGGGCACAAGCCTGCAAGCCAGAAGCTAAGCTAAACTCCTGATTCTCATTAAGAGTAAATAGTATCCACTACAGGGAAACAAGCTGCAAAAACACCTACTAGTGTCCTCTGGCCCCCAGGTTGTGCCGCAGTATGCACAAGTCAGAGGCCATACAGTCAGGGTTTAAGCTAGAGGCCGGGGCTCATTATAGAGAATAAAGAAAATATTTTCTTTAGAGAAACAAAGTTGAGGCAGCCTTTGACTGAGACCAGTCCTTTTTTCATTGTTTGGGTTTGCTGAGGGAGAGTGTATTCCTTGGAATCCCTTGGGTTATTTTAAAAGATTCTCCCTAACCCCAAAAATCCTCGTGATTGATGAGTGTGGCTTCCTGTCCTCTCGCCACTCTTACTATAATATTGCATTTGCAAGTTTGCCTGGTGTTGTCTGTTTGTAAATTTATTTTTTACCAACTGATGTGAATGGCTACCCATATGCAAAGGTCATGGAACCTCTCTCTGGTGCAGAGTAATGCAATGCAGTCATTTACTATATATTGTGGCACTCGTGATTAATTACACTAGTCAGGGCTACTCAAGCTGGACTTGTTCTGCTCAAACTATAGGGAAACAGATTTGCCAAACACATTCACAAGGTGCATTGTGCATGTGCCACATGTATTGTTTTAGACATATAGGTCAGACTACAGATGTGTCTGTACCACAACATTACAATGTGGAAGTTGCCTAGTTTAGTTAACAAATAAATGGCTGCCAGACAATCACAGGTGTCATAATGATCTTACACCATATCTATCATATTCCTCCAGTTATACTGTATGATGAATGCCACATACAATGTAACACATCTTATGGCAAGAATCCAGACAGATGGACCAAATGTAGATATTGTGCACAATAAGCAATATAATATTGTTGCTCACAGGCATAGTATCACTGTATATTTGAGAAAAATATGCCTACTCAGCAGCTAGCTACATTCACCCAAGCATACTACAAACCGCCAAATAAACAGAAACTTGGAAGGTCTCTGCACATTACAATATTTATGTGTTATCCAAATATGTATTTTGTCAATGAATATGTCACCACTAAGAAGGTAAACATTCACACTTAGGCACCCTATAACCACTGATAAATCACACATCAGAAAAAAATCAACCTGTCAGATAAGAAAAGAGGAGCAAGGGAAGTGAGCTCAAGGTGTGTTTCCCTGCATTGCACAATTCCCTACAGTGTATCCCAGACAATAGGCCAGTTGCCTGGATCAGAACCCATGCACTGACCCATTTGTGCATCACATTGCGCTCATTGCTCGGGTCATAGGCTATTCATCAACTCCAATGCGTGGAAGACAATTCATTGTGGCTAATGCATTGGGTGTTAATCACGCATTGGCAATTTCTGTGATGATGCATCAGAAAAAATTATGCATCTCTAACAAATAGACGTGATATAACCAGGAAGTGACCAAGGGATGTGACAGGCTGCAAACTAGGAAGTGTGAAGTTACTTTCACTTTCTTTTACTCTCTGTTAGTCTGTGCTTGGTGTTGGAGATTTTTTGAGAGTGTGTGAAAGAATAATTATCATCTGTCTCTGTGTCTTACATATTTGGTCCTGTGTCATTGTGTTGTAGTAATATTTGTCTTTGTATTGTCAGGAGTTGGTCATTTTGGGGTTTGTTTGTTGGGGTAGTTTGAGTTTATTGGGGGTTTAGTCTTTGGGTGTAGGGTTTTTGGGATGGTTTAGAAAATATCTGAAAGGGGTAGGAATGTCTCTGAGCCCGAGTTGACAGTGCTTATATGGCTGATAGTCCATTATCTGCCAAGGGTGCTAATGGCTGATGTCAGGATAAGCCAGGGCTACCCTGTCAAGGAGAATAAAGAGAGATGGGAGTGTGTGCGCTGGCACCATCAGAAAATAAATCTTCAGAGTAAACTAAGCCACTATACAGATGAAGCACCAATGGACAGATGTTATAGCACAGGAAGCCGATGTAATCAACTACCTTGGACTAGAGATTAGTGGACTCATAGGTATGTATGTAATTTGCGATGTACCTTTATCAGTAATGCCAAACATAAACATGGAATGTACTTCATTTGTTTTTTTTTCCATGTTGCAACGTGCAAGATGTGTATCAGAATACATTTATATAAGGAGTAGATGTAAAGTTGGGAACGTAGTGAGTCTCAGGGTGCCTACATCAACCAAACATAAAACAAGTACCAGTTAAATTGGACAATTCCTTTACCCTGCCACAAGGGGAAAATCAATGGTGAATGGGATGTACTTATAACTAAAATACCAAGATTTAGGGACATTTCTTTAGGTACCCTACAGTTGTATATGTCCAAAATTATGCATGACACAGGGGCAGATGATGTGCAACACTACTACACAGGCACTGTTTCCAAACATGGACAGGATAGGTATCATGGAAACAGATTCACACACACACTGTGTGGTTATACAACTCTGTTCCATCAGCATGCAGCATAATTGGTTCAGACATGCTGCATGCCCTAGTGCTCTCCAGATAAGACATTTCAGTTTTACTGACCATAAGGGTGGGCAAACCTACCTGCCGTGTCACAAGTAATATGTTTATAGAAAACAGAACTGGCTCTGTAGCAGTATGGCAAAACTAAAGCAGAAAATGTGTAAACATGTGTAGCAGTGGATCCTGGGTTGCCATCACAATCTAAGCAAATTTGAATATAGTAGTTGCAGCATATGTTTTTTGCTATGGGCCTTCATCTTCATAAGTAATGTATTTGGGCCATGACAGACAACTGATGACATGTCTACATGTGTATCTGTTCATGTGTTTATTCATTATTGGATGGAAAAATAGATATTGATGTGTTAGCCTATCCTAACATTTGTCTGTTGTAATCTAGCCTCCCTCAGTGGTACTTGGGCCTCCCTCAGAGCTATGGTGCAAGGTTCCATGCATCATATCAAAAGCTTTTTAGGCCAGGCGAGTAGTCCAACAAGCATACACACACTACTGAGATGCTATGTAGAATTTATGATGTATGCATCCAAATGCAGCCTTCAGATAATGTGTGTACATAAGCATGTTTAAGTATGACTCCCCATGATTTTTCCTACAAGTCTGAAGTTGGATATATGTGTTACATTTCTGTACAATTGCCTGGGGGTAAATGTAAGTACTGTTCACCAATCATGGTCTACATGAGGTACATGGTAACTCCGTATTCATTTATTAACTATCTGAAATAGAGTAAGTGAAGTCAGCAACGTGTGCAAACTTGTAATACTCCAGATGGGGTATGCAAGGCCTAGCCACACTATCTGGACGTTATAACCTTATCTGCTTACACTTATGTTGATGATCAATGATCAGCACATTTGCATGATGCAACTAAAAATCCAAAATTCTGTGAAACAGGCCCATGTGTCCAATGTTAAATATTGACATTACCATGAGTGTGAATTCTAGCCCTGTATGTTGTGGTATTTATCTCATTGTGACTACTGTTACATTTCATGCACCCACACAGATGGAACCTGACTCATCAGTTTTCCTGGCTCAAGTAGGGGATTTGAATATAGCAGCAGTTTATTGTCTATATATCCATCTCAATTGCTGGTATTGGTCTGGTCAGGGACATATGATTGTGTTACAATGGCAAACTATTTCTCACACACATGATGTACATGTACCGCATGAGCTAACTATGTTTTACATCTTCATCCTAGACAAAGACAGCTGATGAAACCAGAACATTTGAGATGCAACATCATTACTGCCATGTTAAGAATGTCATGAACACATACAGAAAGATGCACAAACTATATAAACGTGCAAAGGCAACGGGGTCCAGAGATGTCCCTCGACCTACCATACCTGCAATGCCAACACCAAGACCCACACAGGCCAGGAGGCCCAGAAGAAGGGAATCTGTATTCCATTATACCATCATAAATGAACTGAGAAAGTTTAACCAGAAACTAGATGGTTTTTGTCAGGAGCAGGTCAGCTTATATGTGAGGATGACAAACATGGAGAAGGATACTGAGCAGCTATCCTAACTTGTCTAGACATTTATAATTAACAGTTCAATGTTTTTTTCATAATCTAGTATTTTAATAGTTAATGTTATAGTTAGTTAATAGGATAGGTTCAGATTTTTACTGCATTTTATAAGTACTTGTTTTTATATCTATTTCTATATTTGTAGGGTTTTAGTGGGTGGGGGCGGTTTATGTTTATGTTTTGTTAAAAAAGGATTTAAAAAACCAAATATATATATGCTCTTTTTCGAATTCATCTTGCCGCTTTTTCGATTGGAGGTCGCTACAGTGGAACGGAGGATTGGTGAGCGAATATGCGTGTATAAGCGCGTACAAACATCTTTTATTAACGATTTCAGTTTGGATGTTTTGTAACTGATTGGCGTTTTGAGTCTTATTGGCCCATCTTCGAAGTATGTTTATTTTTGCATCTTGTTGAAGTATTGATGCATTAAATACGGCAGAGGTGTCACCTTTTAGTTATTTGTTTACAAGGTGAAACATGTCTTTTACAGCTTCTTTTTATTCTTCATTCTTTTTTGGCTGTGCTTTTTTGTGATAGCGCCTTGGGAAGATTATTTAGACAAGTTAGATTTTTTTGCACTGAGTGGAATAAGGAAGAGACGTTTGGAAGCTGCCAAGGATCCCTTTGATGAAACTGATGATACTTTGCCTAGTTTGGGGAGTTTAACTAAGGGAGATAAATCACCGGTGAAAACAATTAAACAACAATTGTTTAGTTATGACATTTTTTTGAAGAAGGAGATAAGTAAAAGTTGGGAAGTGATCTCATTGGAGAATTATATTGAAGTGGGAAGGGTCCCGAGGGGTCTAAGGATTCTCATTACCCCTACATATCAGAACCCGAATCCAAAACTATTAGAGGAATGGTCTAAATTAATGGCTGAGACTTGTAAATCGATGTTAAAGTTACTAGTTAAATATGCGTCTTTGGAGTTGGAACAGTTAACAGAAGAACTGACTAAAATTAAGGAAGTTTTGGATAAACATTCTGAACATGAGGTGATAATTAATTTTCTAGCATTCATGGAGAAGCGGTTGGAGAAGTATGAGGAAGAAATCAAACAGAGAAAGAGACGGAAATTTTTGAGGGATAAGCAGGATTATGCCCTGGGGAGAATTTTAACTTTTGGATGTAGATTTGATCAGGCTATTAAACAATATAAGCAGATTGGGTCTCTAAAAAAACAAGAGTTGGTAACATCGGAATCTAGTTCAGATAACTATTCATCGGATTATGATGAAGTACAAGTAGTGTCTGTCAAAGATTCTCTCCCCTTTACTTCATTGGATGAATACCGTTTTTTACAAAGGGATCAGACGGCACGAGGGTAACCGCCAAGAGGAAGAGGAGGAAGCAACGAAGGAGACCAAGTGTACGCAGGGGAACTGGAGAAATCAAGGATATAACAACTCGAGGGAGGCCTATGAGACAAGCAAAAATTAAATGAGTGGGGAAGACTCCCTCAAGGTTATTAATTTATCTGATCATCAACTAACTTCAGCAGAACGTTCACTTTTGGAACTTGGTTTATCTTTCTGCCCCACTGCTGATTTAGATTTTTGTAAAACTAGGATTGATTTGTTTCTCGTTGTACGTAAACTGAAATTAAGGAAGTTATTTTTACAGCAAGAGAACAGAAAGGAACTTGATGAGGGGCCCCCTTCTGTTGTCACTCCTTTTCCCACAGAACTATCTTTAAGTGATAATGATGGCTTATTACTCTGGCTGACTTGGGAGAAATGGATATTTCTGAAATGAATGAACGTGATTTTCTTAAATCTATGGATTTGGAATTGAATAGACAAGAAGTCACTCCTTTTAAAATGAAGTCTAGGTTTAATCCACCTGCCACTCATGATTCTATTGATACTTTTAATGAAGTTGTTGTTCGAGAATTGTTGAGAGTGTGGCGTAAATCTAAAAGGGGTGACTATGAGTCGAATTTGAATCAGGAACAGAAATTAGCTCTAAAAAGTTTGTTTGAGGATCGTAATATTGTAATAAAACATTCTGATAAGGGTGGTAATGTGGTTTTGTGGGACGTTAACCAATATTGTATGGAAGCAAAAAGACAGCTTAATGATATGGGGAATTATGAAGTAACCACGATGCAGCATTACATTAGATCAGTAGATCAATATCATAGTAAATTGTTTGACTGGAGAGACGGGGTTACTTAGCATGGATGAATATCAATTCTTGTTGGTTAAAAAGCCCACTGCATCATGCTTTTATATGTTACCAAAGGTCCATAAGAATTATGATAACCCACCTGGCAGGCCTATTATCTCAGCGAATAATAGTCTTTTAGAACGTACATCCATGTATTTAGATTTTTTCCTTTTACCATACGTGTTGGCCTTACCGTCTTATTGTAGGGATACCATGGATTTTATATCTCAGATTGAAGGAATTCCATGGGAGCCACATTATTTGTTGGTTACCTTAGATGTGGAATCCTTATATACTTGCATTCAACATGATTTGAGGATTCAGGCGTGTAAATATTTTATCCGTGATAGGCCATTGAGCAGATATGATCATTCAGTGATGTTACTAGGCATGTTTTTAAGGATACTTGGTATCCTTAACTGGTCGGGACAGCGATGGGAAGTTGCTTTGCCCCACGTTACGCTGGAGTCTTTATGGGTTGGTGGAAGGCCACTCAGATATGGATAGAAGAGAATGAGAGATGGACTAGATACATCCCAATGTGGATGAGGTATATTGATGATCTTTTTAAGATCTGGTAGGAAACGCAACAAGACTTGGAGGAATTTTTAGATCATATTTCTGATAACAGTTTGAATTTGAGATTTACTAGGAAGATACATCCACCAGAAATTGAATTTGTGTATGTATTATTGGAAGTGCAGGATAATACACTGCACACAAGGTTATACCGCAAGGATACAGCTGGCAATAGTATCCTGTATGCGAGCAGTCATCATCCTACCAATCTGAAATGGAATATCCCATATTGTGAGCTACTTAGGGCGAGAAGGAATTGTAGTACCTTAGAATCCTATAAGGATGAGGAGAGTAGGATGAGAAAAAGATTGTGAGCTAAGGGTTAAGTGTGTTACGTACAGCTAGTGAGAGGGTAACTAAAATCAAGAGGGAAACCTCGTTGATAAAAACTCATAAGCAGGAGAATGTGATCCCGGAGACAAGGATAATAACAACTCATAATAATGCGAGTCTGGCAATTAGGAAAGCAGTAATGCAGCATTGGAATCTAGTTAAAAATGATCCTGTAATAGGGAGGGTGCTGGTTTCTCACCCACAGTTTACGTATCGCAAGGTGAAATCCTTGTGTGATATTCTGGTTCACAGTTATTTGAATACACAGACTCATCAACCATTTGGCTGGTTTGGTCAACAGAAGGGGTTTTACAAATGTGGCAGATGCAAGACATGTATTAACAGCAAGAATGTTCAGATGTACAAGACCAGAAAGATCAATAAAACTATCTCCTGTGGGTCGGATTATTGTATATATGTTTTACAATGTCCCTGTGGGTTGCACTATGTTGGCAGCACAATTGGTCCCGTAAAAAAGAGGATTTGGGAACATTACAAAAACAATGATGCTTGATATCCGGTTGCTAGACACTGGTCAAAAATGCATAATCGGGATCCTAATAATTTACTTTTTATGGCATTGATAAAATTGAGAGAAATATTTGTGGAGGGGATAGAGAAAGACACTTGAGGATAAGGCAGTCAGAATATATTATACTCCTTGGGACCAAGACACCGGGGGGATTAAACGAGGATGAGGAGCTTTATGTTCATGTAGGATTAATGTAATAATGTAATAGGGTACATTGGGTGAAATGGTGATTTTCTAATGTTTTTCCTTATTAGGTGCTACCACAGATTTTGATATGTAGGTATTTATAGATGGATGTGATATTTTCATGTTGATGGTATCATGAGTCATTATTTAATCATTATAGGTATGATTGGATTGGGGTGGTTTTTTGACCACTTGGCTATTTTGAAATTATGCAATGGAGATTGAGTACTTGTTGGAGGTTAGACGTTTTAATTGTTTTTCTTCCTCTTTTTTCTCTTCTTTTTTTCTTTTATCTTTTCTTTTAAACTTGTTATATTTGTTTAAGAGTAGTCAATATGATTAAATAGAATAATGAATGAAATAGTTTGTATTTTGTGAGCAGGGGACTAAAAAGTATATAGTGGAACCATGAATTGTTTTCCTGTGGGGAAAGTATTTTTTCTATGTTTATGTATGGGTATGTTTTTTCAATTTGGCTATGATGAAGACACGTCAGTGTTGAAACGCGTTGCCACTAAGAAATGCCTGTTGAATTTATGATGCAATAAAGCCTTTTTTGCTTGAGAAGCTAACATGTTGGGTGCAACGTCTTTTTCTGCCCTTAAATGCAGTAGCAGAAATAAATGTATATATATAGTTGTTTAGGTTTAAGTATGTAGTTAGTTTAATTATAGGTATAGTTGATGTTTGTGTTCTGTCATCCTATGTGTGTTAAGGGGAGTGGGGAGATTATGTTTAACATGTCACGTATGCCTAGTATTTAAGTAACTGTAGGTTAAGTTAAGTTTGCATTAGGTAGTGTTAAGGATAGTTAGTTTAGGATAGATAGATGTAGATAGTTAGGGATAAGTATAGATAATATAAGGTAGTGTCGTTTAGGTAGGATTAGTTGTGTTCTATATAAATACCTTTAGTAAAACTTTTTATACTTTCACAGCCTCATAATTATTGCATCATTGTGAGATTCTAACATTGACTATGTTGAGTTGTGTACATGATGATGTTATTTCCCTGCAGTCCTTAACTCCTTCTGTGTAGAGGATGTAATGGTTACATCCATGGCTGCAGCACTGCTGTGCCAAGGATGTAACCATTACGTCCTGGCACTGACCCACGGAGGAATTGCTGCTGTTGCCCCTGTGAGCCACCCACCCACAGGCCCCTCTGGGGATGACAGCGGAAGGTGCTGGCACCCCGACCACCCCCTCAATGATTTGATGACATCAGCGCGCACACGGTGCATCAATGTCATCGTATGCTGCCAGGGACACGCTGGAAGCATTTACTTCCAGCACGTCGAGGAGAGAGGATGCCTTTTAGGTGAGTCCTTCTCCTGGGGGGGCTGGTGGGAGGGAAACAGACTTGGGGGAAAGGAAATATTTTTTTCTTTCCATATGTGCCTGTTTTGAATGGATTCCTGCTCCATGATCGAGGGCGAGGCCTGCAATTGTGGAGCAGGAATCCATCCACCGGACCACCAGGGATTATTTTTGTTGATTTAAGGGAGCGACCCCTTAGGCAACGGTTGCTCCCTGACTGAACTGTCAATCCGTGTTTTGGTCCCCCTGGGGGCTCGGTCGGCCATTTTCTTTAGCCGACCTGCCCCCCAGGGGGAGGGGATGGGGGGTATTGAAATCCACTAGGTGCCAGGGATTTATTTGTTAATTATTTTTAGGACAGCGACCCCTTGGGCAAGGGTCACTGCTCTGGGAGAAATATGTTTATGTGGTGCATAATGTTTTGGTTAGAAGCCCCTTGGGCAAGGGTTGCTCCCTTTTTGTGGGTAAATGTTTTAGATATTTCTGCCACTGGATGCTGATCAACCCTTTTTTTTAGGCCCATGTGCCCCCCAAGGGGGGCAGAAGCCACTAGACCATGAGGGATTTTATTATATATTGCGCATAATATTTTGGTGATTTGCCCCTTGCCCTAGGATCACTCCCCTTGAGGGGCTATATATTTTGGCCATTTCTGCCCTCATTGGTGGCGAATCGTCTATATTTTGAGGCCTATCTGCCCTAAGGGGGCAAAAAAAACACAAGATACCAGGGAAAGTTTCTGTGTGTGTGAACTGGAGTTCAGTTGATGGTCTGTGTGTACTTGGTGTGTTTGGGCTAGCGCTTGTCTGGCAGTGTGGGTGTAGTGGCGCTTGTCTGGTGGTGTGCGTGGAATGGCCTTGGCTGGTGGTGTGCGTGAAGTGGCGCTTGCGGGGCAGTGAGCGTAGACTGGTGTTTACCTGACTATGTGGGTGGCTGGCATTTAAATGGTGATTGGCAGATTTCATAGTGTTTTATAACGTTAACTTTTTTATTTTTTGTCATCATTTGTGATTCTAATTTGTTATTTCTCTTTTTTATTCTAGTGCAAAGCTTTTATTTTCCTTTGGTATGACTCAGGCTTGCTGTTTCAGCACTGGCAGATCTGCAGTTTGTGTAGTTGTAAGTGTTTGGTAACAAAACTTTTTTTACTGTTTACTCCAAATGAGTATTAGTGACCTGCATGAATGTGTTTTTTGGAACTGTAGTAATAGCAGCATATTAGCCTCTGTTTGAATGTGTGTGAACTTGTCCTTGTATTTGTGCACAATGTGTATTGTGTTGTCTTGTGTGTAATTTGGTTTTGTTTTTCCTCTCTAGTGGGATATCGTTGGTGCTTGCTGTGTCTGTGCAGAGTAGGTGCTGGTAAATATAGCTGTCTCTGGCAAGTGTGTGGTATTTACAGTGTATAGTTCTTTGATTTGATTGACTGCTATATGTCAGTAGTTGTATTTTTGTTTGATCAAGCCACACTTACTTATTACTTTTTTTACACTGTTTTGGGTATCGTTGACTTGTTTGTCAAGTTACTTGTTATTATAAGGATTATGGCTAGCTGCAGGATGACCGGTAAGCAGGTTGTAGGTATGCTTTTCGAGTCTTCCTCTAACCATGATTATGAGATTTATACTGCATCTGTGGCAGAAGAGGAAGGCCAGGATTCTGCCAGTCAATTTTCTGGCCAAGAGGAATCATCTGATGGTGAAGCCACTCTGAGTGCTGATAAAATGCCGCTTTCAGAGGAAGACATTGATGAGCCAGTAGTGCAGCAAGAGGCATCTGGATTGCAGCCTGGGGCTGAGAGCCTTCTCTTTGGAAGTGCTGGACTCTGGGTTGCCCCAAACATGGTGCAGCTCGTGTTGCCTTCTTTTAGTGGTGTAGCAAGGTGTAGAGTGAGTAGAGAAATCTTTTTGCCTATACATTTCATTCAGTTGTTTATGGACGATGTAGTTTTGAATGAGATTGTTGAACAGACTAATTTGTATGCTGAACAGTATTTGAAGGACAACAGTGCCAGACTTAAGCCCCACTCTAGAGCTACCCGGGGGACTCCCACAAATCTGGGTGAGTTGAAGAAGCTCTTGGGTTTAACTTTTTGATGGGCCTGATGAGGAAGCCAGCACTGTCTTCACATTGGTCTACTAGTCCCTTGATGGCAACGGCTATATTTCCTGCAACCATAAGTCGTAATCCGTATTTGCTTCTGCTTTCGATGCTGCATTGTGTTGATAATGCTTTAGCGTTGCCATGAGATCACCTAGAGTGTGCTAATCTTTTTATGATTCGGACTGTCTTTGTTTTTCACAGATCTATGTTTCAGGGAAAGAAATAGCTGCGGAAGAGTCATTGGTCTTGTCGTTGGTCTTGTTCAAGGGCTGTTTGTTTTTTAGGCAGTGCATTCCTAACAAGAGGGTTTGTTATGGAATTAAGATTTATATGCTGTCTAAGAGTGGGGCTGGATATGTCTATAATTTCAGGGTGTACACAGGGATTCCAGTATTGGCCCTCATGGTTGTCTACCAGTTTTTGGTAGAGGAATTTTTAACAAAGGTCACCATTTATATGCAGATAACTTCTACGTTGATGTGCAGGTGTTCAGGGAATTAGTCAAAGGGGACACTGTTGCTTGTGGCATAATCCGCTCTAACTGTGAAGGTTACCCAAGAGAGCTTGTTTGTAAAAAACGTGAGGGGGGACAGTAGTGATGAACCTCTAGCTTCAAAATGTGCCAACAGGAGAGATGTCTGCATGCTGGCTACCATCCACGATGAAAGTACTTCACCTGTGACTGTTTGGAGTCAAGTTGCTGAAGTGTGCAGACCGGTGCGCATTTTAGACTATAATAGGCACATGGGGGGTGATGATAGAGTAGATCAGAGGTATGAACTGATGTAGGATCACTGCGCTGGCACACATTTCCTACCACCCAGCATTCCCTTTAGTCTACCAAGTAAAATGATAGCTCACTTGTGTGGGTGCCCAAAGCAGACTCAACCTAAAAACGTATAATTAAAATTATTGTTTATCAACTTGTGAAAGCCCATCAATCCATCCACGTTTTTGGCCATTCCCTGTCACAGGCACTTGGGCCACACACACAAGTGAGGTATCATTTTTATCAGGAGACCAAGGAGAACGCTGGGTGGTAGAAAATTTGTGCCGGCACGGTGATCCTACACAGAAATATGAAGGAAATGTACTTTTTTAAGTAAACGTGAGGTTTACAGGGGATTCTGGGTAAGACAACACAGGGGAAACCACGCAAGCCACACCTCCCTGGACTCCCCAGAGTGTCTAGTTTTAAAACAGGTGCCTCCCCTTGCAAAAACACATAAGAGCCCCTAGTGCCACCTTGCACCATATTAGTGTAATTATTTGTACGCTCCAACAAGGCCAAAATTGCAACGCCAAATTTACAAAGTGGCTCAATGCATGCATTGTGCCACTTTGTAACCCTTTGCGCTACATTATGCCTGCACCAGGCATTATGTATGCAAAGGGGGTGTTCCCCTGTTAGCGGGGGCCAAACAAATAGCACAAATAAGTCTAAGAGATTTCCTCTGAGCAGGTGTTAAAAGGAGGCACACCATTGTTTCCTAACTACCACCATGGTGCGCCGTATCTTAGATACAGCACACACATGGTTGCGTTAAGGGGGCAATAAGGGAAGCAAGAAAATTGGCGCTGCTCTTTTCTTAAATCAGGCCTGTAGTTTTGTAATAGATAATTTTGATGTGTCTATGTAGTGGGAAACCAACCATTTTTATCAGCAGACTTGAGGGAATGCTGGGTGGAAGGAAGTTTGTGGTCGCCCTCATATGCCAGAAGTTTTCATCGCATTTATACATGTGGTTAAGGCTACAAAAAAAATTTTATAGTCAGCAAACGATGTCCAGACAGAGTCCATTTGGGAGACGTGTCAGGCGATGTGTAAAGTTGTTGATAATGTTAATGAGGAAATACAAATTGCCCTTAGGGAAGATAGGCAACTTCACAAGTGGATAAGATTAACAGGTGCACAAATAAAAAGTGACAGTTCTGGGTAACAAAAGAGGGAGCGTGATGACAGACACAATACCACTGGGGAACTGTCCAAGGGGCACAGACAAATTTTACCTAGCAGTTCTCCAACGGAAATTGGAAATACCCACATCTTCCTCCTCTAATGGGTGTTGTGCCTCAACCACATTTGGTGGTGTTTGTGTGAAAGTAATCTGAGGCACAAACACTAGAGGTAGAAGACGTGGTTTCGCTATCCCCAGCAGCATTGGTCTGTGCTAGTAAGGTAGGCAGCAAATCCTTAACAAGGGTCTGGTGGCTTGCCAACAAAGCAACAACTTTTGCGACTAAGGTCACCCATTGTTGTTATGTAGGAATCCAACTTGCGATCCATGAATTTCATGATGTCACAGATGGTCCCCATCTGTGTGGCTACTTCACTGATGTCAGAAGTAGAGAGCTGATGTTGTTCCCTCTGCATCATGATACCAGCACTGTCGGCTAGAAACTCACCAGTCAAATGAAGCCAAGTGTGGGTGTCTGTAATATCCTTAGCCATATCCTAATTGGGGATCAGACACCTACGGATTCCTTCTAGAGTGCCCGCTATGGTCTCTGTCCCTGCAAGCACCTCATCAACCATCCTCTGCTGGACTACTACCACTCACCATTGAAAGACAACTAGGGGGCTCTTGGAGTCCACAGCTGTGCTTGGACTGGCAGATGGGGACATTTCCTATTAGTGGTGGTTCATCTGGGGACCCTGCAATGCTGACATCCCTTGCCAGATCCAGAGAAGGAAATTCTATGGAATGCAGGAGTTGCTGGAATGTGTCATCATCCATGGGGTGCAGGAGCTCATCACCAACAGCTAGGTCATCTAGGACAGGCTGCTGTACAGGAGGTGTTGATTGTCCATCTGCTATTAATGATTTTTATGATGATCTGTAATAGATGTTGTCAATAGTATTATACAAGACAAAGATACTAGATTAACATTCACTAAGGCCTTATACTTGACATACATCCACACAACACTACACAGCAGGCAGCCCTACAACACTGAAGGACTGGGTAAGGTCATGCAATTACCATGGTTTAATTATGTGTATGTATTCCTGTGATTTGCTAGCACACATAGACATCTCCAGGGTCCATACCAACAGGCACTGTGAACTATCTCTGAAGAGGATATGCACCATCAAGTTTGTAAAAATAATAAAATTCTATTTATCAACATTTTTTAATTAGGCAGGTGGTCCTGTGCAAAGTTTCACATATATGTTCACTCACTCCTGATCAGTTGTACATGGACATGACTCCTCTGTCATACATCACTAGGGCCCAAATACTGATGACACCCAGGCCATACATTGACGCTCTGGAGACAAAGACCCAACCAACATTAGGTACAAAATACAATTGGCCAACATGTATGTCTGAACTATGGCTCATGTTGAACCTCACAAGAGAGTAGTGATGATTTTATGTACCATTTACCTATCCTGCTTGCTAACATGACTATCCTCATAGACATCACCCTCCAACCATCCCTAAAACATACCCATCATCATGGACAACTGACTCATCCTGTCACTTTACATTTCCCTGTTTAGCTTTCTCCTGCTTTGAAATATGCGGCACAGTCAGACGTTTGTGGTTATGGCTCCCCCAACACCTACAACACAATGTACCAGACCCAAATCACATGTCAAGTGTAGTGCTCTAATGCCCTCTTTGGCAACATCCCTTAGTTACTACACAAGTACAACACTATCAAAAAGAAGCTGTACATGACTGTCACTGAGGAAACTCTGTCCCACAAACATCACCCATTTCCTCCTTAAATCCAATGGCTCACTATTCATACCTATTGGCAGTTCAATGTGCTCAGCTACAACTATATGGCAGTACACTACCAGGGACATACCAAACTCTCACACAATGTATGCTTCCAACAAACACTCATGGAACTCTGGTGTGCATTACCAGCTTTCTTCCCACCCCCATTCTTCATTTGTACAAGACAGGAGGCAGGGTTGTCTCTGACCTGGCAGACAACACCTTTGAGATCTGAACCAGCACATCAGAACAGCTGCATACATTATGGTATAATGCTAGTGACTGTACACAGTCACCTTCACCTAAACCTGCTGGGAGACACTCCACATAATGACACCCTGAATACCTTCTCAGGTGAAATGTAGATCCTCTGGCAACACCATTCCATTCTATTCTATTCTTTCACACCATACTTTTTGCTGGGTCGCACCAAGACACACACATTTGCCTCATGATACAAAGGGACAGGAATTGCCACAGTAAGATAGAGCAGGGTTCAATCAATAAATCAGTAGCGGTTTCTCCTGTCCATGCATGATGTGCTGCTCCAATCCAGGTTTTTTTGTATTGTGGTAGTTGTAGTCCTGGTCACTCATGTTAAGCATTAGCCCACAAGTTATTCAATGGGGCAACCTGGACTGGGCGAGCACATCACACATAGGCATGATAAACTTGGCAGAGCTGCACAGGACAAATTTTCACTTGCTGCAAAAACTAACATTTATATGACGTATGGGTTGACATGTTAGACATTCCTGCCTTTTCCCTTGCACACAGCACAGTTCAGCGCAGCAAAGTACATAGCTTCATTGCATAACTTGACAGGCCAGATTTATGGTCTGTTTAGTGTCACTCTTGCACCATTCAATGTGGTCCAAGAGCGACCCAAACCTGAAGTGAGTTTTATGAGGCCACGCAAGGCCCCCTTGCATGGCCCTGCGCGGCTTCATAAATCTCAAGTAATGTAACAAAGCACAAATTGCTGCAATATATTGCTGTGCACCAGGGATGCATTTCCATGGGTGTTGTGTGGGTATTCCGACACATTCCGAGGTTTACAAGAACTTGTAAACCTGGGAATGCATCAAAAAGATATACATCCCCAGGAAAGGCATAACAAAGAGAAATATACCTATTTCTCCTAGTTTTTTCATCTTTCTATGTGTGCTGCATTCTGCTGGGCATAATGGGCAGCGCTCCAAGGTGACTTACTGTGCTGGCCTTGTTCCACAGGGCCCATATATATGGGCCAACATGTTTAACCATATTGTTTATTGATGACACTTACCCCGTAGATCAACCCCAGCACTGCCTGTCCGGCAACTCCTGCCACCTACTCTTTTGGGATGAATGATGGCACCTACTCCTCCAATAGGTCCAATTCCTCCAGGTCCTCCTCTGGTCCTCCTCTGGTCCGCATGGCTGCCCTCCCGTTCTTGACCAGTTTTTCCTTGGTCCTCCTTCCTTATAATTATGTCACCTTTTTTCAGTTCTGAGACAGTCCTTTTTGTTTATGCAAGCAGGCCACAGCACACAGAATGTAAAGTTCAATAGTGTTGCAGGGATAGGTAGCCCCGGTAGTATGTAGTTGGAGTGAAATAGTTGAATGGAGTCTCGGGTCTGGTTTGCAGAAGATGTCTTTATTTGTGGAAGCTAGAAATCAGAGTGCCATCAATGAGATACAGCCAACACGTGTTTCGTCACACAAGTGACTTTATCAAGGCTGGGCCGTCCGGCCATAATGGTATGTGACGAGTGTAAGCAACGAGGGTGCCCCGTAATTAGATGTATGGGCTAATGGAAGGTCAATTGGAGCTTCTAAAAGTGAGCCTATGTAAACACTCCGACGTCTTGTTGCCATACTTTGCTACGCGTCTTGACAGGGTACCACCACAGGCTTATCAGGGCCTGCTACACCTGCCTTTTCTTACGTGTCCATGACCCCACTCAGCCATACTTTTAATAGGCTCACTTTTAGAAGCTCCAATTGACCTTCCATTAGCCCATACATCTAATTACGGGGCACCCTCGTTGCTTACACTCGTCACATACCATTATGGCCAGAAGTCCCCTGGGCATGGCTATTGGGCAAAGGGGCATGACTCCTGTCTTTGCTAAGACAGGAGTCATTTCTATGGGGGTTGGGAGTGAAAAAAAAATGGCGCAAATCGGGTTGAGGCGAAAAAATTGCCTCAACCTGACTTGCACCATTTCTTGACGCCCAAGCCCCATATCCCCCTACACCGGCGCTGCCTGGTGTACGTCGTTTTTTTTAACGCACACCAGACGGCGCCGGCGTGAGCATTTCTCTGTGCTTACGACTTTCACAGTTTGACTCCAGTTCACGTCTGAGGCTGAGTGACAGCTGGGCTTTGTGCATACTTTCAGACAGCCTGTACACAGGATGGGTCCCTCCATCCTTGGGTGTCCTCCTGGGGTGGGCAAGGGTGGCAGGGGGTGTCCCTGGGGGCAGGGGAGGGCACCTCTGGGCTCATTCTGAGCCCACAGGTCCCTTAACGCCTGCCCTGACCCAGGCGTTAAAAAGAGGCGCAAATGCGGGGTTTTTTGCCCGGGAGTATAAATACCACGCACATGCCCGGGAGTCATTTTTTAAGACGGGAACGACTACCTTGCATCTCATTAACGCAAGGAAGGTGTTCACGCCAAAAAATGACGCTAACTCCAACGACTTTGGCGCTAGACGCGTCTAACGCCAAAGTATAAATATGGAGTTAGTTTTGCGTCGAATTTGCGTCGAAAAAAACGACGCAAATTCGGCGCAAACGGAGTATAAATATGCCCCTAAGGGACTACTGAAATGGGCACAGGATGCTGCTGGAGGGACTCACCAGGTACCGCCTTGGACTGCTGCTGTTGTGCTGACTTGCTGGGTCACTAGGAGGAACTACCACTGACTACAACTCTTGGTGCTGGCCTGCTTGTTTGGGCCCTACTGCCCTGTGCTCCCTTTTGCTGTCTCCAGGGGCTGGGTACTGAAGCCCCTGTTCCCTGCATCGCATCGCCAGAAGAGCTCTTTACTCCTGCTTCCCCAGCGTGAAGGAAGCGTTGTAGTAATCTGCTCCTGTGTTGAAGCATAGCTCAGGAAGAGTGCTTGGCCTTTGGTTCCCTGAAGTGCAGGAAGAGCACTTTCCTTTATTTCATTTTCAGTGCATGAAGAGAGCTTTGCTAGTGTTGCTGAGCGTTTTACTTGATTTGGTAAAAGCCTGTGCAGAGCACTTTACTCTCTTCGACTGAAGCGCATGCCGAGCACTTCTATTTTGTGGCTGGAGGGATCACCGCCGCGACTGGGTCGGTCGAGTCAAGCCAGCGCAAACAAAGCGCACTCTGGGATTGGTGCCCCCGGGGCACAGGAGCACGTGAACGAGTACCCCCGGGGCACAGGCAGGCACCTACTCCAGGTATGTTCACCCCCACGACCCGGGTGAGGAGAATCACTGCCGTGACCCGGGTGAGGAGATTGGAGGAGCGAGGCGTTGAAGCAGAGGACTCAGGAAGGAGGGCTCTGTGCGTGCTCCCCCAAGGGTTGCTCGCAGGATCCATCCACTGTCGGGAAAGGAGAAGAGGCCGGGGGAGGCTCCGCTCATTCCCCAGCGAGGGGAACTGTCCCGTTAGCCTCCCGCAGTAGATGACGAGCAGGTGAGCGGGAACGGGGGGCTGTGGGCCCCCGGCCATGAGGCTCGATCAAGATTTGTAGCTCCCTGACCAGGGAGCTAGACTCCAGCAGCTGTGCCGCAGGGATGCAGGCAACTACCTCTGACTTAGCCGGTGTTGGACCCAGCGTGGGAGACCCAAGGAGGTCTCCCAGCAGACTAGGGGGGGATTATGGTTGCCCCTCCCTTATATAACCAAGAAGCACTGTGGCGCTATAGCCACTTTGCTAGGAGGTGAGGTAGTGGGACTCCTACCCTCCAGGCTCTATTGACGTTTTTCCCAGCCTATGACCGGATAGCCCATAATGTGTGCATCCAGGAGCATGTCTTGACATAGGTACTATTGTGTTTCATTACATGTGCATTCATGACAGTGTTTCTGCTTTCAGACTTATGTGTTTTCATGATAATGTGGTACAGTGATAATGCCATGAGCTTTTAGGATGTGTCCTCTTATGCTCATCCATGATAATATTTTGGCAGTTATGATCATATGTTTTACCATGATGCTTGTATTCTAATGACAATGTCTGCCTGACTACTGCTTATGTTGCAGGATAACCAGTAACCTATGTGTTGTATGTGGCTACTGCTGGCTTTTGCAGAGTAATAGTAACTGTGTAATGTTCTGACAACTGCTTATGTAGCAGGGTATTCTGACATGTGTTTGGTCTAACGATGTTTTATACAATACAGTTTATTTTTATATAGCTTGGTGTTGTGTTTTCTTTTGTGGTGTACATATTGCGTAATGTTATGGGTGTTGTGCAGTCTCTCTACACATTGCCTCTGGGATAAGCCTGACTGCTCGTGCCAAGCTACCAAGGGGGTGAGCACGGGTTATCTTGGGTGTGTAACTCCCTCGCCCTGGCTATAGTAGGTAGGTTCTGCCTAGCTTAGGTGCATACCCTAGTCAACCAGAAACCCCATTTCTAACAATAATTTTAACTGCAAGGCAGGCGTAGTGAGTATAGCTTCGAATTCAAGACTGGTGTGAAATTGGGAGGGTAAAGTTAGCATTTGCTCTTCAACCTAGTCATCAGCTGGGTGATGTGAAGTACAACAGACGACCAGCCAGAGATATTAGATGGATCTTATTCTCTACATTGGGAGGAATATGCCAATGACCTAACTTTGGTCCTTCACACACACCTGCATATGCAGGAAAAGACTTCTTATCTCATCAGCTGTGCATAGCAGGTGGGCCTGAAGATCAACACAAAGAAATCAGAAGTAATGCCATTAAGTCAAGATGGATGGATAGGACATAGCCATGACTGAAGAGTTCATCTACATAGGCAGTACTATCCAACATGATGGAAGGGGAGGCAGTGACATAAAGAGTAGACTAAACAGGGCCAGGAAGGCCTTTAGGGTGCTAAACAATCTGTAAAGATTGTAAGGATCATCTCAAGTACAGCACCAACACCAAGCTTAAGCTTTGCCAGAGCTGCATCCTGTCCACACTCTTATATGAATCAAAATGCTAGCAGATGAGGAAAACCCACATCACCAAACTGTCAGCATTCCACACCAGTAAATGCAGTGCATTTTTTGTCTGCAAAGTATCCCCAACCAGGAACTGCTCACAAGATGAAAATAAGAGAGCATGGGCACCATCATTGTGAGAAGAAGATGGAGATGGATAGGACACACTACCAAAAGAGAACAAGACTCCATCTCAAGAACAGATCTCCAGTGGACCACAGAAGGCAAATGGAAGAAACACAGGCCAAAAAACACCTTGAGGTGAACTATGGAAACAGAAATTATGACCTTGAACTACAGCTTGGGTACCGTACAGATACTTGCCCAAGTCAGAGAGAAATGGAAGTCCTCTGTTGGCGCCCTGCATTCCAATTGACATAACAGACAGTAAGTAAGTAAGAAGGCCATCCTCAGATCTCTACTAAATATTATTGGGGCTATTCACAAAGGTAAGTTACATTTGTGAGTAATTTACACATGTAAATTTACTCTTACACTTATGAATGATTTTATTACTTTTGGTTAGTCACAAATCAGAGTGTAAAATTGTAAAAAGAGTAGACATACGCTCCACGCCCTGAGAAAGGGGGTGGAGACTAACTTACAAGTCTAAGTTACTGCAAAAAAACTGTAGTAAGTCAAATACAGCAATACAACAAGATCCAGGTCCCAGGCCAGTTGATACACAGAGGAACTCAGACTGATGAAACACTTCAGCAAACAACAGGAGCACAAATGAAGAATGAGCCAGGGCAATACAGACAGAAGCACATTTACATCTGCCCTAAGATGCTACCACCAAATGATCGGAACCACCAAACGTGCCACTCGGGTGGACCGTATCATTACCAGCTCCAATAGAAGAAAAGCAATCTTTGCCATTGTCAATGATTTTTCCTCACTGATGGCTGCTGCCAACTCTACCACCCCATCTCAGGATCTCTGCAACACATCCCACTTCTCACTTCTACACTCTCACTCTCACTCTCACTTCTCACTTCTTTAGCAAAAGAATCACCAATGTTTACAGCAAATTTAGCCCACAACTGAAGCTGAGAGACCTAGCCAAATGACCCAACCTTATTCAAAGAACCAGTGCTAGCCACTTGGCCCAGCATCCCCAAGAAGAAACCACCACAAATATGAAATCCATCTACTCAGGGGCCCCATCGGAATGCTGCATCCACCATGTCGACTCCAGAGTACTGTAACATACCAGTGCCATGCTCACACCCATTCTGAATGCCTTCATCTATTCCGTGACCTTCCCATATCCCTGGAATCACGCAACATTCCTCCCATTGCAGAAGAAATCTTCTGCAGATCCTTCAACGCTCGCCAACTACAGACTGAGCTCTACAATTCACTGGCAAGATCTTTAAAAAAAAGTTATCAAGAGACACATCAATGAATACCTCAACAACCAGCAACTACTTGACATAACACCATGCAGTCTGGTTTCAGACCCAACCACAGAATGGAAACTGGACAGAGGAGGCCCTTATCTTCCTGGACTTCCCTACAGCATCTGACATTTGTGTAGCAGCAGGTTTTTCCATGCTTTAGGAGCAAGGTAGGAGAAGGCTTGACTGCCAGATCTGGTTTTCCATGTTCGTGGGATTTTGTGCTAGTAGGAGTCCGAATAATCATAAGTGGCTGGACTTTTTGTGAAAGCAGATGTAATTGTTGAGGT
Source organism: Pleurodeles waltl (assembly GCF_031143425.1). Taxonomy (NCBI): domain Eukaryota; kingdom Metazoa; phylum Chordata; class Amphibia; order Caudata; family Salamandridae; genus Pleurodeles; species Pleurodeles waltl. Next base: position 1,343,383,929 of record NC_090444.1, on the reverse strand, counting down.
ATGCTGAGCCAGTGTTATGTAGTGTCTTGAATGTGTGCGTGAGGAGCTTGAATTGTGTTCATGTGTGAATGGGGAACCAGTGGAGCTCCTTCAGGTGTGGTGTGTGTTTTGAATTAAGCAAGAAGTTGAAGACCTGGCTTTTTAGAGTAGTCCCACTAGGCCCTAGGAGTGGCTAGACTAACGCCGGCTCAGGGCCCGTATACCCGCCCGATGATTATGCGAGCTACAAATCTGCATAAAATACAATAGTAAAACAAAGTATAACAAGTCTAGAACTGCACATGGCCAAGCCCCGGTATTGCAATACCCTCCCATAGGAAATACTAGGGGAAAGGAAATAATGTTAATTTAAATGTAATCATTTCAAATAAGTTAAAATATAAAGAAATGTAGTTTAATGGTACAAACATAAGAATTTTACTTATTTTAAATTTTATAAAAATATATTTTGCCTTTAAAAATCAGTGCAGCTGTAAATTGTATTAAACATAACTAAAATACTTTTATTAAAACTGTAACTTAATATATTTTAAATAATTGTATTTATAATTTGAAATGTAGCTAATAGTGCGGTATTGTTTTTTTTCTTATTTCTATATTTACCGTTAAAATATATAAATGATTTACATTAATATTAAACATAGTCGAAAATAATTTTGTATGTTTCCCTGTACTTTTTCATGGGGAAATCTTAGCATTGGGGTGCAGATCTCCCAATAGTAAAGTATAAGCAACCTTCCCCTATACTTTACCATAGAGAGAACTCCACCTCACTGTGGATAGCTATGTAGTGTGCACAGCTAGACACACTGTGCAGGGGATCCAGGCAACCACACGTTGGTTTCCAGATGTAAAAATCAGATCACTTAATGCTCCAATTTTTGCGGTAGCTGGTCCAGCAGTTAGGCTAATCCAGGAGATGTTGCTAAGCATTTGTTGTACTCTCAATATCAATCATGCACCACACACACTCAATGAATTACTCAAGACCAGAATTTATAAAAAGAAAAATACTTCAGCTCTTTATATAATTTTTAAGATCAAAATGGTTAAGATACAGTAAGTACTTTTTGAGTTATGATTTTTCAAAGTTTTAATAAAGTTAGTGTAATTACGCACTATAGGAATCAATGGAAGGCCACCTTAAAAAATGCATATAAAATCACACAGGTGAGTTACTAGGTTCTTCTTTTGCAAGATGTTTGATGAGGTTGGTGGGCACACCGTGCCAGCTGGAGATTCTCAGGCGGCTCCTGTTCCCGGTGGGAGCAGTGCTGAAAAGTCTTTTGGCACAGGCACAGGACCACTTATAAGGGCCACCTAGAAAAGGAGCTAGTTTGCAGGTTTAAAGGTAGTGCCTTTGGGTCCCCTTGAGCTGTCGAGGTCACAAGGAGTTAGGGACCAATGGCACACAGATAGTTCCGTGATGCAGGGCTCAGAGCGGCCGGATGCAGGGCGAGCTGGAGGTCTTGGAGGCTCTGCACACTGGAGTCTTTTGGAGCTGGAGGTAAGTCTTCTTTAGGGTGCCTTGTAGGATGATGAGAGTGTTCTGGTGGGAGGTCCGGGGTGTTCCTGAAGTCCCTCGACTGGGACTGCCGGCTGGTCCAGTTGCAGCTCTGGGTGAGCTGTTTTTGCTCTTATCCGATATTCACTGACCAGAACCTGGGGTATTGGCACAACTCGGCCACGGGAGGATACAGTGCCATCAAGTTAGTACACTTGTGGGTCTCGCCTGGGCTGTTGTTGGTGTTTTGTCGGGTCTGGCTGTGGCTTCTGGTTGCGGAGATATCATCTGGTCAGTGAAGTGACCCTCACTGGTTTGCTGATTCTTTGCAGGTTTCTTTGGTTTCTTGAGTGGATCTCCCTCACCTCAGGAGGGAGATCTCAGGCTATTTGCAAAGCCTGGAGTTCCTCTGGGTCTTTTGAGGTCAGTCCAGTGGTCAGCTCCTCCGCAGCGGAGATTGTCGGGACTCTGGTGCAGCAGGCAGGGGTCTCGGACCCTCTTCTGATGCAGCAGGTCCTCTGTTCTCGTGCTGTCGGGTTCTTTGGTGCTGTCTTCTTTTCTTCCTGATAAATCTGATTTCTTGGTCTAGAGGAGCCCACTAAACACTGAATTTAGTGGGCGTTTTATGGGGAACCTGGTAATGTCCAATGGGACAACTTACTCTTGGGTGCTACACCCACTATAGTGACCACTCCCTGTGGGAAGAGTCACTACCCTAGTCCCCAATGGCTATTTTCCTGCCATCCAACATGGAGGAAAATGAAATAGATCGTCCACTTCGCCTGCAAGCCCCTGAGGCTGGTGAATGCTCAGTGAGACTCCTCCTCCTACCCTTTGTGTGGTTTCCCGCCTTTGCTCCCACCAATAGTGGGGGTTGGCAAAGGGGTAAGACCTCTGCTGCTAGCAGCAGGACTGGGGGGATCGAGTTTCAAGGGCTGTAGCCCTTTGAAGCTAACTGCCAGTGGAAGGCACATTCCTGAGGGAGGGGGCGTTAGCTCCTCCTCCCAGGAAGGCCATGGTCTCACAAGCCGAAGAGACAGGGCTCTCCCCCAAGGTTTGTGTATTGGCTGTCTGGAGGTAGCATGCTGGATGGAACCAGTCAGCAACCATGCCAGTTAGGTTAGCTTTTGCAGGGGGCACCTCTAACGTGACCCCTGGGTACATTTAGGGATAAATCCAATACTGGTACCAGTTTGGATTTGTCATCCTGAGTTGTTTGATACTAAACAACCCAGGGTGCAGAGTGGCCATCATGTAGCTGGGGAACTCGTGTTTGACCTGTATCCGGTACATGTACTTAAAATGGCTACTCTGTTCACTCACTATGTCCCAGGTTGGGCAAGGACACAGTGGTAGCATATTGTTCATGCAGGTATGCCCTCAAATATCATATGGTGTACCCTGCCTTAGGGCTGGAAGGCCTGCTAGAGGGGTGACTTACCCATAACATATGCAGTGTAGGGTGGAGAGGGCTCACAGAGAGTGTGCCAAGTCGAATTGGTCTTTGTAGGTTTGCTCCAGAACCCTCAGCCTGCAATGGCAGTGCTGGGTGCATCTGGATGCAGGGCTTTGAGGGTGGCACAATCAGTGCTGCTGCCCTCAGGGACCTACCCCTAATATCCTATGCCCTGGGTACAGGTGTACCCATTTACTATGGACTTACAGTGATATTTAAGAGTGTATCCAATTGTTCCATGCATCACAACAGATTTAGGGAAAGAGCTCTGACCCAGGGAACCTGGTTAGCAGGGGCCCTCGGTACTACCACTTCTAGGACACATCCACATCAGGGAAAATGTGGGGGGCTAACCATGCAAAAAGAGGCCTCTTCTCACATACTCAACTTGGAAAAAGTTTGATAAAATAAGGGGGGGGGGGTGGAATGTGGGCGGGGTCTGTGTTCAAGAATGTCCTGAATGATCTTGGTCCCCTCACTTTGTGGAATGTACTTGCTTCAATTATCATTCTGGTCCGAGTGTTGGAACAGCATGAGATCCTGCATTGCAAATCTTTCCCGCATGTGATGCTCGGTGTGGCAGCACATTTAAATTATATTTTTGACCTATAGCAATATCTAATCTATTCCTTTTTTTCTTTTTTCCTCTCCTAACCTTTTTTTCTTTTCTTCTTTTTTTCTTCTCTTGCTTTTAATAGGTCTTGGTTATGTAGACAGTGACTACTTATGTACATCTCAGGCATAGTTTTTATGTCCTGATGATGATCCCAACAATCAAATAAGGGATTGAAATGTCGTCGACATTTAGTACTTGGACTCTGTACAATAATATATGTTTTGATATGAGCAAGAGTACTGTAAAATTGTGACATTAATGGTGCTTTCTGTCACATGGGGTTTGCCTGAGCAACTATGATTTATGGTTTTCAAGATGTTTTTGTTTTCTCACAACACTGATTTCTTACTTTCGTTTGGAATAACTATACTGGTTTATTGCATGTTTTCCAAAGACTCCATTGTGATTCTATGTGGTATTTAAATCTATAGTCCTTTTATTTAAGGGACCCTTGTTCCTTTATAAAATACTTGCTCCTGGTCCCTTAGTACCTCTGGGTTGTCCCTTGTGTGTTTTAAAAAGGACTAGGTGCAAAGTCAAAAGTTCAGGCCGACTGTGATGGAGTACGGTCCAGCTACAGGGACCCAATGAGGCCAGCTGGACCTTAATCCTGTTTGTGGTGAGGTTAAAGATTCGAGGAGCAGGCTGAAGTTATGTGTAATCACCACAGTGATGGCGATGCGTCGATCCATCCCACGCAGTGGTGAAAATGTGTTGATGTTCTCCATGCAGCAGTGGTGATGCATCGGGTCCAAGATGCGGCAGCTCTGAAGGTGATATGCTAAGGTCAGTCCACGCTGGGGAGGTGATGCATCAACTCTGATCCACACAATGGGGCTGATGCGTTGGTTCTGATCCACACAACAGGTGTGGTGCACCATTTCCGATCTGTGCAACAGCAGTGCTATATTGATTCTGACTGGAACAGCATTTTATACCCACTTCCAAGGGCCCAGGACTGGATTTGTACCACTTGGCAGGGCACAACTCACAGTTGGCAGAGTACAGGTGCTGTAGTTGGCTGAGTGGGAAGTCGTTTGTGTCCCTGAGACTTCAGAAAAAAGGAGGCAAGCCATCAAGCCCTTGGAGCCTCTTTGGTTCTGGGTTGTAGAGATGCAGGTCCAGCCCTTCTCACTACCAGGCAAGGAGGGCATCAGGCAGCAGGTCAGCACAGCACTGCAGGAGTCCAGCAGATCCCAGCATAGTGACATTCCTTTCCACCACATAGTAGTCCTTCTTCATGGCAGAGTATTCACAGGCCCAGAAGTGTACTGAGTTGGTGAAGTCTGAAATCCAGTACTTATACACAGTTGTGCCTTTGAAGTGGAGGAGACTTCTAGGAGAGACCTTTGAAGTGCACAGGGCCCCTGACCTTCCTACATTGGCACCAGACTCACTACAGGGGGGTTTGCAGTGCTTTGTGTATGGGCAATCTATTCAGGTGTAATTGCAAACTTCTCCCTCCCATCGTGCCCAGGATGGTCCTTCAGTTACACCTAAGCTCCCTTCCTTTGTGTGTAGCTGTCTGGAAGGAACGCACAAGCCCAGCTTCCCCCGACCCCCCAGATGTGGATTCAGAGACAGGCAGAATGCACCAAAAGGCTAAGGAAAGAAAGTAAGAAAATGCTAAGTTTCTAAAAGTGTCATTTTCAGGATGACAATTCAAAATCCAACATCACCATAAGCTGTGATTTTAAAATGTGATTCCAGAGACACCAAACTTGGGGGTCCATGCCTCCCCAATTGGAAATCGTACTTCAAAATGTAATAATGTCATCCCAATGTTAGCCTATGGGAGAGATAGGCCTTGCAGTAGTGAAAAACAAATGTAAAAGTTTTACACTACTAGGACATGTAAAACGTAAAACTACATGTCTCACGTTTTAAATGCACTGCACCCTGCCATTTGGGCTGTTCAGGGCGTACCTTAGGAGTGACTCATAGGAATTAAAAAGGTGGGTTTGGGCCTAGCAAGAGGGTTATCTTGCCAGGTTGACCTGACAATTTAAATGTAAACAGACATGTTTGAAGTGCTACTGCAGCAGGTGGCACAATCAGTGCTGGATGCTCAATAGTAGCATTTGATTTACACTTTACTAGGGACATATAAATACATTAACTATGCCAATTGTGAATAAGACAATATTACCATGATTTAAACAGAGAGCACATGCACTTTAGCACTGGTTGACAGTGGTAAAATGCCTAGAGTCCTAAAGCGAGCAAAACCGAGGTCACGAAAACAGGATGTCTGAAGGCAAAAGGTTTGGGGAAAACAGGCCATGGAGGCCAGGTCTAACACAGATGGTCTGACAATAACCCAGGGTGCATTGTTCTAAAGCTAGGGATTACAGATTTTCCCATATTTTTTCACACACCCAGATTTTATGTGCTATCTTCTCTAGGATGGTATACTGGCTCATGCCGAAGGTCCACTAGATGATAGTGGGTGCTCGGGCAACATGCCAGTAGCAAGATATGTCCCTCTTTGCAACCAAATAGCCCATAGCTGTTAAGGTTTAAGTAGTGCGATGCCCTCTCTAGCTCCATGATGCCCAGCAAGACTATTTTAGTGTCTAAATCCATATGGCACCCACAGCTCTGCCCAGGCCTCCACTGACAGCATGCCAATAAGCACAAATAACTTGGCATTACCAAACATTGCGATAAATGGTGCCTGGTGAGGAATCACATTGAAGACATTCAAGGCCATTAGTACAAACCATCTGCCATAGATAAGAGGGTGAGTAATAGATTTGATGGAAATATTTAAACTGGACGAGGAGCAGAAGTATAGAAATCGCTAATTGCCTGTGTGACATCCTCGCCTCAATCCACACATCTTCTTCAAAGGATTCAAGGTCCGCTTCCCACTTGGCCCTGAGTTGCAGCAGGGGATCAGGTATGTGAGTTTCATGGGGTGTGTAGACCCTAGAAATATCTCCCTTTCACAGGGTGTCTATATTTAATTTACACCCTATAGAATTATATATCGGGAAGTGCTTGGAATCTATCTTGTAAAATGCTAGGGCTTGTTGCAACTGAAAATATTGGTAGAATTGGGAAAAAATAAAATGGAAATCTGTTGCAATTTCTTGGAATGACTTAAAGTGGCTTTCTTTCCAAGCATCCTCAAGAGTGGCGACACCAATTAACCCCCAGCAGGTAAACACAGAGATATTTGCCATTTTCGCCAACCATGTGCCTCCCACAGCAGTATTGTCATCATGATTTTGCCATGCCATTTGATGTGCTTTAGAGTGGCATAATGACAGAAAATAGAGAGTCTTGTGATGGGGCAGAGAGTGGGGAGGGGTCTTATTACGTAATAGAGTGAGTATGCAACCAGGGGTTGAGGAGCTCCAGCACTAGCCTCATGGCAGGGTTGTCCCTATTGGCATATAGCCAATTTTTTATTGTCACCATCTGGAAAGTCCAGTAGTACAAACTGACATCTACCCAGCCTACCCTTGCCTTGTATGATGATACATGGCACTTCTTGAGTGAGAATTGGAGAAACATATTAATTTGCGCCTGCAGCTCTGTGCAAAAATGTGGGTGGCCCAGGCAGTAGGGATAATGTTGAAAGACATACAGAAAGTGATAGAGGAAGACCATTTTAAATAATGCACCCTAGCCTGCTATGGAGAGCAGCAGGGAGACCGACACCCTGATATCGCTCTTCACCTTCGTTAACAATGGCACTATATTTAATTCCCAGTAGTACTGTTGGGAGAAGACAATTATCATACCAAAATACAGACATACCACCTGAAGCCTGGTCTCCATTTATGCAAACTGCACCTCACTCCATAACATGACTATTTAAAATTTTCCCCAATTTACTTTAAGGTTTGAAGAATCCCTATAAATCTTAGAAGTTCCATGAGAAGGGGAATGGTAATGGGAGTTGCTGGATGTACATTGGAAATCATGCACTCTGGCATCTCCTTGAATCAGCGCTGCAAGGGGCTCCATTACCAGCATGAAAAGCAACTGTGAAAACTTTGTGGGGCACCTCCATTGATCTGTGAAAATGTCATAATACAATGTTCCCACCAGTCAGGATCTGTGAAAATGTCATAATACAATGTTCCCACCAGTCAGCACATCTGGAACATCGTAATACAACTGTGGGAACATTGTATTATGAACTTTTCCCAGAAACAGTGCTGCGGTATTGGCCTAAGCTCCCTTAAGGGACAGTGCGCATTCCAAGGATGCTGGACAGGGGGGCCCTCTGCACTGTGTTTCTGCCATCCTTTTTATGTAGGTGTCCCCCGCCCCATAGCTGACATGAGTCCACCCATCGGGAATCTTGTTTCCGGTGGTGACAGCGGTCCCCTGCCGTGCTACCTCTGGGGTCACAATGTGGTGATTGAACCACCAGGAGTGCAGCAGTCCAACCATGACCGTGGGGCTGGAGATCTCAAGACCACCAGCCTCATAATGAGGGCCTTAGACCTGGACCCATAGATCCGTATGAAGGTTTTCAGCCCAACACAGAAATCTGGGACCAAATTGCATTTTGCAGAAGACTGTCAGCAGGAAAGGCCAGTGAACTGTGTAGAAAGCATGCTCTATATCAACTAGGAGAAGTGCACCATCTTTTGACAGCTCATCCGTGCAAGCCAAGGCCAAATACAAGCAGCGAAGGCCTAGTGCTTCTGTTGGGCATGAAATTGTTTTGGTCCCCGTGGACTAAGGGGCACACCACTTTGACAGGAGGTGTGGCCAAAACCTTCTCAAGGATTTTAGATTTGAGGTTAATTAAAGAGATGGGACAATAGGAGGCGCACTCCTTGGAGGGTGTTTGTGGTTCGAGAATGACCATTATGGTTGCCCCTCTAAAGTCATAGGGCAGCCTTCCCTTGCCGAAGGCATCCTCATGCAGTCAAAATAAACACAAAAAAAAACACCTCCTTCATGGAGTAATCTCTCTTGGGGTAGGGGAGCGGCAGACAATCATATAGAGCACTATTTTAGGAGATCAATTTGGCTGCCATGGGGGATCACTGACATAATTTTGATACATACAATATCAAAACACGAAAATATGGGAAAGTAAATGTTGTTAACAAAAATATCACCTTCTTATGCTTAACCAACAAAACCACAAATATCCATAACACAATTGTCATTATTATAAATATTTACTTTTACTTATATTGAAAACAAAAATCTCACAAACAAAAACATAGGGGACGAGTTTGGCAGTGATGTGAGTGCATGTTGGTGGTGGTGGCGGTCCGACCGATAACAGTCTGACGGAGCGGACCACCATATTATCATACACCATACATGTCCACATCACACAACACAAAAAGAAACACATACCGCTACAAACAAAACACAATGCCATTACATGGTGATAGAACAAAGATGGTACAGGGGTGGTCCCCAATGGGTCCGCCACCACAAGAGAGTGGCCATTGGAGGAAGAATCCATGCATGAAGATGTTGGTCCGGTCTCACCCGTGGCACTCACCTCACCCACTGGGCCACTGGGTCCCTTGTTGTCAATGGTCTCGTGACCAGAGGTCCCATGGCCAGATTCTTCCCCACTTGGAACAGCCCAGTCTCCTTCGCCTGCCAGTGGGAATGCTGCCAGAAAATAGAAAAGTAAAGTTATGACATCAACATGAAGACAGTGCAATTATAAATCAGAGAGGCAAAAAATACCATCATGTCAACTGACCACCAGCAAAAAGTGACAGCAAAGTGCCACCATCCTGTGTCAATACAAAAACATGCAGGCCATCTGGAATTCCAAAAGAAACACATTAGCAATTTCTGGTGTCACATAACTACAAAGGCATGAATGACGTCTAGCTAGTACACTAACTAAACCACAAATAGGTGACCACTCCCCAGCAAACTTGTGCAACATCCAGCACACCACATGGAACCAGTAGCTAAACTGTGGATCCCTCTGTAAGGTGCCCTAAGAATTACAAAGACACAAGCCTATACATACACCTAATTTGCACTGATATGATGACTCATGGACAATTGATGGTGCTAAGGAAAGGACATCAACATTGCTTAAATCATGACATGCATGGATTAGGTGACATGGAAACACCCCTTTCACTAGGGACACAACACACCAACGTACAGCTCCACAAGTCATACCTTACCAAAATGAATCAAGGCTGGTATTTGCAAGGCCCACTCAGATGTGGCACACATTTGAAGTTTCAACAAACTACATAAAAGTCAGGTCCCATAGCTTGTTGTGTAGCCATTTTAGTTATAGCTCCCTGCATGTTACTGTAGCATACTAGGCCTGCTGCTGAGCACTTTAACCTAGACATATTTTATTCAGCGTTGTTTATTATTCTTACAATAGTCACTTTTATGGTCTTGTTTTATTTTCTCTCTATATAGCCTTTCTTGCTTAGGCCAGCACTGCGTTCTCAAACAAGACATTCTTGTTCACTCTGTGCTTCTTTCAAGGCTGCAGTAAGATAGGTTGTCTCTGACATTCATAGAAAAATACACATTCTTGCGTAGGGACATTCTCTTAGACCATCAGCTGTTTTATTATCAAAACACTTCCTTGTCCCTTACAGGTTAGAGGGAGATTCCAGCCAGAGAACCACGACTGTATGCTGATTACTGAACGCTTCCCTACAGCTGCTTATGCAGGCTTCAGGCCTTTGATCAGGTATGGGGGATGATGTCTTCCCAGGGGAACCTGAAGGGCAGAATTAGAGCTTAACATGCTGTGCTCTATTATAGCCTAGGTAGGAATTAGTCTATTTACTCTAGTAACAATAGGGTAGCATTATTTCTATGCTTCACTCTCCTTGTCACGATTCTAATTCTGTCATGCAGTATCGTCCTGGTTATTGCAGTACATGCTTTGCTATCGAAGATGCAGTCGCTTCATTAAAACCTTATTGAAACTTATACTGCCACTGTTGTCATTGTGTATGTGAGACTAATGTAACTGAGAGAAACGGATGAGACCTGAGTGACCACGACTTCCCTGAGAAATCAACTATGTCATGCGCTCAACTGTCCAATCATCCCTGCCCTTGGGTAGAGATGAGGCACTGCTAGTTAGCCAGAGCACAACCCGGATTAGGGCGACAGGCGTCACCTGTAGTGGGTAAGACTCAGTCTCCCACACCGCAGGCGATTCTGCAGCTCAAAATTCACTAGTCTCATTAGAATAATGAGACCCTATGCAACAAGCCCAAGGAGAGATGTCTCATGAATAAACACATCAATGGTATTAGAAATGGGGTCGCTGATTGGCAGTAAATTTGCACTCTGTCCAAGTGTCCAAGCAGGGACCCTCACTCTTGGTAGCTTGGCACAAGCAGTCAGGCTTATCTCAAAGGCAATGTGTAAAGTATTTGTACCAAAACACACAATAATACAGTGAAAACGCTACAAAATGGACACCAGTTTAGAAAAATAGGCAATATGTGTCTAAATCAAACAAACCCGAAATAACAAAAGTCCAACATACACAAGTAAAGATATGAATTTTTAAACTAAAGTCCTCTCAGCACTGTTAAAAAACCTGGCCAGCTTCATCTGGTTTCCTCAACGTGAGGATTTTGCGCATGTAAAAGCAGAATTCTATGGTTTGGCACACATCCCACATGTTGTTGAAGCTACTGATGGTACCCATGTAGTTTTGGTTCCACATCTTGGCACTGAACAGGTCTATCAGAACAGGAAAGGCTTCCATTCTTTCAATGTCCAAGTAGTGTGTTTGGCAGACCTCTACATTTCCCAAGTATGTGCTCGGTACCCGGGTTCAGTCCATGATGCCTTCTTTATGTGGAACAGAGCTATTCCACAGCTGATGACACAACTGAACCCAGAGAGGGCCTGGCTGGTTGGTCATGTCATGTGTGTATGTATGTATAATGTCTGCTGTTAGAGACACTTTTATCTGTACTCATGGTTGCATACGTCACCTTTCCTTACAGGGGATTCTGCGTACCTAAATCGTCCCTGGTTGTTGACACCAGTGAGAAACCCAACTACGCCAGGGGAAGTCCGCTTCAATGAGGCACATGGGAGAACACGCCATGTCTTGGAGCAGGCTTTTGGGCTCCTGAAGGTGGGATTCCGTAGCATTGACAAAACAGGTGGAAACCTCTACTCACCTGAACAAAGTTTGTAAGATCATTGTGGCCTGCTGCATGCTCCAAAACCTTGCCCGAGGAGGAACATCCTATACATTCCTGATGAGGGGGAGATGGCAGTGCCACAGGGTTGATGACAGTGATGACGATGAATGTGGAGACATGCTGGCAGATCTCATCAATCAGTACTCCACCTGAGTGTAAGTACCTGATGTTCTGTGATTACTCAGACTGCACAGGGTACTGTACGGGTCCTGATATGTTGTGACAGGTATGTATTTTACCGTGCTACATGTTGTGTGAGTATCTTGGTAATTGGGTGACAGTTCATGGACTCCTATTAGTCCAGCAGTGCAGTGAAATCAGTGGCTGGGCATGATGCGGCTTAGGTCATCTTGGGACCTAATAGACTATCATGCTTGCAGACCCAGGACCATGTAGTTGAACATGTTACTTGTAAACAAGTGGGCAGTGCATTTTGTATTTGTATACTGCCACATGCATTTAGATGAGGCATTTTGGTACCTTTGTTTGTCTGTCATTGATTTTGCATGCTGGTTGAGCCGTCCTTATTGTCCACACTAATTTCATCTTGGCTTATCTATTCAAGATATATCTAGTGGATTAGGCAGTTCACAGAGTGTACCATGATCTGTAAGTTGGTCCCTCTCAGGTAGGTAAACTACCTTAGTGAATTGACAGACAGCAACACAATGGTGGTCATTACGACCCTGGCGGTCAGAGACCGCCAGGGGTAATGTAGCGTCCGTACCGCCAACAGGCTGGCGGTACGGAGGCCCTCATTACTACCACGGCGCACTGCCGGGGCCGGCGGTTTCCCGCCGTTTTAGCCCCGGCGGTGATAATCCGCCAGGGCAGCACTGCAAGCAGCGCTGCCCTGGGGATTATGACACCCCTACCGCCAGCCTGTTTCTGGCGGTTTGCACCGCCAGAAAAAGGCTGGCGGTAAGGGGTGTCCTGGGGCCCCTGGGGGCCCCTGCACTGCCCATGCCACTGGCATGGGCAGTGCAGGGGCCCCCTAACAGGGCCCCGGCCAGCTTTTCACTGTCTGCATAGCAGACAGTGAAAAGCGCGACGGGTGCAACTGCACCCGTCGCACGGCCGCAACACCGCCGGCTCCATTAGGAGCCGGCTCCTATGTTGCGGCCTCATCCCCGCCGGCCCAGCGGGAATGTCATTATGGGGGCTGCGGGAGTGCTGCCGCATTGGCGGCCGCACGGCGGTTACCGCCAAGGTCGTAATGACCCCCATAGTCATTAAGGACACTGGCCTGGTGATTGGAGTTTCAACAACTGGCCCTCATATGCTTTTAAGTAATGTTACACCAAATACTACAAACTGCATACATAAGTCATCCTCTCAGGTGCGTAACATTTTATCGTGAGTGGATGTGGGAGGATGTTGGTACAGATGCACATTGGGTAGGTACTTTTCTTTGGGTAGACAGTGCCTGCTGGCCTTATCATTGCTGTCTTTGCCTGTCCTCCCCACACAGCATACAGATGGGATCCCCTCAGGTGAGTACAGTTCAGTACCTGAGTAGAGGGGAAGTGTCATAGTAGGTGAGTACACAGTCGTGGCTGAGTGAAGTGCCATTCCTAGTGCCTTCTGACCTTATCATTGCTGTCTTTGTCTGCCCCCTCCCACACAATATACAGATGGGATCTCTCAGGTGAGTACAGTTCAGTAGCTGAGTAGAGGAAGAAGGGTCATAGTAGGTGAGTACAGAGTTGTGGCTGAGTGGAGTGACATACCCACTGCCTTCTGGCCTTAGGATTGCTGTCTTTGCCTGCCGCCACACAGTATGCAGATGGGAACCCCTCAGGTGAGTGTAGTTCAGTAGCTGAGTATAGGGAGAAGGGTCATAGTAGGTGAGTACACAATTGTGGCTGTGTGGAGTGACATTCCTAGTGCCTTCTGGCCTTAGCATTGCTTTCATGGCCTGTCCTACCCACTCAGTATCAATTTAAATGGCTATTGGGTTGGTACACTTCAATGTGGAGTTGTTAAAGGTGGACATCTCTTCAAAGGGTACTGTGTTCTGGTATTGGTGATAGTAGCACAATGCTTGCTGAGAGTTGTTGTGTTGTCAATCCCTGAGGTACACCCGGTTTACTGGTATGTTAACCGTCCAGGTGGGTCTCTTTAAAATGTTGGAGGCCAGACAGGGGTCTATGGACAGGTGGACACTGCACTTTTGAGTGGGGTGACATTGTAAGTGGGTAAAGGTGAGCAGTGGGCATGCATGACAATACATTTGGGGGACACATTTTTTAGTTGTGACTTACCCGACTCCACTCCCCCAGGTATTCCTGTCAAGCCCTCAGGATGCAGGATGGCCAAGACCTTCTTCTCACATGATGTGAACTGTGGGGGAGGAGATGGGGGTCCACCGCCAGTCTTGTGTACCGCCAGCTGGTGCCTCGTGGCCATGGCAAATTTACCCTGAGGTCTTTCCACCTCTTCCTGATGTTCTTCCTTGTGTGAGGGTAGCTGCCTACAGAATTCACTCTGTCGACTATTCTTTGCCACATTTCCATTTTCCGATCAATAGTAGTCTGCTGGAGGGGGGCTCCAAATTCAAGTGGCTCTACTGTAATGATTTCATCTACCATGACCCTTAACTCCTCATCGGGTGAATCATGGGTGTTCTTTTTTGGTGATATGGTGGTGTAAAATAAAGTGAGGGAATGGGAAAAAAATGTTTTGTAGGTGCTGTGTGATGAGTGGGTGGCATGCAGTGAAGTGTGTGATAGTCTTCAAATATGTGTTTAGGGGTGCAGATGTGGGGCTTGTGTGAGGTGGAGTGGTGCCTATCCTATTGTTTACACTACTGTTGTGTTCTGCGTTGTGGAGGCAAAGTACTGTTGGGTGTGAAGGGGTGTGTTTTATAGTGTGGTTGGTGGGTTTGCCAAGTGTGTGTCAGCTGTGTTGTTTTCAAATGTATTCAGGGGCATATTTATACTCCGTTTGCGCCGAATTTGCATCGTTTTTTTCGACGCAAATTCGACGCAAAACTAACCCCATATTTATACTTTGGCGTTAGATGCGTCTAGCGCCAAAGTTCATGGAGTTAGCGTCATTTTTTGGCGTGAACACCTTCCTTGCGTTAATGATATGCAAGGTAGGCGTTCCCGTCTAAAAAAATGACTCCCAGGCATGTGCGGTGGGGCAAAAAACCCCACATTTGCGCCTGAATTTAACGCCTGGGTCAGGGCAGGCGTTAAGGGACCTGTGGGCTCAGAATGAGCCCAGAGGTGCCCTCCCCTGCCCCGAGGGACACCCCCTGCCACCCTTGCCCACCCCAGGAGGACACCCAAGGATGGAGGGACCCACCCCAGGGACATTAAGGTAAGTTCCGGTAAGTATTTAAAAAAAAAAATGTTTGTGGCATAGGGGGGCCTGATTTGTGCCCCCCAACATGCCACTATGCCCAATGACCATGCCCAGGGGACAGAAGTCCCCTGGGCATGGCCACTGGGCAAGGGGGCATGACTCCTGTCTTTGCTAAGACAGGAGTCATGTTAATGGGGGATGGGCGTCGTAAAAAAATGGCGCAAATCGGGTTGAGGCGATTTTTTTGACTCAACCTGACTTGCCCCATTTTGAGACGCCCATACGCCATTTTCCCCTACGCCGGCGCTGCCTGGTGTACGTGGTTTTTTTTCACGCACACCAGGCAGCGCCGGTCGGCTAACGCCGGCTAACGCCATTCTATAAATACGGCGCCAGCATGGCGCTTCAGAATGGCGTTAGACGGCGCTAATTTTTTTGACGCTAAACTGCGTTAGCGCAGTTTAGCGTCAAAAAGTATAAATACGGGCCTCAGTGTGGTGTATTGTATTACTGTGGGGCCTGCTGACCGCTGCCGTTCTCACTGCCATTGGGAGATGGCCATGGCAAGACTGTAAACTTCGTACTTGTATAGCACACTACTCACCCGTTAGGGTCTCAAGGTGCTGTACGCATACCACTGTGGAACCCCTCCTGGCTTTTCCCTGTGAGGTGCCCACTCCTGGGCAACATCCAAGGTGAAGCCAGGCATCCCAGTGCTGTTGGGGCCGTTGTGGAGATTAAGCAAGCTATTGCCCAGAGTTACAGAGTGGGACCCATGAATTAGATTAGGCACCGATGCAAGAATTATCAGGACTGAGGAAATTGAGCCCAAGACCCGCTGAGGCGGGAATTGAACCCTGGTCACGGGCCAGATTTCTGCATCAGGGTCTGCCACTCTAACCATTGAGCCACACTTCTCCACTGACTGCCACTGCGATTTTCGAGTTGTAATAGGTTTGGTGGTTGGTTGGTGGGCTGGCGCTCCCGGTGATCGGAATGCCTCTTTCCCGCTCTCCAGGGACCTGGATGAGTCACGATTTTGGATGTCTTTTGGTGGGCTTAGCTGGGTAACTCGTAATACGGTGGGCTATATGACTGCCAACATGGCAGTCTTTTGTCGTCCGCCACCGCAGAGGTCTTGCAGTCAGACCGCCAAACTCGTAATCAGCACCTATGACTTCAAAAAGTGATAAGCTACCAGAAAAAAACACTTATTACAAACCAGCAAAAAGATATAACAAAGCAATTATGCATAAATTAGTAAACAATATAAACTCACCCCAACATCGTATAATAATAAAGCTAACAACATCAACCTGTACTAATTACCATAAAATGAAAAATTAAACCAATACTTTTTTTCATTATAACAGAAAACACCTGATCCACATTACAACACGCCCAACGGAAAAGATGCAAAATAGCCTGAAACATCTGAAAAAGAACATACATGTACGTATAAAAAATTGTAGATGCATAATTTAATATGTAAGTAACAAACATATAAAACATTTTAAAATGTATTTATTTATTTATACTATTACACTACTTTCAGATACAATGACAGAGAGAACTAAATACATAACATCCCAGAAAGGAAAGCAATTACTAAGGGCCCTATTACAAGTCTGGTGGTCTGAGGGTGGCCAAACACGTGTTGGCAGTTGGACTGCTGCACTCCTGGTGGCCCGACCGCCAGATTACAACCCTGCTGCCTCCGCCAGGATCATGGATCCCAGCGGGGTGGTGGCGGTCAGGCTTGTAACCAGCCATGGCGGCACTGAACTCAGCGCTTTCTGGCTGATTACAACCCCACTTTCCACCAGCCTTTTCATAGTGTGAACCAAGCTATGAAAAGGGTGGCAGAAGACCAGTGCTAGAGGCCAGAGGGGGCCCATGCACTGCCCATGCCCATGGGCATGGGCAGTGTATTGGCCTGCCTACCTAGCACCATCCTTTGCAGATGGAACACATTCCGAGGGTGCTGGACGGCCCCCCTGTGTGACGGCATTGGACTTGGCTCCATATGCCACTACAGTTTCCCCTGGGCTGACCAGCAGAAACCTTGGTTTCTGCCAGTCAGCCCATTGGAAAACTTATAATGGGTCTGGTGAGGTGATCACCAGCTCTGCAGTGGTCTCCTCACAGCGAGTCTGGCAGTATGGTTTTCTGACCGCCAGACGTGTAATCAGGCCCTAAGTCACATGAGTTACACCTAAAGTCAAGACAGCGCATCAACAGAAAATGTGAATTGGAAATGTATGAAATATATTTCTAATGCATGTTATGGGAGGGCCGCTACAAAAGATGATGTTGTAATTCATGTAATGGAATACAGCCATGCCCCAAATGTGAGAGAAATAGAAGAAAGGGAAGTAAAGTCCCCAAACACATCACTGGTCAACTACCATCTATACCACCTTTAACATGTTTAGGGGCATATTTAAGAAAGGTGGTGCTGCACTGTGTGCAGTGCCACATTTCTTGAGCCCTTTACTGCCCCCCCCTACCGCTACCGTGGGTGCACCGTATTTAAAATATGGCACACCATGGTGCAGAGTAGGGGGCAATAGCGTAATGTTTCATGACGCTATTGATGTACGCTGCAGAAGTAGCACTGAAATATTGGTGCTACTCCTGCAGAGTACAAAGGGGCCCATTATAAATAATGGAAGCCCCCTTTTAACGCCTGCTCTGAGCAGGCGTTAAAAGTGCTGTAGAAAATGACTCAAGAAAATCTCCTTGCACCATTTTTTCTGTCCCCCCCCCCAAGAGGGGAACGGCCCCTTTGCATACATTATGCCTGGCGCAGGCATAATGTTGCACAAACGGTTACAAAGTGGCACAATGCATGCATTGCACCACTTTGTAAATGTGATGGGAGGATTTTGGCCTTGTTGGGCCACATTAGCATAAAACAAATTACGCTAATGTGGTGCAAGGGTGAGCTAGGGGCTTATAAATATGCCCCTTAACAGCACTTGCAAAAAAGGCATAGAAATACCTGAACATTGAACAATGACACATAATGAGGAATATTTCTATGACAACCTAAACAATGATAAACAAATTCATGTATTCTCTACAACAGATAACTTACAAAAACTAAGCCATTGTCCAACCTTGATGATGGATGGGATCTTCAAAATGTATCCCAAACCATTCACTCAGCTATACAGTATACCATACCTGGAAAATACCTAAGCACAGATATTCCTTTTGTCTATGCCCCACTGCCAAATAAGCAAAGCAGCACTTACTATGACCTCTTGAACCACATTAAACATAAAACAAATAAATACTGCCAACAATAAATAATCATAGACTTTGAACATGCCAGGATTCAAACCATTTAAAAAATGTACCCCCACACAGCCATACAAGGCTGTTACTTTTGTTTCAATCAAAGCATATGAAGACGCCTCCAGGAATTTGCACTAAGCATAGAATTTGGTACAAACAGCCAATTTGCCATTCAAATATGAAAAAATTATAGCACTAACCTATGTCTCTGTCACACAGGTAGCTAGCCACTACAGTTTACTAATAGAAAGCCCTTTCTACTTTGTCCTCTATCTTATAATGTCTGGAAAGAGATATTTTTGTTTATTAGTCAAAAATGAAATTTGAACTTAGCTCCCAAAGGTTATGGAGCTCCTGCATAATGTTACAGTATCAAGAGATCACCATTGGGCAACAGCAGTTTTTCTTCATCGCCACCCTGGTTGCAAGATCTTTGAAATTGACTAATTTGAAATCTACTGAGGTTCCAAATTTCAGCCACTGGTTCGCAAACATTAATAGGAAAAAATGCATGAAAGTTTGTATTGGGAAGAATTGGATCCTCTTTTGGCCATTTTTTTTCATGGCTGGGTCCCTGCCATGAAAAGGCTGGCAGAAAGTCAGTGCTGGGGGCCACAGGAGAATCCCTGCACTTCCCATGACTGTGCAGGCAGTGCATATTCTAAGGGTGCTTTTGTTCCATGGCATTTGCCTTGGCTCCCTTAGGGGAGTTAAGTGAGCCAATGCCGTGGCACTGTTTCTGCCGGTCTGATAGTGGAAACACCATTGAGCCTGGGGGAAACATCGTAATACGGCTGGGGGGAGGCCGCAAGTATGACAGCAGCATCCTACCTGCGGTTATGGGGGTCGGCTCATTCCTACCGCCAAAGTCGTAATGAGGCCCTATCTCTCCATGAAAATGAATGGGAAAAATGCTAAAATGTTCAACAAATGGATAACAAAATGTTAAAAAATATTAAACATTATACATTAAATAATGTTAGAAAATATATGTGTTATAGTGAGGTGGAAACTATGTATATAAAACAATTTAATAACTGCTAAAAAAAGTTCAAGAATGGAAAAAAGTGAAAAAGTTACAAAATACAATATTATTTAAATATGATTTACATCTATTATGTAATAACATACATGTATTTAAAATGTTTGAATCATTTATCTCTACATAGTTTTCAATTTTAAATTAAAATATGTATGCTTAAAAATATACACTAAATAAACTTTGAAAACATAAAATTAGAAAATTGTGTTACGTCTTTATTTTATATAAATATATCATTAATAACAATATTTATGACTAACATAACTTTTATATTATATTTCTATACACCAATGATACTAATTAAATTACAGAAACTATTGTGGCCCGGGCGAACTATTGACTGCCAGGGTTGAGGTAGTGGTCTGACCGCCACATTATGACTGCGGCAGTCGTGCTGTGGTCGGACCGCCAGTTTTCCTCCACAGGAGGGTCTGGCAGTGCTGGTGGTCCTATCCCGCCAATGTAGCGCTGCAAGCAGCACCGCCATGGGGATTACAACCCCCTGTCTCACAGCCTTTAGATGGCAGTAGCACTGCCATGTAGAGGCTGGCGGCTTTCGGGGTGCAGGATGTCCCGGGGGGGCCCTGCCCGGCCTAGTCACTTGGCAGTGCAGGGGCCCCCCAGCAGCCGGGTCGCAAAGTTCACTGCCTGCTTTGACAATGCTGTAGGCCATTTTCTGCTGGGCCAGCGGACGGAAACTGTGGGCCTGATTGATAATTTTTCATGCAAAACTGCGCTAACGCAGTTTTGCTTGAAAAAGTATACCGCTGGCTAGTGCTATTCCAAGATGCTGGCCGGGCGTCATATTAAAGGAATGGCGGTAGCCAGCCGTAAGCCCCAGCTAGCGTCATGAAAAAGGACGCTAGCTGGGGGGGAGGTGTAGGGGGAACAGGTGGTTGTGCATTAAGGGAAGAACCTAGTAGGGTCAGAGGCATAAACATACCTCTAACCAGACTAGCATAATTTTTTTACGTAAAACCCCATTGGGCATGACGCCTGTCTTAGCAAAGACAGGGGTCATGCCCACCATCCCAATGGCCATGCCCAGGGGACATGTATCCCCTGGGCATGGCCATTGGGCCCAGTGCCATGTTAGGGGGCCCAAGTTACGTCCCCATTGCACTTTTTAATAAAATATGAAATACTTACCTATACTTACCTGGGATGCCCCCCATCCTGTGGTGTCCCTCTGGTGTGGGTAGGTTGACCCTGGGGCTAGGGAAGTGCACCTGTGGGCCCATTCCATGGTCTCTGACCCACAGGTCCCCTAACGCCTGCCCTGACCAAGCTGAGCACCATTATTTAAGGACCACTTCCCCTGTGCATCATTTTAGAACGGGGAATAAATATGGCACTAAGGCCATATCATAATTTTTTGCACAGGAACGCCTATCTTCCATCTCATTGATGTAAGGTAGTTTCCTGCAAGCAAAAAATGACTTTAACTCCAAAACTTTGGTGCTAGATGGGTCTAGTGCCAAAGTATAGATATGGAGTTGGGATTGCGCCAAATTTGCGTAAAAAAATGCGCAAGTTCGGCGCAAAGCAAGTATAAATCTGCGCCTCTGTTTCTGCCCACTGACCCAGCGGGAAACTCCTAATGGGGCCCACGGGGAGGAAGCCGCACTGCCAGCAACCTGCCAGGAGGGACTTCGCCAGACAGTGTAAACCTTCTGCTGCATGCCTACCTATGTCTGCCGTCTACCTATGTCAACTGCATACAAATACAATTTAAACAAAGGATTTCACACTAAAATTATAACATTAAATAATCACTCTTCAAAGTAAACCATTTTGAAGAAAATGTTAGGCGCTAAAGGGGTGGCATTTGTTATTCCTACCCCAATCTAGGGTAGGAAGGAGTTGGACAGTAAAAGGGTGACATTTACTATTCCCATTCTAATTTATACCAATTTGGAGTAGGTGCTGGTCACTGAAAGGATGACATTTACTATTCCGACACAAATCTATAACAGTTTGTGGAAGGGGTTGGACACTAAAGGTGTGACATTTACTATTTCTACTCCAATCTATCCCAATTTGTGAAAGGTGTTGGACACTATAAGGGTTCCATTTACTATTCCTAATCCAATCTAACCCAATTAGGGGATAAACTGATAATTAAAAAATAAAAATCATAAAGTAAATAAGATAGACAACTAAGTTTTAAAATAAAATAAAAATATTTTAAATGACATTATAATTCTAAACATAAAATCATTTTAATTTTGTAAATTACGATAATGTTTTCACAAAATTATAAAATGTATTTTTTATTTTAAAATGTTTAGAATTAATTTACTTTATTAAATGTAGTTTTTATATTTCTTTAATTTTTCAAAACATGTTATAATTAATGTACCAAAATGAATTAAAAACTTTTGCGATATTAATTTGCATATCATTATAATGAATAACAATAAATGTACATCACAATTTCCAATCCACTTTTAAAAAATCCCTCCACTCTTATACCCTAATAACCGAATATCTCTCTACAAAAAAAATATAAATACATTTTTTATACTTTAATGCACCTAAAAATACAAATGTCAGCAATCTCATAATTAATAAACACTCTCACTAGAAGCACAAATAAAAAATTAAGGAACATTTAGAATCAAACACACTACAATAAATGACATATAAAATAACACCTACAAACAATATTACGTACAATGATATTTTGTAAATTGTTCAAACACCGTTATGAGACCCACTGTAGACATTGTTTCCCCCATAAAGGTGTGCATCTTGGAAATTAAGATGTGCATTCTTTTTGTGTTCACAAGCCAGTAGAGTAACTTTCAAGGTTTGTCTCCCAACTCATATACCCATGTTGAGGAGCTTTTGCTTAAAACATTAACTGACTGATATGAGATGATTCGAGTTGCTGCTATCAGATTGCCACAAGAGGATAGATCACCACTGCCTATCCCTGATGGCTAACATTACATCCCAATTGCAGGAGTTCCCCCTCTGGAGTTCTCTTTTATAGCTTATATATGAAAGAGCCCCACCCCCTTTAGAATTGTTTTAAAGGCCTCCCAGAGCATGGTCAGAGAGAACACTGTGGCCTCATTCAACTCAGAATAGTCCGTATCAGTGCCACAAAACTATTCTGTGAATGTGTTGTCTAGTAGCCCTCAGGCAACCTGATCCCCTCTCCCCAACCAACTCTTTACCAGCAAACAGCATCATAGGTGAGTAGTCTGAGAGTCTTGTTAGGAGTAGGTGCGTGGAGGAGATTTTGCCAATGTCTATAGAGGGGGTGAAAAAGTAATCTCACCAAAAAGAGATGCAGCGTAGGGAAGAGTATTATATGTGACGCAGCAGGGACCCATGGCGCCCCCCTTGTGGGTCGTATCGGCAGTCCGCGTTTCGTGCCATGACCTGTTTTATCGACCGCAACGTGGCTCAGGAGTCCTCTCTTGGGCTCTGGGTTGTGCTGCGTTCGTTTGCGGCCCCTGTAAAAAAAATTACCTACTTGCTGGACTTCTTCTTTCCTTTTTCTTTCTTCTTTTTCCTTTTTCTTCTTGTGCCCCTATTTTCTTCTTCCCAGGTGTCTGATTTTCCTTTCCTGCATGCATTGCTCTCCCTTTTCTACAATGGCACTTTTTCCATTTGCCTGTATGTGGCTTTCCCAATCCAAGATGATACCTTTAGTTCTTCCTGCATGTCACTTCCTGTTTGTCAGTTTAGAAGCACAGAAGATCTTCTTTTCCTTGTGTTGCAAACACTTCCGTGCTCCTCGCTCCTGCTTCCCGTATTTTTGGACCTATCCTGTCTTTTGCCTGCAGTTTTGTTGTTCCTGATTCCTTATTCTTGGCAGATTTTCTTTTTTCCTCTTTTCAGAAGTTCTTGTAATCTAAGGTTTTTTCCCAATTTTGGATTTTTACTCTGGGGCTCCTTCTGGAGGTTATGTCCTGCTACGCGTTGTATTGTCAGCAGCACAGTGGCTACTGGAAAGGGTCACTCTTACATTGGTCAAGCAAGAAACCAGGTGGTGCCCAGAGACTGGCAGCCTACAGCAGTAAGAAGCATGCAAACCGTAACAGTATTTATACTGCCTATCTGCACAGTGGTGAAGCTACCAAACGTAGGCACCCCCAGGGCCCCAGCACACACCTGAAAGCACAGGAGTCGGGGGGCGCCAATCAGGAATTTGTGTCATATTGGTTTCCATTATAGCACTGAAGTCACCACCTATGGTAGTGAGAACCGCAGTGCAACAACTGGCCCCCAATGTGGAATCTAACAAGTAGGCAGGAGCATCAACACTGATTACTGTCTGTGAACATCCCTCCATACATCTGGTAACCATCACAAAATAATCCAAAGGTTCTATGGATACTTTATGGACAAACAGTTGAAATGTCTTCTTGAGAAGGAAAGCCACTTTTCAAGAGCCTTTGGCATACAACATGACCACCCTTATTTTGATCTTATCATTAATTCAGTTGACATTCCAGGTTGGTATGTTGTAGCCCTTAAGGGTTCCACGGTCAATTCTTGGACCATTTAAAGTAAATGCAAAACTCTGATTAGGGACTCTGTAGGAGGCTGGCCTGGTTTGTAGTGAGTACCTAAGGTACTTACACCTTATACCAGGTCCAGTTATCCCTTATTAGTGAAATGTTGGCAGTGTCTAGAAGACAGGCTCTCTAGGGGTAGCTGTAGCTGAGCAGCCAGGGCTTATCTAGGAGACATGCAAAGCTCATGCAATACCACTGTAGTCACACAGTACTGACACACATGAAAGAAAATACTAAGGCCTATATTTATACTTTTTTAGCGCCGCATATGTGTCATTTTTTTAGGCAAAAGCGGCGCAAACATGCAAAACACAATTGTATTTTGTAAGTTTGTGACGTTTTTACATCAAAAAGCGGCATAAACTCAGAGCTAAAAAATATAAATATGGGTTTAAGTCTTACAGAACATAAAGGTACTTTATTTTGGTAACACAAAGGCCAAAAATACTCTACTCCCTTATGAGGTAAGTAATACACAAATTATATACACTAGTATGCAGAAGTAGCTGTATAAACAGTTAGAGAAAACAGTGTAAATCATAACTGTTAGAAATTGGCCTATGGGGAACACAAACCATATACTAGGAAAGTGGAATGCGAATGTCGGTTTCCCACCTCGGCAAGTGTAGTGTGTAGAGGGGCGCAGGGAGTATTAGAAAACACCAAAGGAAAGTAAGAGAACCCACCCCAGAGCCCAGGAAATCAGGAGTCAATCACAGTATCTTTCCTAGAACACACTAGAACACGAGAAAGAAGATATTGCAAGAACCAGAAGAGACTGCAAGACACCAGCGATGGATTCCTGGACCTGAAGACCTGTGGAAGAAGGGAACCAAGTCCAAGAAGCACTGAAGGGTCGACGGAGAACAGGAGCCCCTGCTAAGCCGGATGAAGGAGCAAAAGAAGAACCACCTGTGAAGAAGAACAGTTAGTAATGCACCCAAGAATATGGATGCGGGTTCCTGGTTGGTACAGATGATGTCCCACGCCAGATGGATGATTGCATTCTGGTTTGTGTCGCTGGATTCCTCCAACAAGCCTTGGCACATGCAAAGCTCGCGATTGGCGGAAAATGGCTTGGCCCAGGACCAGGAGGGACTTGGTGGACTTTACCCAGGAGTGAGAGTCAGAGGGGGCGTTCAGCAACTCAGAGAGCCCTCAGAAGACCAGGCAGTGCA
This sequence comes from Pleurodeles waltl, assembly GCF_031143425.1. Classification (NCBI taxonomy): domain Eukaryota; kingdom Metazoa; phylum Chordata; class Amphibia; order Caudata; family Salamandridae; genus Pleurodeles; species Pleurodeles waltl. The sequence continues at coordinate 1,343,358,827 of NC_090444.1, read as the reverse complement.
CACAGGACTCCCACAGCACAGGGACAAAGAAGTTACAAAAGGGATCCTACATCGCTTGAGAACCACGCAGGAGGCTGTGCGTCGCAGTGCATGCTAGGGTCCGGAGCTGCACTGTCACAAAGAAGTTTTTGGAAAGATGCCAACAAGCCTTGGCAACTGCAAAACACAAAGTGCACGGGGGTACTGTCTTACGTGGGGAGGCAAGTGCTTACCTCCACTAAAGTTGGATAGTTGGATGTCAGGACCGGCGGAACCACTTCAGTCCACCACCCGTGATGCTGGATCCACGCACTTTGTCAGGAGAGGGGACCCAATCCACCGGTCGTCACTGTAGAGGGGTGCCTGCCGAAGCAGGGAAGTGACTCCTTCACTTCAAGGGAGATTCCTTTGTACTTATGGTGGAGGCTGAAGACTGGCTGTCCTCTGAGTATGCACGACTGGGAAACAGTTGCAGTTGCTGGCAGGAGCTGAAGATACAATGTTGCAGAAGTGGTCTTTGCTTCTTTGTTGCAGTTGTAGAGTTCCTGGAGGGTCCAGATGCAGTTTCTTCGGTAAGAAGGTGAAATAAAGGATGCAGAGGATTCCTGATGGAGTCTTGCAGTCCGAATGTGAAGAACCAGCCAAGAGAGAGACCCTAAATAGCCCTGAAAGGGGAATTGATCAGCTACATAGGTAAGCACCTATCAGGGGAGGGCTCTGACGTCAACTGCTGGCACTGGCCACTCAGATGATCCCAGAGTTCCCTGCCACCATGGAATCCAAGATGTCAAAACCCAGGGACCCTCTGAAGGAGCTCTGACCACCACCTCCGGGGTGGTGATGGACAGGGGAGTGGTCACTCCCCTTTACTTTGTCCAGTTTCGTGCCAGAGCAGGGACTGGGGGTCCCTGGACTGGTGTAGGCTGGATTATGCAAGGAGGGCACATCTGTGCCCTTCACAGCATTTCCAGAGGCTCTGGGAGGCTCCCCCTCCCATGCCTGTAACACCTATTTACAAAGGGAGAGGGTGTAACACCCCTCTACCAAAGGAAATTCTTTGTTCTGCCTTCCTGGGCTCAAGCTGCTTGAGAAACAGGAGGGCAGAAACCTGTCTGTGAGGTGGCAGCAGGTGGGGCTGCCTGGAAAACCTCAGAAGGCTGTAATGGCAGTACTGGGGGTCCTCTAAGGAGCCCCCAGAGTGCATGGAATCATACAACCAATGCTTGCAAAAGCCCTATGATATGATTCCAACATGTTTGATATCAAACATGGCCATATTCGGAGTTACCATTGTGAAGCTGGATATAGGTGGGGACCTATGTCCACTGCATCCGTAAAATTGCGCACTCACGAAGTCCAGGAAAATGGCCCTGGAGGTCGTCGGGCACCTCTGCTAGTGCAAGGGTGACCTCACACACAAGTACTCTGCACTCAGCCTCCAGGGCTGGAAGGCCTGCAATATGGGTGACTTATAAGTGACGTGGTGCAGTGTAAATGGCAGTGAAAGGGTGTATGCACCATTTCATGCAGGCTGCAATTGCAGTCCAGTAGAAGCCTTTGCATTGGATCCCTATGAGTGGCAAAAGAAATGCTGCAGCCCATAGGGATCCCCTGGAACCCCAATGCCCTTGGTATCTAGGTACCATATACTAGGGACATATAAGGGGGCTTATATGCCAACTTTGGGTGAAATATTGGGTTACCAGTATGCAGTGACAACATTTAGAGGAGAGAGAGCATAATCACTGGGGTCCTGGTTAGCAGGATCCCAGTGAACTCAGTCAAGCACACTGACATTAGGCAGAAAATGGGGGTAACATGTCATAAAGAGGGTACTTTCCTACACACTCTAACCACCATGAGAATGTAACATGAAAAGCAAGAACCTGAACAAAAGAACAAAAAAGAAAAACCAAAATAAGTGGCACCTGAACTCCCTTCACTCTCCCCATCCTACACTTCTCCCTATAATTTCTTTTTTTGCCTACACTTTAAAAAACACAGAATACCCCAACAAACATATTAAGGAGAACCAATTATGTAGGAGGCCATAAGTACCCGTCAGTACAGCAATTCATAAGGCACATTGACTGTGGGTGTGATGGCACATGGAGGAGCCAGCTAGGCTGCAATCTTTCAGGCCACCTCTGTCTCTGTCCCAGTTTCAGGGGAGCCCCAGGAGACAAAGGGCATGGGTGCTTTGGACAGTACGGTGTGATATTGTTGTGTAGCCATTTTAGTTATAGCTCCATGCACGTTATTGTAGTGCACTAGATCTGCCGCTGTGCACTTTAACCTAGATATATTTTATTCAGCTTTGTTTATTATTTTAACAATAGCCACATTTGCGGTCTTGTTTTATTTCTCTCTATCTAGCTGTTCTTTGCCTAGGCCAGCACTGTGTTCTTAAACAAGACATTTCTTTCACTCTGTGCTTCTCTCAAGGCTGCCTGTAAATGTGGTAAACGTTTTGTCTCTGGTATTCATAGAAACATAGACATCCTTACGTGTCATGCGCTCGGCTGCCCAATCATCCCTGATCTTTGGTAGAGATGAGGCACTGCTAGTTAGCTGGAGCAAAACTTGGATTAGGGAAACAGGTATCACCTGTAGTGGGTTAAGACCCATTCTCCCACACCTCAGGCGATTCTGCCACTCCAATCCAGTAGCCTCCTTAGAATAATGAGAGCCTATGCGACATGGCGCTGCTAACGTTTGCTCAAGCTCAAATTTGTAGGTCCTCCTGAGTATCTCAGTCTCACTACATACAAAAACACCTCAGTACTATATACGGAAAAGTCAGTGGTATTGAGGATTCCCTCCCCAGCTAAGTAGGGAACACCTATCTCAGGCTGGAGGTTGTTCAAGATTGAACTCTAGAAGGATAATCCCCATTTGGTGTGCTAATCTCTGGACAAATTTATCATTCATTATGGCGAATCCACAACAGGTAGCAATTGCAGTCAATATGCGACCACCCCTTACTGCACATGTACTGGCACATGGCCTAACGGCCCAGGGGGGTCCAGTCACATTTGTTGTTGACACACACGCAACCTATAGAACAGAACTTTTTTATTCTTGGGTCACATTTCCAGCAGTTGATGGGAACACAAATAAATTTCATCACTATACACCTGGAAACGTACCTGCACAATACAGAGCATATGCATATTTAGAAATACGTCTATCTTATCAAGAAAATAATAATTGGCTTGATGGCGCCCTACCCCACACAATTTTACACGTTAGGTTAGGTCCTCTAAGTAATGAAGGTCCTACCTGGCCTTTATTGGCCACTTACACACCTCACCCTGCTGCAGCAAACTTAATGGTAGCTGAAGTCCGTCACTTATATGCTGATCTGACGGCAATATACAGACGCTTAGTACAGTTTGTAATGCAAACATTAACCACAAACCCAGCACATGCTGCACCAGCGCAACCACATGCAGTAACACCAGGCATTAACTCTGCGACTGTACATTCGATTAAGGGTTAAGTACCCGCCAAACGAGAAGAAATTCAGTTTTGGTTATCTAAAAAAATAAACGCACTGGAAGCAGTATTTCCCCATACGGGACCTCAGGATAAACATAGCATATTAACAATGTGCTTCCCATTTGGGATGGTTCCCACAGTAGATAACTGTAATACATGGGACACGGTATTTGCCACACTCTATACAACCGCCCACGGTACACCAACACTTGCCAATTTACCGGAAGTGTTGAAACTAATTCAAGATGAATACGGGGCTGCCCTGGCTCTGGACTTGGTGATGCAATTAATAGGCAATTTTGCCACAGTATCCTCAATTATATTAAGTAATCTTAAAGGGGAAGCGGTCACACTAGCAGTGCGCATGCAGCTCTGGGACATTCCTCCACAGGATCAAGAATGCGAGCTACCAAAGATTATCGGGGAGACCTACTCTAGCATTGGTCGAGATAGTCTGGGGCCCAGACCAACAAAACCACAATTTCAAGGCAAATCTAATAAAGATTCTACCAAGCAAGCTCCTGAGGGTACTAAGAAATGCTGGAATTAAAAACAACAAACACCTAAAAAAGAAAGGGGAGAATCTCTGCATCCGAAGACCCCACAGAATAGATATAATCTCAGAAATAGAGATAATATAAAAACGCCTGACAGATATCAATATACTGATACACGCCAATCTCGTTCGTTTCAGGACTCATTGGAAAAATGCAGTGAGAGAGGTGGGCGGTCAGAGCGAAGAGCTGAGTACGTGAAACTGAGACAGGAATCACAGAAGTTTCTGTTACAAAGGAAGAAAAACTTTCCCAACAAATACCACAATTAAAAAAAAAAAGGTGGCAGCAGTTGCAGTTCCACATGCCACTCAAGAAGAGGGCTCTCTTGAAGAACATGGAGTGGGCACTAGCGCTATTAGACAGCGCTGTAGAGGTCACAATAGTTCACCGGAATCTTCTAGAGCATCTGGAGGTGAAAGCAACTGATGACTTCCTACAAGTAGAAACTGCGGACATGCATGTTTCCACGCTTGATAGGGAGTACAAAGTAACGGTACAGTTAGAAGGAGACATTGAGTGCACAATAGACGCAATCTTTTGGGATCTCATCGTAAACATGAATTTGTCCGTACATGCCCGTATGGGGAAGATGTTATTAAACCTTCTTTCTCACACCTTGTTCCTGAGGAGCTTGCAGAGTCCTCACACAACTGGAGTACCAGGGCATAATCGAACCCTACGTCTCACCAATGAATAATCCATTATTCCCAGTGGCTAAATCAGACCATTCGTACAGAATAGTCTTAGACTACAGACATTTAAACAGTCATACATTCACATATGTTATACAAAATTCACATAGCACAGCACTCATGAATAACATAGAGCGCAAAAAATACAAAACAACACTGGACATTTCCAATGGTTTCTTTTGCCAAAATATAGCACCTATGAGTAGAGACTTAACAAGTTTTAGCGCACTAGGCTCTCAGAAACAATTCTGTTGTTTACCCCAGGGGTGCAAGAACAGTCCAGGGCTGTACGCGGCTCATGTGACTTCAATATTACACGACATTGACCCTGAAGCATTGTCCTATGCAGATGATATCTATCTCATGGATGATTAATTGCTGCAACATTTAAGAGGGGTAGCCCGCATTGTTGTGGGATTTGCCGAGGTCGGCTACAAATTCAATTAAAAAAAAATAGCCTTCCTTAGTGTCCTGTTTCTGAGATATAAGCTATCATGTGAAGGAAAGAGCCTAGCACCACAATTCTTTGAAAAATTTGCACAGTTACCTCCAAATACCATTAAAAAACTCCAATCCCTATTGGGTTTCCTAAATTTTACACACATAAAACCTTTATATGACTTAATACATCCTGAAGTTTCAAGTCTATTTTGGACATTCGAACACACACGCATACTCGGAGCTTTGCAAACTGATATGCTTGCAGCACAACATTTACATCTGGTCATCAGAGTAATTGCTGGAGCCATTGGTTTCACCTATGTAACTTTCAATGAGGGTGAGACCGTCCGTCCCGATTGCATACAAATCACCTTTGTACTCAGCAGCTGAACGACGCTTTGCTCCCACTGAGAAAATTCTCACTCTGTTCAGATGGCTGTCATTAAAGAAAGACCTCTAGCCCAGGGCAAATGCATTATTGTAATTTCTCCTACCCCAGCCCTTGAGGCTGTTACCAAAGCCAGTGTTCCAAATGCTAAAGCATTACATCAACGTTGGATTCAATGGGCAACGTCTTTGACAGCCACTGATGTAGACTACATTTTTTACCCAAAATTGCAAACTCAAGAATTTTTGCAATATGAACTAGAATACCCAGTTCCAGCAAACACGCTGCCTATTGATCAGTATCAAAGAGTCATGTACACCGTTTGGTCATTGCAACCTGCAAATGGCACAAAACATCAATACTCTGCTGCTTGCGCGGTCGTAAGTGGCTACATGGAGGATAATATATTTTGTCCCCAGCATACGTTCATGCAAACCCTAGGGGATTGCAAAGCACAACTGGTAGAGCTAAAGGCTCTGGTGATGGCACGGGAACATATGTATCCTGCACAGTTAACTCTGATTGTTTGTGATTCGTACTAATGTGTCCAGTCCTTCAATGAATACCTGCATTGTTGGTGCCAAAATGGGTTTAGATATTCTAAAGGCAACACCATTAAATACAGACTTCTGTGGGGGAAAGTAGCGGATCTGAAGGAAACGCTACCAAATGTCCATGTTGTATATACACTTGAACACCAGCACATTGGAATACATGTTGGTGGAAATACACTGGCTGATGAAGCTGCAAAATCAGCAGTAACTACGGCCACTGTTGATGCAGTAATCTGCTCAGAAGCAAAACCAAACAAAGACATATGGGCTGCCGTGAAAGCTACGGATGAGGGTACTCCCTATCCAAAGGCATTTCCTGCTAAATATTCCTACTGAATGGGAGGCTGCCTAGACGCCAATGTAAAAATACCAGGCGTGGGGGTCCAAGTAATTCCCAACAAAGACATAAGATCAGAGTTGATTAAAGCAGCGCATGAGGGGGTAGCATTTGCCAATGCTGGTGTGGCGGCTACAATATCATTGTTGCAAACACGTTATTGGTGTCCAGGTCTATACAAACAGGCCAAGCAGTATGTCCTTTGCTCTGACATCTGCCAACAAATTAAGGTTTCCATTGCTAAATGCCCACTGCAGACACCCCTCCTAATTTCCAACAAACCATTACAATGTGTGCACTTGGACCACTGTGGTCCCCTAACACCGGATAGTACATGCAAATACATTTTACTTGCTGTTGACTCCTGCTCCAGATTTCTATGGGTGTGGCCACAACTTGTTATTAAAAATTTGCAAGTCTTTATTGGTACATATGCAATTGCGGCTTTCCACTTGGACCAGGGCCCTGCTTTCTCCTCAAGGGCTTTAAGGGATGCTATGGCTTCGTAAGGGATCCAACTCCATTACTTGTTTCCATTTCATCCAGAGGGAAATAGTGTTGTGGAGGGACTAAACCATGATTTAAAGCAGTCCTTATCAGCCAGAGTTTTAGGTAGGGGTCATAGTTGGCTTAACCACCTGTATGGAGTCCAGAGAGCACTTAACAATCTGCCTAGAAAGTCCCTGCGGGGTCGTACTTCACATGAGTGGCTGTTTGGAACTCAAATGTATGTTCCAGATCTTGATGGTCCTAGTGTGGACGCTGCAGAAACACCATTTGACATAAATGAATGTGTCACTGTCTTACAGGAAGTACAACAGTTTGTGATGACAACGCTTCTGCCAGTGCTGCCTCAACAGGAATTAAGGATGTACTAGTAACACCTACCGGCTGGATTCCTAAAGTTGGGGATCTAGTACATGAAAAGTTTGCTGTAAAAAAGGAGTTTGGTCCTTCATATCGTGCACCAGTCCCAGTCTTGGGAATAAACGGTACCAGAAATGTCATTCTACCACCATTGGCTGGTGCTAAAGAAAACCGCTTTGTATCTATCAACTATGTCAAGTTATACCATGTGGCCGATCCTGCACAGCAGACCAAGAGGGACAGCCAGTAGTTCCAGAATCCCTCTCACTACTGGTCAAGAAATCCCTCTACAAGTTGTGAGCAGCAACACTGACACCTCTCCGAGCTTGGAGAGGGTGGAAAATGATCTTGCATTAGTTCCACTGACTTCTGTTTCAACAAACAAAACTGAAATAATTGATTGATTTGACACAACTTCAACACAGATGGATGGCGTCATCTATTCTGAACCACCGTGGGAAACCCCCACCGGTTCTCCACCTACAAACATGGCTCAGCTTTTGCACAAAATGCTTCTGGATACTTTACTGATGCCACCGACACCGTTTCGGACTCATTTGCCTCTTCTACATCTGAACTGTCAAAAACACGTAAGCTGACAAAATGGCTTAAAGCAACTTACTTTATTCTCCTATGGAACTATCTGTGGCTTTCTTTGACTTTATTGGCTTTCCTCCTTTGGACTGGTTTTGTTATAACATTCTTTTTATTAATACATGGTCATTTTCTTCCTGAAAGATCAACAGCTGAACTGGTGGATGAAGTCCTAAAACACAATTTTTCTTCTCACAAGGTCCGCAGAGATTTGTCTTTTGTGAACACTTCCGCTATACCAATTCCGGATGGTATTGTTTGCGATAAAGTAACATTTGATATATACGACTCGACAGAGGTAATTCAAATACCATATGTGTTTAAACTATCAATGAACGATGTAATAATACCCGGACTTATTTCTGATGACTTGGATGTGAAAACAATTGATTTTATGATGACTGAATTATACTGTATTTGAAAGTGAAGATGTTTATCAATCTAAAAAGAATTATAGTGATATGTTTTGCTATAATTACTATGGGCACCATTTCATTCTCAGAGCAAGTACCCCAAAGACTATCCTTAAATACACACAATGGGAACATTGTCCAACTCTACCAGAATGGAGTTCTAAAACATACTCTGCATAGTTTGAATATTTTTCTGGGCACGATATTAAGAATGCTGAGTGGTATTATTTTAAATTGCCATCAATGGAAAATGTACACATATTATTGACTGATACGAAATTTATTTATTCAGATTCCTTTGTTTCCGGTTGGCTATTGAAGGCTATGAATATTGGCTGAAGTTGATTGACTTGAAAAGTGTGTGGAGAACTAGAAATTGGAATAAGGGGGAAGGAAGCTTTGTTTAGAGCATGCCTGATGCCTGTTCAAATGATATTTTTAAATGAAACTGTACAACAAACAAGTTGTTTAGGCTTAGCAAAGATTAAGGAATTGAATGCGCCCAGTATTCCTTCCCCTGCAAAATTCCACAAGTGGCAAAAATATATAAATGCAACTGATGATCAGCTCGATGAATGGGTCCAGAATGGCACGTTTAATGCTTCATTGTCACTTCTTGGCAGGCGGTTATTATGGCCAATAGATATCAATGGGTGTCCTAAACATTTTATAAACTCCACAGGGGTTTTAGAACTAATAGGCTGGACCCTCGCTATGTGTCATCCGAACATGGGGGTATAGTAAAAACATATAGGGGCATATTTATACTCCGTTTGCGTCGGAATTGCGTCTTTTTTTTAACGCAATTCCGACGCAAAACTAACTCCATATTTATACTTTGGCGTTAGACGCGTCTAGCGCCAAAGTCCATGGAGTTAGCGTCATTTTTTTGCGTGGACACCTACTTTGCGTTAATTATATGCAAGGTAGGCGTTCCCGTCTAAAAAATCGACTCCGAGGCATGTGCGTCGGATTTATACTCCCGAGCAAAATTCACGCCCGGGAGTGGGCGGGTCCAAAAAAATGACGTACGGCCGCTTTTGCGCCGTTTTTTAGCACCTGCAAAAGGCAGGCGTTAAGGGACCTGTGGGCTCTGAAGGAGCCCAGAGGTGCCCTCCCATGCCCCCAGGGACACCCCCTATCACCCTTGCCCACCCCAGGAGGACACCCAAGGCTGGAGGGACCCATCCCAGGGACATTAAGGTAAGTTCAGGTAAGTGTTTTTTTTAAAAAAAAATTGTGGCATAGGGGGGCCTGATTGGTGCCCCCCTACATGCCACTATGCCCAATGACCATGCCCAGGGGACATAAGTCCCCTGGGCATGGCCATTGGGCAAGGGGGCATGACTCCTGTCTTTGCTAAGACAGGAGTCATTTCTATGGGGGTTGGGAGTGAAAAAAAATGGCGCAAATCGGGTTGAGGCGAAAAAATTGCCTCAACCTGACTTGCCCCATTTCTTGACGGCCAAGCCCCATATCCCCCTACGCCGGCGCTGCCTGGTGTACGTCGTTTTTTTTAACGCACACCAGACGGCGCCGGCAGCTAACGCCGGCTACCGTCATTCAATAAATACGGCGCCCGCATGGCGCTTCAGAATGGCGTTAGCCGGCGCTAATTTGTTTGACGCAAAACTGCGTTAGCGCAGTTTTGCGTCAAAAAGTATAAATATGGGCCATAGTGTAGAGAAACTATGCCAGAAATGGTTGAAGAGTTCCTCACTAGATGCTGTTAAAGAACACCTCAGTGTTCCGTCTAATAACACTAACTTACAGGACTTAATGTTAGGCCCCAGAAAACTACGTTTCTTATATGAAGTATATAATGAAATTTGGAAGCTTTCCCAACAAGACACTGTTGCCCGGTTGAGGCAAATAGACCAGGAAAACTTACAGAAGGCATAAGCTGTTGTAGATAATGGGATTAATACCCTGTCCGACCCGGTATACACCTTAAATAACATCTCTTCTGCCATAGACATAATACAAATTGATATGTCTTCTTTACACCATGGCCAACTAAGGTCCATTATGCAGTTGGGTTGGACATTCCAAACATTGAAGACAGGTCAAGTCCCCTGGCAACACATTAGTGCAAGGGACATATTTTCCACATTTAATTTAACATGACAGGAACAACTAATGGCTAAGAAAGAAGCGACTTATGTCGTATTAAACCTTGAAAAGTTAGAAAAACTGTATTTTACTGTGGCTGAAATACCATCTGCTGAGTGGTTGATACATGGGGTCACTAATCTGCCTGTTTCAACACTTCAATTCACTTCCTGTTTAAAACACATTCCAGTATGCTGACATAAAAGGTAGGGAGATAGCTACATCCATGAGGTGTGGGAGCTGCCCCTCTTGTACGAATGTCGCAGTGGCATGAAAGAGGTCTTTCTTAGCGTTAGTGAATGTGAGACTTCTGTCAGCCATTCAATGGTTTGTAAACAGCTATCCTTGCACAGGGCGTGTAACGCTTCAGCAGCAAACTTGGCTTGTTATCTGAAGGGAGTTCCAGTCCCCTTGATTAGACCTGCGTTCCAGGTGCTTTCAAATGACAGCTATGTTCTCCTCAATAGTGAAGACTGTTGTGGTATGCGAGTCGGAATAGGTTATGTTGTTTCGGTCTCTAAGATTGCGACATGCTGCAGGAACGTACTTTTTCCTCCAACTAGACAAAGAGAGGTAGCTGACATTTGACCCCATATTGCTACTTCTAATGTGAATTTTGACAAGTTGAGCAGACGCAAAGCTTTATTGTTCCCAAAACATGTTGTGCTCACATCTGCATGCGAGACCTATGTACTTCAGGTGGCAAGGTCCTCAGCAGAGATAGAGTCCCTTTCAAGTACCAACTTTCCGAGACACTTTGGTGAGCTCGTGGGATGAATATTTAATGCATCCAGTACTACTGGAATCACAAATTCTTTTAAGGCTGTTGGTTCTGGTTTTGTTCACACCTTCTCCATATTTGGTTTAATACCATCAGCCATCCACTCAGTATTCTCCAGTATTTTCAGGGGATTTCCAATAACTTTGGCTATAGTAGTTGGCATTTTGCTATTGCTACTTTTTTTGTGCAATGGCTGTCCCGCTGCAACAAGAAGAAATGAAAGCGCTCCCAACAGCGCAGCTGTGTCGTGAGCGCATGATGCAGTACTTCGGAGCAACACTCCTGGAGGAATTGGAGTGTGACTGGTCTCTGTCATTCAGACCGGTTTTGCATTGTGTGCAGCCCTTGTTTCGGTGCCTCTGTTTCTCATTCGAACATGCATTGAGAGTTTGTCTTTCTACGCAGCGCTTGCTTTCATTGGATGCTGATCTGTTGATGTTCTCGCTGAGGGTTCATTACCGGACCTGCTTGTTGAGGTTGAGTTTGCTACAGGAAGCTGCTTATGAGTTTCCCTTCCTGGATGATGCAGCTCAGAACTCATTACTGGGCACACCACGGAATGCTGCCACCCTGGCTGAAGCTCAGGCTATGGAACACGAATGCTCCCAGGTCCTTCTTGGTGATGAATTTCCTACTTTAACACCTGCCGAAGTGAAAGATTTCCTGTCTTCATTTGTTCCGGATTCTATTGGCATCTTCCAAAATGACTCTGACTCTTGAAATTTGGACTTTTTATGCCACAACTTAACATCTTTAAATTGTCCTCTGATATACGCTCATGGGTCCTTTTTAACTTGTCATTTTTGACATTTTTATCTATATATCTTAGGTTGAGTTTGTAGTAGCTTTTATACACAATTAGGCTTTGAACCACCTTCAACCGGCAATGGGAGGGTGTTGTGTAGCCATTTTAGTTATAGCTCCATGCACGTTATTTGAGCACACTAGGCCTGCCACTGTGCACTTTAACCTAGATATATTTTATTCTGCTTTGTTTATTATTTTAACAATAGCCACATTTGCGGTCTTGTTTTATTTCTCTCTATCTAGCTGTTCTTTGCCTAGGCCAGCACTGTGTTGTTAAACAGGACATTTCTTTCACTCTGTGCTTCTCTCAAGGCTACAGTAAGATAGGTTGCCGGTAACCATGATAAACGTTTTGTCTCTGCTATTCATCGAAACATACACATCCTTACGTCGGGACATGTTCTCAGAACATCAGCTGTTTTATTATAAAAACACTTCCCTGTCCCATACATGTTAGAGGGAGATTCCAGCCAGATGACCACGACTGTATGCTGTTTGCTGAACGCTTTGCTACATCTGCTTATGCATAATCAGGTATGGGGGATGATGTCTTCCCAGGGGAACCTGAAGGGCAGAACTAGAGCTTAACATGCTGTGTTCTAATATAGCCTAAGTAGGAATTAGTCTATTGACTTTAGTGACAATATGGTAGCGTTATTTCTATGCTTTACTCTCCTTGTCACAATTTTAATCCTGTCATTCTTTATCGTCCTGGTTATTGCATTACATGCTTTATTATCTAAGATGCAGTTGCTTCATTAAAACCTTATTTAAACCTATACTGCCTCTGTTTGTCATTGTATATGTGAAACTAATGTAACTGAGAGAAATGGGTGAGATCTGATTGACCACGATTTCCCTGAGGAGCCACCATTGACCTACCTATGTGTGAGCTCCACTAAAAAACAGAATGACAGTTCCTCCTACAAAAGCCAAGATTTGAGCCATTCTGTATTGCGTCTGGGGTATGAGGCCCCTCTGCTCCCTCGGGGGCCCTCTCAAATTGAATCTTATTCTTCCTGTCATGTCCTCCGATCTCAAATGTTATTCTTCCTGTCACATCCTCCACTCTTGCCTCCAGATGTCCAACCCTATGCTGGAGTGCTGTCATAGTATTTAACCTACGAGAGGTGACCCTCTGCCTCGGTCACCCTGCTGACCAAACTCTGGACGTCCTGATGGAGCAGTGAAAGGTCAAGACTCAACTCATTGACCTTTCCATCAAGAGACGTTTTCGAGTTCTGGATAACCTGGAGTATGGAGGCAGGGGAGTATGGCACAGCATTGGCCCAAACGCCCCTGGATTCACAGTAGAGGTCCACAGTAGAGGTAAGTTTGGTGAATTTCTCTGTCTTTACCTGAGCCTGGCTGGGCATCTTGTCTTTGCCCATGGTGTGCTCTGGGAACAACTTGTACTTCACTGAGGTAAGAGCAACTGGGCCTCATCCGAGTCAGGGAGGGCTTGAAGATTCCAGAAATGGTGGTGTGGTAAGATGAATGGGGTCCCAGATGTAGTGTCTTATTGCAGCAAACAGCATTTCCTCACTATTCAGTTCCCACCTCTGGGACAACAGTCACAACTGGTAGATCTGCGGCTTGTGCTGTGCCACTGTGGGATCGTATCGTGTACAGCAATAGCACCAGGCAGGATCTCCATGCTTAAGGGATGAGGGGACTACCCAATCCAGCTCTTGTGCTGATGCCCTCCTTGGGAGGGACAAGATTCCTACTGCCGGCCTATGATATTGTGTCCACTGTAGTGTCCCTTCCAGTACAAGCAACAACATATTCAGCTTCCTGGGCTGGGGGAGTGCTCACCTCCAATGGCTTCTTCCGCTAAATCAAGAACCACTCCAGCTGGGCTGTTCACTGTCTGCCCTCCTCTGTCACTGGTTGTTGGTATCCACCCATAGCACCGGTGGCTGCTATGGCAGGCAAGTGACTCAGGCGCTCCCTCTGATGTGCCGCTCAGCCGCAGCGTGGCACACCTCCCAGATTTCCAGCACCATGGCCTGGTCGCCAGTCCCCTGCAGTAGACCAGTCTGAAGCTCTACGTGGCCAGAGGTGGACTACACAGTTGACTCAACCCTCGGGGTGACAGAGATTGCTGCCAAAATACCATATTCTGTTGGGTCGCACGGGGCTGAAAGCGGAGCTCAGAATCATGCGCCTGCCATCTTCATCCAGTAGACACGCCCCCACAAAAATTATTTATTTAATAGATTTTAAATTATATTAAAACCATTTTCTGAAGATCAAAGTTAAATTAAATTATAAATTTCAACCTAAAGTTAAAAAAAATGTTATTATGCATTCATAATTATTAAAAGTGATGCATAGATTCTGATCTGCCATTTGTATTGCCTTTCACAGGCAGCGCACCTGCTGAAGAGGTGGCAGCGCTGCCTCCAGGTGAGGCATGAGGTGGAGGACTGGGCTGAGATCCTGGACATCCTTAGCAGGGGTGTGTGGGAGGTCTGGAGGAAGTTCTGCCTCTTTAAAATTCTGCTGGAGTGGCACTGGATCCCGACGAGACTCAGGTCAGCAGGGCTGCTCCCACTCCTTTTGCTGGTGGTGTGGGGATGTCCACTGTGATATTTTATACATACTCTATGGGTGTCCTGAAATCTGTACCTTCTGGGATGTGGTGTGGTCCACACTGAGGGGAACAACCCTGTTGCCTTGATGCCTGATTCCGCTTCACAACTTGACGGATTCTCCTCATCTATCGCATCATGACTTTAAACTGCGAACCACTGACCTGACGGCGGCCAAGCTCTGCATTTTGGCACTCCACACAGGTGCCGTCACATGAGGAGAGGCTCATTGAGATGTTTAAAACTGCCTCCTATGAGAGAATCATTTATAATTTGCAAGATAAGGACGACATATTTCTCCTCATATGGTCTCCCTTTTTGCAGGACGATCACAGACGTGTCCGATGAAGGTCGGTGCCTCAGTTTGCTGTTCCCTTTTCCCCCATCTGCTGAGTGGAGTCGCATGCTGGCTTGGTAGCCTCTTCATTCTGGTCCCGTTTTGTCGGTAGGGGTCTTGGTTCTTGCTTTTTGGGTGCATCCACATGTGGGTTGTCATGTCGTCCCTCTATACCCTCCATGTGGATCTTTTTTTGCCCTTTTCCTTTTCCCTTGCTCTTTTTTCCTTTTTTTCTTCTTCTCCCCCTTTTTGCCCCCTTCCTTTTCTCTCCTCCTCTTTTTTTCTCATCTCTCTGCATTTTCTGTTCCTCCCTCACTCTTCCTCCTTTCTCTCCATTTCCCCCCTCTCTCTCCTGTGCTCTTTCCTCCCCCACCTTGGTCCCTTCCCTTGTGGTCCTCTTCCTATTTCCCCGCTGTCCCATTCCCTCCTACATCCGCCACCTCTGTGCCTCTCTTCTTGGTTCCTGCACCTGAAACCTTCAGTTTTCCCTCCCTACTCTATTCTGCCTTCTTTGTGGTTTTCTTTTGCATAGGCTCCTAGCGTGTATCTGCGGTAATAAGGGGCATATTTATACTCCGTTTGCGCCGAATGTGCGTCAAAAATGTTGACGCACATTCGGCGCAATCCGTGCACCATATTTAAACTTTGCCGCCCGAGCCCGCGGACGTCAAAATTCCGCTGTGTGTGTCATTTTCTAGATGTGGGAAACCGCCTTGCGTTAATGACATGCAAGGTAGGCGTTCCCGTCCAAAAAATGACACAAACACACGTGCGCCTAGTTATGCTACCGTGCAAAAATCCCGCACAGCCGGAAAATGACGCACATCCCGATTTGCGTCAAAAATTAATGCCTGGGTCAGGGCAGGCATTAAAATGGGGCAAACACACCTGTATTTAATGAAATCACACAGAAGCAACAGCAGAGCTCCAAAAGGAAGACATGGAGGTGCTTCTCATCCAGCGTGCACGCAGGCGCAGAGCACAGGACCAGCAACAGCAGCTTCCACAACACCAGCAGGGACCCCAAAGGCAACGCAGAAGGCAGGAGAGGATATTCCGCACCAGGACAACCCTTCATGGCCTCAGGGAACATGACATCATCCAGAGGTACAGGTTGAACTAGCAAGCCATTCAGCAGCAGCTGCTGTGCAACATTGAGCCACAGTTGGCACCCAGCTTGCAGACACCCCACACCATCCCACCAGAAACCTAGCTGCTATCTGTACTACACATGTTGGCAAGTGGCTCCCTTCAAACCACTGGCACCCTGGTTGCTGGGATCTCACAGCCATCATTCTCCGCCTTCCTGCCCAAGGTACTGGATACCATCATCTCACACACACCCCGCGACATCTGCTTCCCCAACACACAGCAGAAGCAGCAGGAGACAAAACAGGGGTTTTACCTCATTAATGGATTCCCACAATTCCTTGGTGCCATTGATTGCACACATGTACGCATTGTGCCACCTTCTGCAACTGAACATTTATACCGCAACAGGAAGCACACACACTCCATCAATGTGCAGGCCATTGTGGATCACCAGGGATTGATCACCAACATTGTGGCAAAGTATCCTGGGACTGTACATGATTCATTCATCTTCCATCACTGCACCATCAATCAACACTTCCAGGATGGACGATATGGAAATGGACTACTTGTTGGTAAGTACAGAAACCTACTTATGTACACACTGCACAGCAACCCTCTAAGACACACAACACATACAACACGACATCGACATGTGGACAGGAACACACTGAGGTTGTGACACCGGTAGGCATGTTTGATATCGTCACCCAATGGGAGACACACCTAGGGACAAATTACTGTTCCAAAAACCAACAGATGCCACTCCACAGACACAAGGGGAAAATGTAAAACAACACAATGACAAACACATGGCCCCAACTGGCATTACATCTGCGAAGATGATACTTCAATAACACATCAATAATGTGCAATCATTGAGGCCATTCCAATATCTCACATCACTCCTGCTCTCACATTGCCCACTACCAAGAGGCAAGTGGACTGTGCGAAGAACACATCTTGATGGGACAATATGGAAAGTGCACATTCCTACACATACGCATTGTGACAAATTAACACACACACAACAGATGTACTGCCATACGGACCTTCTGAAACTCAAAATGACAACCTCACAACCAAGTTAGCCAGCTGAACTAGACCATGTGCAGTAGTCTAGGTAGACATTACAACCTGAGTCAACTTGGCAAGGGAAGAGAAATAGGTCTGCAGTGAACTTGTCACACATGTGAAATTAGTGTACAGTCAAATGTTAACACGTCAGTGATCACAACGTACGGAGAAGTTTGGCTAATTGTCACCTTGCAAAATCTAAGGGTCTCACTGACGGTTAAATTAATCTATTGCATATGTCAAAATGTATGGGATGTCCAGGGTACATAGATGCAAACGTGTTGCCACCACTGTTGATTTGATTCTGTGTATGAAAATATCATCTCACCCCCAGTGAAGACACAGGGACACCTGTATCACAAGTCACAATGCAAGGGAGTACACACTGTACTGCAACTCTCAAAATATACTGCTGACATCCGGTCAGCAGCCAAACACTCGTTCAGCAAAGGAAACAACCCATTGCTGATGGTACATCCTAGAAGCCTAGGAATCGACACAATAACACAAACACAAATGAGTCACAGACAACACAAGAGAACTACTGCTATGCAAGGTGATATTAATGGGGCAAGCTACATCAACATGATCTCAATCGTTTTCTCTTTCAGCTGATCAGGGGTATGGGATTCAGCCATGGATTATGACCCGATTTGCCAACCCAAGCACTGCAGCAGAGCGTGCCTATAATGAGGCACATAGGAGGACACGCACCATAGTCGAGAGGACCTTTGGCATCCTGAAGTCAAGATTCAGGTGCCTCGACACTGGAGGCAGCCTCCTATACTCACCAGAAATGGTCTGCAAGATCATTTTGACCTGTGCCATCCTGCACAACATATGTGTACGAAGGAACATTCCCCTATTAGAACCAGGCCACAAATGCCTGAAGAGGAGGAAGAAGAGGATGCTGGCCATCAACATGAGGGGGACCAACCAAACACAGCTGCAGGATTGCGTAGGCGCCAACATATTGTCAACAATTTCTTTTGACTCAACTCACCATCACCACTGTTTTAACATATGTAAATAAACACCTATAATAATCACCATATCATGGTCTGGGAAATCATTTTTGCATAACATGATCTTTGGCTATCAGAAGAAGAGTGTAGCCTCATGGAGCATTGCTGATATACCGATCAGGACACAGAAATTTCCAAAGCAATTGTGATGCGTATGAATCAACAGTCACATTCACACACACTGTAAATGACATATATCCTGTATATTTAACATTTGAAGGGCAATAGCAGAGGACCACACCGATTTCACACATACATGCTGGCAACATGGTTCATTGCAGCATATGGCACAAAACTAAGACACCATCAGTCAATAATGGAACAAAAAGCATCATACATGAGGCAGTGGATGTGCTATTGCATTAGTAACAGGAATGTATGACCAGACCCTTGACAGCAGTAACTGTTACATCCCCTATCTTTGCAAGGACTATGTGTGACTAGAATTTCATATAAGCAGCAAATAGAAAGCACAAGTGCCATAGCTATGACAAGCATTGCGCACATGACATTCCAGGTACGTCAGCCCATGTCTTAAGTCCTGACACACCCATGTTCCCGGTCTCACCCAACCCGTCTCAAGAGGTCCCTGGAATGGTAATATGTGTACCTAGATAATCCCTCCTCTGCACTCTCCCAAACTCACAATGTTAATCCAGTGTGCTTCCCCCTTTAGTATGGTATGCCATAGTCATTGTACTTCTGTATGCATGGATGTCAGGTTAAATAATGCACTGGCTTGTAGTCTCTAAGCCCTGTTATCACCTGTAGATTGCTTCCCATGTGAAATGTACTGTTGTCCATTTGAACTTGAATCTCACCTACAGGACTTGTGAGAGAATGATGCTTCGCACACCTGTGAGCACCTCCATGCAGACCAGCCATTTGAACATGCACTGCCCTTGCAGATGCTTGGAACATCATAGAAGCTGCCATTTTATTGATAACTGTGTTATGCATTGCTGTGTAACTCAGCTGTGTAACACAGCCCTTGGGTTAATGTGTCACTTTCCAAAACACAGGAAAAACACAGGGGCATATTTATACTCCGTTTGCGCCGAATTAGCGTCGTTTTTTTCGACGCAAATTCGGCGCAAAACTAACGCCATATTTATACTTTGGCGTTAGACGCGTCTAGCGCCAAAGTATGGGCAAATAGCGTCATTTTTTTGCGTGAACGCCTTCCTTGCGTTAATGAGATGCAAGGAAGGCGTTCCCGTCTAAAAAAATTACGGCGACGCAAATGCTTCGTATTTATACTCCCGGGCAAAAATCACGCCCGGGAGTTGTCGGGGCCGAAAACCCCGCATTTGCGCCACTTTTTAACGCCTGGGTCAGGGCAGGCGTTAAGGGACCTGTGGGCTCAAAATGAGCCCACAGCTGCCCTCCCATGCCCCCAGGGACCCCCCCTGCCACCCTTGCCCACCCCAGGAGGAAACCCAAGGATGGAGGGACCCACCCCAGGGACATTCAGGTAAGTTCAGGTAAGTATAAAAAAAAAAAAAATTATATATTTTTTTGGCATAGGGGGGCCTGATTTGTGCCCCCCTACATGCCACAATGCCCAATGACCATGCCCAGGGGACATAAGTCCCCTGGGCATGGCCATTGGGCAAGGGGGCATGACTCCTGTCTTTACTAAGACAGGAGTCATGTAAATGGCGTCTGGGCGTCGTTTAAAATGGCGCAAATCGGGTTAAGACGATTTTTTAGCGTCAACCTGACTTGCGCCATTTTAAGACGCCCTAACGCCATTTTTCCCAACGCCGGCGCTGCCTGGTGTACGTGGTTTTTTTCCACGCACACCAGGCAGCGCCGGTCTGCTTGCGCCGGCTAACGCCATTCAATAAATACGGCGCCCGCATGGCGCTTCAGAATGGCGTTAGCCGGCGCAACATTTTTTGACGCTAAACTGCGTTAGCGCAGTTTAGCGTCAAAAAGTATAAATACGGGCCACAGTTTTCCATTTCAACTGTCTTGTTCCTCCTCTGACCAGTCTCAGTCAGACCACTGAGTATTTACATTGTGAAATGTCTAGATCCTGATTGACCCTGCATCCTGTTAGCCTGACTGGCTCTTGTCTGTGCGTTACCCTAAAGGTTCCTTGTGGCTACATTTGTATCATAGTTGCTTTCCCAACCGTCACGTTCCTCCTGGGGTATTTTGTCAGGTGGGTCTACATTGCATACTCAATTACATTGTATAGTATAATCTGTTTATTTATCATACCATTGTTGGGAACTTGTCTCCAAATACCCAAATCATTGCCTATCCATTGTCTGGGTCTTATGTATGCATGAGTGACAAATTGTGACAGTGTACCATGGCCGTATGCAGGGATTGGGTATGGTGCCTCCAGCAGAACCAGCAACGTCAGATAATGTGCATGAAATGTCCACACATGTTAGGACCCTCACAGTCCACACGCTGATTCACATTGCTCACAACATAATGATGGGCCGTGCGTGGTGAATAGCTGCGAGAATAATCAGCACAGAGGCTATGATGTTCCCAGATGCATTGGGAATTTTAGAGGCCAACCTGTGTACAAATGTTGTAATGACACCTGCTGGTACAAGAATCCTGAGATATTATCTTACTCAGCACACCAAGGTTGCCCTGTTGACAGTCTCATAACACGTCTGCAGTGACAGGGTAGGACCATCCCCATGTGGGTTCTCAAATCCTCATTGGCTTTACTTCCATTGACCTCCGAAGGATACTTAGTAGATACAGGAATAGCCGCCACTAACTCATGACTAGACCTGGACGTAACTGTGACAACATAGACCCCTAAAAATATACAGGCTAAACATTGGCCCACACACATGAACCAGACACCTCTGTGCATTTGATCACTGGAAATATGTGGCCACGTGCTGCTTGGTCTGCTGGTCCTCCACTGCCACAGGAGAGTTGTGGCTCAGTTATATGACCTCAACTGTGACGTGACATTACAAATGTGGTGTATCTTTGGCTCTCCTTGTCACAAACATGGTACCCACTTAGTAAGTACACATGCCTGACTCATGGTGGGTTCACCAACAAGTGCCTAGGAAGTAGTATCCAACATTCCAGGACATGTGATGGCCAAGTTTTGGAAACATTGACATGAACAACCGTCTGCTATCTATCCAGTGCATGCTTTGTCATTTGTGGTGTTTATGTTACCCAAAAACTAGAACGTGCGCACAGCAGTTGTTGCTACATGTATGACTAACACATGTCCTCTCCCATTTCCACACTGTCTTTCATCTGAGGGTTGGATACATTGACTCCACATGCATACAAGCATATTTGCTATAATGCATCTTGTGATGATCACACAGTGGGTCAACAACAATATTAGTAGCCAAAGCACACACATTGACCCATAGGCATTGAGTAATTGTACTTATGTGCGTCACCTTGCTATCCTCTCCTGACGCCAAACAAGCCCAATTTGTGTAATACATATATGTAGCCCACACGTTTGGCCATCTATTGCGTCAGTCAAGAGTGAAAATCCTGTACATCAAGTAGCGGATCATGGTCCGCAGTAGTATAATGTGTCACATGTGCCCATACACCGTCATGCCCAAAGTGGGTGCAATCAGCCTATCTCAATATTGTCACAACTGTAATGTACCATTAAAATGGAAAATGACCCAAACCCAGTTAATGCCAGAAAAGTTGCCGCATATGTGTAAAAAAATGACGCACATGCGTCTAAAAATGACGCTTATGCCTGAAATATGATGCATAATGCCCTGAAACAACCATTGGCCCTGAGCGGTATTTTCCACACTGTAACCCCGGAAATTGGTTAAGTTTGAAACAATTTTGAAACATATGGATGCGGGGTTAAATCTACTCCTGTGCGTCAATAAAAAATGACACGCAGACTGTAAGCGTCACAATAGATTGACGCATGACAATAAAAACGCACTGCAATTTAGGCAGGAAGTGATGTAATAGGACATTAGGTTTACAGAATAGGTACAGTGGGTGTACTTTCACTTTGCAGTCTGTGATGTTTCATGACTGTGTGGCTGTGTCTCAATTTGTCTCTGTGATTGCTGGCCCTGTTGGTGAGTACAAATCATGTTAATGTGCACGTTTAAATGCTCTGTAGTGACATTAGCTGATTTTTACAATATCTGCCGGCAATGTTGTAGAGCATGTGGAATGCTAGTGAAACATACAAGGCCATGGGCCAGATGTAGCAAAGTGTTTGCGCCTCGCAAACGGCGAAAATCGCAGTTTGCGAGGCGCAAAAGCCACTTTGCCATTCAGAAATGCATTTTGCGAGTCGGCTCCGACTCGCAAAATGCATTTCCGACTCGCAAATAGGAAGAGGTGTTCCCTTCCTATTTGCGAGTCGCATTGGGATGCAATACCATTAGCGACCGCATATGCGGTCGCAAATGGCATCGCAGTTACCATCCACTTCAAGTGGATGGTAACCCAATCGCAAATTGGAAGGGGTCCCCATGGGACCCCTTCCAGTTTGTGACTGGACCCCAAAATATTTTTTTCCTGGGTGTCCTTGTTTTTAGAAATTATTAGTTGATTGTCCATCCCCCCTCAGACACAGGCATAGGGTTGTGAATAGTGAACCTAGGACTGATGATACAAGTTTGGTACACAGACATGTAAATCAGTAAAACACTTGTCTGAACCTAGTATACACACTCATGATTCGCACATGCTTTCTATACTGGCAAGTCCATTTACAACTCGAAGATCTTGTGGCCCTAGATTGCCATCCAGTACAAAGACTTTTGATGTTCATGGAGTTTGCGTAATTTTTTAGCGTGGACACCTACCTTGCGTTAATGATATGCAAGGTAGGCGTTCCCGTCTAAAAAATGACTCCCAGGCCTGTGCGCCTTATTTACACTCTCATGCAAAAATGACGCACGGGAGTGGGCGGGTCAAAAAAAATGACGTCTACCCGTGTTAGCGTCATTTTTTAACGCCTGCCCAGGGCAGGCGTTAAGGGACCTGTGGGCTCGGAAGGAACCCACAGGTGCCCTCCCATGCCCCCAGGGGCACCCCCTGCCACCCTTGCCCACCCCAGGAGGACGCCCAAGGATGGAGGGACCCACCCCTGGGACATTAAGGTAAGTGCTGGTAAGTATTTTTTTTAAAAAAATTGTGGCATAGGGGGGGCTGATTTGGGCCCCCCTACATGCCACTATGCCCAATGACCATGCCCAGGGGACAAAAGTCGCCTGGGCATGGCCACTGGGCAAGGGGGCATGACTCCTGTCTTTGCTAAGACTGGAGTCATGTTAATGGCGTCTGGGCGTCAAAAAAAAATGACGCAAATCGGGTTGAGGCGATAATTTTGCCTCAGCCTGACTTGCCCCATTTTTTGACGCCCAAGCTCCATTTTCCCCTACGCCGGCGCTGCATGGTGTGTGTCATTTTTTTTGACACACACCACTCCGCAGCGCCGGCTAACGCCGGCTAACGTCATTGAATAAATACGGCGCCCGCATGGCGCTTCAGAATGGCGTTAGCCGGCGTTAAATTTTTTGACGCACAACGGCGTTGGCGCAGTTGTGAGTCGAAAAGTATAAATATGGCCCTAGATGTATTGTCTGATTTACTTCTTGTGCCATTTCACACCATGCAGTACCTAATGTTTGATTTTCTATTTGTCTTAACAGCTGCAAATATGACTCCCATCCAGGTTAGGGACTTTCAACGGCGGGCAATGCGATACCGCCACATACTTGATGTAGAGTCTGGGTACTGCAACGTGGCCCGAAGATATCACCATGAACAAGCCTCCGGAGCTTGGAGGGCATTTGCACAAGGGGGCCCTTCTGTGTCTACCACAGCTACCACCAGAAGCACCACCACTACCACCCAGGTGGCACCAACAGCAGCTGGGACCTTTGCGGGACCATCAACTGCAACTGCTCCAGGACCAGTCACAGCACCACCTGCACGGCAGCCTACAGCCATTGCAACAACACGGGCCCATACTTCCTCGGCTGGCACCCAGACCACCCCTGCTGCAGCCATTTACCCTGCTGCTTTTGCTCAGATGCAAAGAAACTTGGACCGTGTCCTACGTAAGATGACCAGACTGCAGCAGGAGGTGGCACAGGTCAACCGGCGGGTGCGTTCCATAAAGAAGACCCTGAGGAGGGCCAACCTGTAGGCATCTAGATAGACATGATTCCCTCCCCTCCCTCCTCTTTCCTGGTTCTTACACTTTGTGGGTTTAGGGGGCTTAGTGTTAGGTTAGTATAGGCTGTTAGTTTAGTTAGTGGTAGTGGGTGGGGGGTTGAGGTTTCTCAATATTTCTACTGTTTTTTATTATGTGTGTTGGGGGCAATTTTGGGGTTGTGTTTTTCAAAACAAAAAAATACAAAATATTTTTTTTTACAAAAAATATATATTTGTTTAGTATAGGATAGTATGTGTTTAGGTTAGTATCTGTTGTCCTCCATGTGTCCCGTCTTATAAGGGGGGTGGGGGGTTGATGTTTAGATTGTTTCGTTCAATGTGATAAGTAAGTTTAGCTTAGGTTAGTTAGGGACAGTTGTGGGTAATGAGTGTTAGAGTAGATTGGGTTAGGTAAGGTGTTTCCCCTAGTTTCCACTTCTGTTTTTACTGTTTAATAAACATCTAGGTAACCCTTAACAGTATATGTCAAATGCTTGTAGACCAGGGCCTTGACACAAGTGAACAGTGTCTCTTTTGTATTAGAATTTGTGTCCTATGCTGCAACAATATCCCAACTGAGCTGTTACATTGGCAGCTACCCCAAAGCTACTTAGCTAAGATTCGGCCATTCATTGCAACCACCAATCACAGTTACTATGGATCCCAAAGTGTGGTTATTTCATGATGTATGTTTTCAATGTCACATACTGTGCTTCCAGATTTAGTATTGGGGACATTGTGTTAAGTCTGACTGCAGTCTGATGTCCAAGGAAATCCTTATAAGGTGAGTGGTAGTATGCTCTATTGTAGTATAGTGTACATAACACAAATAGATATTTTGTTACACTGTTCAGCGTGGTTACTTACTTGGATGTAAACTCATACACCTCCATTCATGCAGTTTGGTGTGTGCTAGCTTAAATATGTGGCAAATGTCACATACATTAGTTTTGCATTGAAGTAATAATTTGAAGGCACTATTTTCTGGCTTAGACATACCTTGAGGAAGCGTTATTCTGTCCAACACAGTATTATAGTGTATAGTTTCTATTTTCCTCAGCAATAACCCTCAGGAAGGCCAGATGATGGTACAATCCAGGCCACTGTGCATAGTTATCAGCCCACATTATTTCAGGACAGTTGTATTGACAATCTATAATAATTGACAGGAGGCAAACTTCACTGATCTATCTCATGGTTGATGTGTCACATTACACAGAGACAAAGTGGTTGTGTAAGTGCTATTTATTGAAAAGTGCTGTAGTGCTATATGTACATTGTCCATGATTGTGAGTCCATTATAGTGACATCTTCCATTGTGATCCTACACAAGTGCAAAAGGACATGTCATTGTACATGCTGGAGTGAAGTGTCAGACAGTGCAGAGGGACAGGATTTGCCAATGAGTTAGTGACAGACAATCACAGGGCAGGCTGACAAGATAAACAGTGGGTTGCAGAACAGTGCTTGAGTACAGTTGTTGCAAGACTGGCATGTTACAAAGCACAGGACCTTGGTAATAGGTGGCCATGTGGCAGGGACTAGTGCTACCGGGTAGTCTTACGTGTGAAGGTGATCTGTTCCTGGTCTTCATCTTCTGATGTGTGTGTTGCCTCCTCTGCACTTGGTGGTGGTGGTTGGGAAGGGGCAACACACACCTCAGTGTGTGTAGACGTGGAGTCAGACATCCCGGTAGCTGCTAACTGTGGGGGTCTTAAGGGCAGTACTGCAGCAAGGAGGATCTGCTGGTTCTTAGGAATAGCAGCCACATCACGGTGGTAGGCAGCCAGGTCGGCCCTGAGGGGTTCAATGTTGCATTCGTGCACGTGTTGACAGAATTGCTGTTGTAGGTATTGGGTCAACTGTATTACAGCTTTGCTGATTTCCTTCAGCCTTTTTTCTACTTCCTGCAAGATAGTTGTTCGCCTTTGCATAGCTGCTGCCTGTTCTTCAGTTGACATCATGCACAAATGCACTCCCTCTAGGCTGGCTGCCATAGTTTGCATCCCCACCCGCACCTCCTTGGCCAGCTCCCACTGTACTCCAACTGCAGTTCTCTCAAAACTGGTGCCAGTGTCGTCAGGGTCCTCAGCTGTGTTGGAGCTGGCAGGTCGTACAGTAGGGGTTGTGGGTGGGTCCTCTGTGATGGCTGCTAGTTATGTGCTCCTCCTTGTGACTGAAGATGGGGTCTGGAGGGTTTCAAGGACATCTTGGAGGGTCTGCTGGCTGATGTCATCCATGTCCTCAGGGTAGTCCTGGACAGGCATATCCGCAGGAGATCCATCGTCCTCTGCAATGAAATACAGTACAATTAGTGTGTCTGTATTGTGGCATTTGTAATGTGACATGCCTGCCTTGCGATTATTTTCACATTGTGATATTGGTTCCTGTTCATTGTTCCTGTCTTTCAGATTGGCATTCTCCCAGGCCTATGCCCCACCTGCATGTCACATGTATTGTGGTCAGTTTGTGGACTTGTCAGCATCATCTCCTCTAGGTGTTGGTTCTGGCCAAATAGTGAATTGCCACCTTCCTGTCCTACACAACCCTCCGTCTACTTCCATTCTCATGGTGAGGCCTTCCACTGGCTGGGGGTGCTCTGATGACACCAGCACCACACTTAACAATCTGGACCTGTCCCAGTCCCTGATCTTTCACAACCACCTATATGTAGTTGAAATGTAGCACATATTATGTATAGCATTGTTATGGCACAAAATGGATGTCAGAATTGGCAATGTCTACTGCTGATGTGGGGGAATGTGTGGTACATTGGATTGCCCTGATAGTTGTAGCAGTGTCCTATTTCCTCCTCTGACTGTGCAGGTGTATTTCTGTGACCAGTTACATGTGTCCTCCACCTCAATGCTGTTGTCTGAGCAGTATGACATTTGGGATGTTGCATTGTGACCCAGGCACAGGGTGGACCCTGACATATGCAGCATGGGTATGACATTAGTGCTGTGTATCTCCTAATGTTGATGACATTGGCTGATGTTTGCGGCAACTGTGGACATTCACATTTGACAGGACTGGAACATTTGTCTTGTTTCAGGGGATTGTTAACATTTTCATCCTGAACCCTCTAATTTGGGTGTTTTAGATCCATGGGGACGTTACTGCCATTAGCTACTTGACCTGCACATAGCGGAGGTGGTAGTGGCAACTGTTGTCAATGTTACATTCCACTTGCAGGTATGGCCAGAAGTTGTTAATTGGGCCCTAGTTAATGTAGGGAGTATAGTGGCTGACGTGTGATGGGATGCCAGTTTGACATTGTGCCCTTCCCTCCTGGCCTGGCTTTACCTTTGCAGCATCCTTGGCATGGCAGCATACCCTCATGCAAAGGTTGTTGGTGTTGTGTAGTGGTGTGCCCAAGGTTTCCTCTGAATGGGCCATGCCCCCGTGCCGTGCCCCTTTACCCATGCCACTCCCTGAATATCATTACTTACATGCATTGTGTAGTGGGTATTCCCACCCCGCTGGCAGTTAACATTTGTGCATTTTAATTCCCCATGCGACTTACCCTGCATGTGTGTTGTCTCCTGGTAGTCTACGCTGTCCTGTCCTTGAATCCCTGTGACGATCTCCTCAGGGATGACGGCTGCCACCATCTCCTACATGTGGTCCAGGGCCTTCTGGTGTGCTGGACTCCCACCTCCAGTCTGCAGTGCTGCCTTCCTGTTCCTGGCCATCGTTTCCTTGGTCCTGCTGTTGCAGTCATGCCAGCGGTTCTTGCACTCGATGACTGTTCTGCGTACTTCTGCCACACTGTTAATCTTGTCAACAATTTGTTGCCATATTGCCTCTCTCCTACTGATTGGCAACTTTGAGGTGACAAACAGTTGGTGCTGGTGTTCCGTCACCTCTTTCACCAGAATTTCCTGCTCCTCTGCACTGAAGCAACACTTTATTTTCTTCTTCTCCCTGTCCTGGGTCTTGTGTGGGTCATCCTGGCTGGTTCCTGGTCTGTTGTCATCTTCCTGGTGTCTGTGCAAGCATCTGGGATCCATTTTGGCTCTCCTCTGCAAAAATTGCTCTGTTTGCTGTGAGTTTTGACGCAATTGCGTCAAAAAACACTGCATATCCGGTTTGCGGTGTTGTAAAACGGCTCACAGTCATTTCCGCCGCGTTAACGTCGTTTTCCTTTATGACGTGACGCTGTGGTGTGCGTCAGAGAAAATGCCTCACACCTGTGGTTTGCGCTGCCGTGCGTCAAAGTATAAATTTGACACCCGCACGGGCGCAAGAAATGGCGCAGCCAGCGGTAATATTTTTTATGCAAAACTGCGTCGGCGCAGTTTGGCTTCAAAAAGTATAAATACGGGCCTAAGTTTGTGTAGCTGAGCCATCTGGAGCCTTCCCCTATCCCTCTCCCTGAATCTCTCTCAGCCCCTCCTTGCTACTCCCTATTCACCTCCCCTTTAGTATAAGCATTCCCCATTTTACAGCGAATCCTCTCATTTACTACCAAAATGTATACTTATGTGTGTGGGGACTCCACATTCAGGGCAGAGATCTCTCCACAGAAAAAAATAGGATGGACAGAAGCGTAAACTCCATACATAGGTTTGTAAATAGCATTTTGCAGTATGTTTTGTAATATTCCAAAACATACTACAAAATGCAGTTTATGAATAGGCACCTATGTATTGCAACTGCCATGCTAATCTAACTCCTCTGTGACATGGATAGTATGCAGAATTCTAAATCAGACATTTTGTGAAGTCACACTTCTCCAACTGACGCTGGGACATCCAACTCAGGCAGCTAAATGCATGATTACTGAAGGGATTCAAATAGCCTTGTGTGCAGGGCTTGATGTTGAACATCTTTTATAAGCAACTAATTTGGCCGTATCTATATCGCCACATTCTGTCACAGGAGTAACCCCGTTTAAATTGTTGAGGTGAAAGGAACCCAAAAGCAAGCCGATTTCACACAAATCAGCAATATGATCAAATGCAGATGAAATTGTTAAAATAAAAATGTGTTCTAGGCTTTTATCTAAGCAGATGAATGGAAACCATTATACAGATTCGAGAAGATAAGCACATTCTCAACTTCACAGGTGGGGCTTAGATTCGTATTAAACAACCTTTTATTGGGATCCAAGGGTGACCACGAAAGCATCTGTATTGTCGGATGGAGAGAGGTGTACTAGTTCCAATTACCTTTAAACAATTGGAGATTATAAGGAATCATAAATGAAATGTAAATTCTGGTTATTTTCAACACAGTGTTTCTATCTTAACTACAGATATAACACTGGTATCATTCGCTAATATCTCTCATAAATGTGACAAAACTCGACCAGATGACATTTCATGACAATTTTCAAGTCATGATACCCGTCGTACTGACGATCTTTATTCTCCTCTGCTGTCTCAGCTCCCTTCGCATACATTATGGCTGGGGCAGGCATAATGTAGCGCAATGGCTTACAAAATGGCACAACACATACATTGCGCCACTTTGTAAATATGGTGTGGTGTTTTTGGCCATCTGATGTCACATTAGCGTAAAAAATTGATGCTAATGTGTCATTAGAATTGTCCTAGGCCCTCTAAAATCTGGGCCAAGGTTACCTGTCTCTGGTAGTGTCCCCTCAGACAGTAGTGATTCTGGCACATCTGCCTCTATTCCTCCTTCTGCCCCCATTCTAACTGCTGACTCCATTCCACCACTTGGCCCCATTTCAACAACTGCCCCTTAGAAAACCCATCCTAATATTCTCTGCTCACCAAATTCTCCAACTCCCTCCACTATTCCACTTATCTCTAAATCACATCAGACCCTGAAACACTCCAATACCGATAAACGTCACCATGCCCATAAACATTCTTCTCCATAATCCCCCGGTTCTGTCACTCCTAGCCGTTTAAACTAATTCTAAAATGCTGACCCCGTATCAAAAAATGGGGGCTCTCAGACTAAAATCTGCTCTAGGAAGATGGAAAGCCCCTTGAGGAGGACATTGCTGCACGTGTTAGGAGGCAAACACAATTCCAGGAGGCAACTGTTAAAAAACTGATACGACACTATTTTTTCTGGTCCAACTCCGGACTTTTATTTGTATTTATTTTTTAAAAGGCATTTAATCACCCACAGGAACAAAAGTGTTGTTGTCCCTTTTTAAAAGTTACGAAACAATAACGCTGAATATTTTTTGTGTCTGTCGTTAACTTGCAGATATTGGTTGCTGTTAAAAATATTATAACGTTTGCCATATGGAAATGCATATTTTAATATATTGCTTCTGTTAACCATTTACGTAAATGTTCAGGTCATTTGATTTCCTGTGAGTTGCATTGTGGGAAATGTAGATAATCCCCTTTCCCTTTTGTGTTAGAGGAACTGGGAGTAGTGTTATGAGGAGCTAGTGAGTGTGGCATGTAGCGTGGAAGTTTGAGTGACTAAATGTAACATTTTATAGTTTGGTGTTAAACTGTAGGAATACCATCAGGTGTTGGGGTTCACATAGAGTACATACCATAGTTTAAGTGTGCCTTTACTAGGTTGACTATATGTAGGAGGCTGGCCTGGCTTATAGGGGGTACCGTGTGGTACTTATACCTTGTGCCAGGTCCAGTTATCCCTTATTAGTAGATTAGAGGTTTTCTAGCAGCTTAGGCTGATAGAAGTAGCTATAGGAGAGCAGCTTAGGCTGAACTAGGAGACATGCAAAGCTCCTACTATACCAATTATATCACTTAGCACTATATCATTAGAAAACACAATACTCAGAGTTACAAAAAATAAAGGTACTTTATTTTAGTGACAATATGCCAAAAGTATCTCAGAGGATATACTCCTTAGGAGGTACGTATATATACACAAAATATACACACAAACCAAATCAGGTAAGTAAACAGTTAGAAAAGTAGTGCAAACACTGTAGAACACAATAGAATGCAATAGGGAAAAATAGGCCTAGGGGCAACACAAACCATATACTCCAAAAGTGGAATGCAAACCACGAATGGACCCCAGACCTAGTGTACTGTGTAGTGAGTCACTGGGAGTGTAAGAAAACACTAAGGGTGTCCAAGATACCCCACCCCAAGACCCTGAAAAGTAGGAGTAAAGTTACCCTACTACCCCAGAAAGACAGTAAAGTCTAGATAGGGGATTCTGCAAAGACAAAAACTGACTGCAAAGCACTGAAGACGGATTTCTGGACCTGAGGATCTTCAAATGAAGGGGACCAAGTCCAAAAGTCATGCAAGTGTCTGGGGGGGCAGGAGCCCACTAAACCCCGGATGAAGGTGCAAAAGGGCTGCCTCAGGGTGGAAGAAGCCGAAGATTCTGCAACAACGGAAGGTACGAGGAACTTCTCCTTTGGTCAGAAGATGTCCCACGGTGTGCTGGAGGATGCAGAGTTGTTTCCACGCAGAAAGACTGCAAACAAGCCTTGCTAGCTGCAAGAGTCGCAGTTGAGGATTTTGGGTGCTGCTGGGGCCCAGGAAGGACCAGGAGGTCGCCCCTTGGAGGAGGAAACAGAGGGGGCGCTCAGCAACTCAAAGAGCCTCCGCAGAAGGAGGCAGCACCGGCAGAAGTACCTGAACGGGCACTTAGAAGATCTCAGGACAGTGGTCGACTCAGAGTCACAAAGGAGGGTCCTCTGCACTCCCTCTAGGCTGCCTGCTATGCTCTCCATCCCCACCCACACCTGCTATGCCAGCTCCCACTGGAATCCTACCGATATCCTCTGAAAGGTAATATCTGGGTCCTCAGAGTCCAGGGCTGTAAAAAGACTGGTTGGTGCTGTGTGTTGGCAGTTGGGTGGTTCATGTGAAGATCCCACAACACTGTGGGGGTCATTCTGACCCTGGCGGTCTTGGACCGCCAGGGCGCAGAACGACGGAAGCACCGCCAACAGGCTGGCGGTGCTTCAAAGTCCATTCCGACCGTGGCGGTAAAGCCGCGGTCGGAAAACCGGGGCCGGCGGTTTCCCGCCGTTTTTGCCCCGGCTGGGCGAATCCGCCAGGGCAGCGCTGCCCTGGGGATTCTGACCCCCTTCCTGCCAGCCTGTTTCTGGCGGTTTACACCACAGGAAGAGGCTGGCGGGAACGGGTGTCCTGGGGCCCCTGGGGGCCCCTGCACTGCCCATGCCACTGGCATGGGCAGTGCAGGGGCCCCCTAACAGGGCCCCAGCCTGCTTTTTACTGTCTGCCTAGCAGACAGTGAAAAGCGCGACGGGTGCAGCTGCACCCGTCGCACACCTGCAACACCGCCGGCTCCATTCGGAGCCGGCTTCAATGTTGCAGGCCCCCTTCCCGCTGGGCCGGCGGGCGCTAACATTGTTAGCGCCCGCTGGCCCAGCGGGAAGGTCGGAATGCGGGAAGCGGTATTTTGGCCGCCGCCCGCCAGAGTTAGAATGAGGGCCTGTGTGTCTTCCTGTGACTGGAGTGGTGCCTGGAAGGAACTCAGGACTTCCTGGAGAGTCTTTCATTGATGGTTGACAGCTAGTCATCCATGTCATCTGTAAAATCCAGGACAGGCAGGTTAGCAGGATGTAAGCCATCATCCTATGCAATGAGATAGTGAAATGTACCCCTTTCATTGACTTGGCTGTATAAACTTTGCAAGTCATGGGTGTTGTTCCAGATTTGTGTTCACTCCGCAAGTGGAGATGTTCAGATATACTTGGAATTTGTTCTTACAGATATTTGAGTTATTACCTGACTCATCTGCCACCCTGCGTGTGTTGTTGGAGTGACAGTAGGGAGTGAGCTGTCCACATGCATCCTCCTATACACTTTGAGTGATGTATCCAGCATCCTGCACCACCTACTATGAGATTCAACTACATTGTGTGTATATGAGCAAACATGATTTTCTCCCTTTCTGCAGGAAAATGCTCATCCGTGCATCTCAGGTTTCAGCAAACACAACACAGAACAGAAATATCAACACTTATTGGAGATGTCTGGGTCTGAAAATCGAGCCACCTCTCCGATAGTGTAGGGGCAGGTCCACCTGTAAAGCATGGAAGGGAGAAATGTGCTCAATGTCTGTGCACTATACAACACTTCCAAATACAAATACTATGTGTAATATTAAATCAGAAAGTCAAGCCTCTCAGACATGATGATACTGCATCCGAAAGCCACTTTCCTGGAGGACTGCAATACCAGTCACCCAGCTATTATGACTAAGAACAATGTAAAACACACAGGTACAATGTACAGAGGTTAGTAACACAAAAGGATGATGGACGGAGTGCTGACAATGCAAACACTCACCCCCAGTCACAGATCTGGGTTTAATCCATCGTTCTTTTGCTCACCATGCCACCTCCAGTTCAGACCCAGCCATATGCAAATCAGTCTTGACCCTGTTCCTCATGGGAACAGTCCAGCCCGAACTGCCAGGCCAGGTCCTCCCTGGACCGGAAACAAGCATCCTGGGACCGGTTTCAGGGTATCACCCTTCTTCAGCCAGGCTAGCTTGATTCCAGTGGCACAGTGAGCAAGGGACCCACATCTGGGCATACCCTTCCCACTTAGGGCAACATTAGTAACACAAAAGGATGATGGACAGAGTGCTGACAATGCAAACACTCACCCCCAGTCACAGATCTGGGTTTAATCCATCGTCCATCATCCTTTTGTGTTGCTAATGTCGCCCTATGTGGGAAGGGTATGCCCAGACGTGGGTCCCGTGCTTCCCATGCCACTGATTTAAAGCTAGCCTGGCTGATGAGGGGTGAAACCTCGAAACCGGTCCCAGGATGATTGTTTCCAGTCCAGGGAAGACCTGGCCTGGCAGTTCGGGCTGGACTGTTCTCATGGGGAACAGGGTCAAGACTGATTTGCATATGGCTGGGTCCAAACTGAAATGGCATGGGCAGCAAAAAAACAATGGATTAAACCCAGATCTGTGACTGGGGTGAGTGTTTGCATTGTCAGCACTCCGTCCATCATCCTTTTGTGTTGACAAAGTATAGAGGGCCAGGGACAGTTGTTACCCCTCAATTTGTATAATTTGCTTCATTTAATATGTTGCACCAAACATTGAGATATGAACCCGTGTGCATTACTTTTGGCATCCATCCCTAATTTAATTGTGGCACAACAAAGTCCAAATATCAGTCTATCCCTGAGGTCAGCTATAACTTCTTACTTATGTGTCAGAATCCAGTTCAGACATGTATCGGAAGAAATTGAGGGACACATTATTTCTTAAAAATATCTGGATTTAAAACATGTCTTTCCTGATACACTCACAGACCATGCATAAAACACATATTAGAGCCACATTTGCATCATCTATTGACGTGAAGGCAGCACTAATTTACAGGCTCCTGTTGTGTTTTGTAAGTTAGTACAGCTGTGGCATCAACAAATGACGGTAATATGTAGGAATGATTGTATAACTCACAGGCAACTGTATGTTTAACTTGCATTCCACATGTCCAAAAACATTGCCTGCAGCATATGAACAAATATGCTACTGTCACTACAGAGCATTTAACTGTGCACATTACTCTGATTTGTACTCACCGACAGGGCCACCAATCACAATCCCCAGGTGGACCAGCAGGTCTTGTTCCTCGGGTAACCAGGTCAGCCCAACGGATTCAGCTGGTGGTCGTTGCGCAGTGTGTTGTAGATTCACTTGAGATGGTACAGGACCTTTGCCCACCGGAGCCTCCCTGCCTCTGTGTGATACCCCTGTATCACACGCCCACCTGCTTTGATCATTAAGGGTAGGAAGTGGCACACCAGTCAAATAAATCCACCCAGCTCCTCCTCTCCCATCCTGCCAAGACGAGGCCTACCCAACATGTTTGCACAAAAAAAGGGAATAAAGGGGTACAGAGGAGAATGAAGGGAAAGTAGGAGAGGGAAATGAAAACAAATTACCAAAATACAGCCCAACTATCCCCAAACTAACACTACCCACAACAGACTCCCAACAGTACAAAGACAAATTTATACACCAGAAATGAAAAAAAATACACTTACACAGGATACCAAAGACACGTAGGAAACACAAAAAGACAATTTAAAGACCACACAGGAGACAAAATCACAAAATGCACAGAAAGACAAGTCAAAACACAGCCACACAGTCAGGAAATATCACAGACTGCAAAGTGAAAGTACACCCACTGTACCAATTCTGTACACAGGATATCCTATTACATCACTTCCTGCCACAAATGCGGGGTGTTTTTATTCTTATGCGACAAAATATTATAACGCTTATAGTCTGTGCGTAATTGTTTTTGACGCACATGTTAGAAATAACCCTGCATCCATATTTTCAAATATGTTTCATACTTAACCAATTTCATGGGGTCCAGTGTGGCAATTACCGCTCAGGGCCAATGGATGTATCATGGCAATGAGCGTCATTTTTTGACGCATGTGTGTCTTTTTTGACGCGTATGCGTCAAAATTTCTTTCTTTGACTGGGTTTGGGTCATTTCTCATTTTTAATAGTACATGACGTGTGACAATACAGAGATAGGCTGATTGCACCAACATTGTTCATTCCGGTGTATGGGCACATGTGACAGATCATACTACTGCAGACCATGATCCTCTAGTTGTTGTACCGGATTTGCGCTCTTCACTGATGCAATAGATGACCAAACGTGTGGAATACAAATAGGTATTACCCAGTTTGGGCATGTTTTGCGTCAAGAGAGGATAGCAAGGCTACGCAAATCAATACAGTAACTAAATGCCTATGGGGGTTATTCTAACTTTGGAGGAGGTGTTAATCCGTCCCAAAAGTGACGGAAAAGTGACGGATTTACCACCAGCCGTATTACGAGTCCATTATATCCTATGGAACTCGTAATACGGCTGGTGGTATATCCGTCACTTTACCGTCACTTTTGGGACGGATTAACACTCCTCCAAAGTTAGAATAACCCCCTATGTGTCAATGTGTGTGAATTGGCTCTTACTATTGTAGTTGTCCGACTGTGTGAACATCACAAGACACGTTTTCTCAAATCTGCTTGTATGCATGTGGAGTCAATGTGTCCAACCATCAGATGCTATTCAGTGTGGAAATGACAAAGGAAATGTGTTTGTCATACAGGTAGCAACAAATGCTGGGTGAACTTCCTAGGTTTTTTGGGACATAAGCACCACCAATGACAAACCATGCACAGGATAGATCGAAGACGGGTGATCACGGCAATGTTCCAAGACTAAGCCATCACATGTCCTTGAATGTTGGATACTACTTCCTAGGCACTTGTTTGTATAGTACCCATGAGTCAGGCATTGGAAAATGCTATATGGGTACGGTGTTTGTGACACCGAGTCCCAAATACAATCCACAAATGTCATGTCACGCCACAGTTGGGGTCATATAAATGAGCCATGTTTCTCCTGTGGCAGTGGAGGACCAGCAGACCACGCAGCACATGTTCACATATTTCCTGTGGTAAATTGCATAAAGGTGTCCGGTTCAAGTGTGTGGGGCCATGTGTAGCCTGAGTCATTATTGGGGTCCATGTTGTCACATTTACGTGCAGGTCTAGTCATGAGTCTGTGGAGCCATTTCCTGCATTTACAAAGTATCCTTCACAGCTGAATTGAAGGAAAGCCGAAGAGGAATTGATAACATACATGGGGATAGTCCAGCTATGGCACTGCAGACGTGTTATGAGACTGACAACAGGGCAACCTTGGTGTGCTGACAAAGTTAGTGGATCAGGAATTTTAAACCGGCAGGTTTACTCACAACATTTGTAAACAGGTTGGCCTCCAATATTCCCACTGCATCCGGGAACATCAGTGCCTCTGTGCTGATTAATCTCACAGCTATTCACCACGCAAGCCCCATCAATATGTTGGGGACAATGTGAATCAGCGTGTGGACTATCTGGGTCCTAATATGTGTTGACATTTCATGAACATTATCTGACGTTGTTTGTTGTGCTGGGGGCACCATACCCAATCCAGGCATACAGCCATGGTACACTGTCACTATTTGTCACTCATGCATACATGAAACCCAGACAAGGGATGGGCCATGATTAGGCTATTTGGAGACAAGTTCCACTCCATGGTACGATAAGTAAACTGATTATGCTATACAATGTATTTGAGCATTCATTGTAGACCCACCTGACACAATACCCCAGGAGGAAAGTGAGGGCTTGGAAAGCAACTATGAGACAAATGTAGCCACAGAGAACCTTTATGGTAACGCAAAGACAGGAACCAGTCAGGCTAGCAGGATGCAGGGTCAAACAGGATCACAAATTTAACAAGGCAAATATACAGTGAGCAGACTGAGACTGGTCAAAGCTGGAACAACACTGTGGAAAATGTAAACTGTTTTTGTCCTGTGTGCTGCAACGTTACACAATAACCCAAGGCCTGTGTTACACAAGTGATTTATACGGCAATGCATAACAGTGTTATACATAAAATGTCGGCTTCTATGCTGTTCCAGGTAGCTGCAAGGGCAGTGCATTTTCAAATGGCTGGTCTGCATGGATATGCTCACAGGTGTGTGCAGCTTCAGTCTCTCACAAGTCCTGTAGGTGAGAATCAAGTTCAAAGGGCCAACAGTACCTTTCACATGGGAAGCAATGTACAGGTCCTACTGTAACGCCGCGCTTAGACGCGGCATCTCTTTCGGTCCTCGCAGCTGGAACACACTGCCGACATTCGGAGCGCCGTTCCCCGCGATTTTTGGTTGCGCGTCCTGGGAAGCATATATTTCGCTCCCGGTCGCGCTACACTTACCTTTAGCCCCTCTGTTCTTCTTTTTGTTGGTGGTGGGTTTTTCTGGTCTTTTTCTTCCTGTCTCTGTCCATGCTTGTGTCCATCTTGTCTTCTTCGTGTTTTGTGTCCCAGCATGCTCTAGTTTTCTTTTATACTACTTTCTTTTTTCCTATTCTGGTCTATGGGCTCTTCTCAATTCAAGATGGTGTTCTTTCCTGTGATGCCACTTCCCTTTTTCTCAGTATATAAGTCAGTCAGTCTTGTTCTACCTTGCGTTGCAAACACCTCCTTCTGGTTGTGCTCTTCACTCCTGTTTTTTCTTCCAGCTTTTGCCTTGGGATATTTGCCTGTTCTTCGTTCCTGCTTTTTCCCTTGGGACATTTTGCCTATTTTTGTTCCTGTTGTCAAGTCCTGTTTTTTCTTATTTTTCTTCAGGAGATCCTGTTAGAGGTTTTTCCCCAGTGTTGTTTTTTTTTCCCTCTGGTACTCCTTCTGGAGGGTACAGTCTGCTTTGGCGTTGCCTGTCAAGCGGCACCGTGGCTACTAGAAGGGGTCGCCCTTATCTGGGAGTATCCAGAACCTGTAGAAGCCCAGGTATATTCGCCAACCCAGTATCCAGAGGTGAGAAGTCCAACGCAGTAGGTAACACCTACAGACTACAAGGCAATGCGTTATTCAACCAGAAGTCTATGCAGACAGAAGAACAATGACTATGGCATACCATACTAAAGAGGGAAGCACACTGGATTCAGAATGTAAGTCTGGGTGTGTGTAGATGATGGATTATCTGGGTACACATATTCCCTTTCCACGGTCCTTTGCAGAAGGGTGGGGTGAGACAGGGAACATGGCAGTGGCAGGACTTAATACTTGGGCTGGCATGTGCAGGGGATGTCTTGTGAGCAATGCTAGTCATACCTGGGGCACTCGTGCTATCCATTTGCTGCTTATATGGAATTCTTGTCACACATACTCCTTGCAACGATAGCTGATGTAACACCTACTGATGTCAAGTGTCTGGTCATACCTTCTTGTCACCAATGCAATAGCACATCCACTGCCTCATGTATGAGGCATTTTGTTACCTTGTTGACTGATGGTGTCTTAGTTGTGTGCCATATGGTGAAATGAACCATGTTGCCAACATGTATGTGTGAAATAGCTGTGGTCCTCTGATATTGCCCTTCAAATGTGAAATGGACAGGATATATGTCATTTACAGTGTGTGTGAAGTTGGCTGTACAATCATACCCATCAAATATGATGTGGAATTTTCTGTATCCTAATCTGTATTTCTGCAATGCTCCATGAGGCTACACTCTCATTCTGATTGTTAGGAATAATGTTATGCAAAAATGATTACCCAGACCATGATATAGTGAATAGTATAGGTGTTTATTGACATATGATAAGACAGTGGTGATGGATGAGTAGAGTTAAAAGAAATTTTGGACAATATGTTGTCTCTGAAGCAATCCTGCAGCTGTGTTTGGATGGTCCCCCTCATGTTGATGGACAGCATCCTCCTCTTCAGGCATTTGTGGGTCGGGTTCATATAGGGGAATGTTCCTTAATACCCATATGTTGTGCAGGATGGCACAGGTCAAAATGATTTTGTACACCATTTCAGGTGAGAAAAGAGACGCCTTAGGCAAAGCACAATAGGGTAGTAAGGGTGAAAGGCGCCGCACATCTAGGCAGTAAAACAATAATTTTACACAAGTAACAAAGTAACAGCAAGATCAGGTGCAAACTGGCCCAGTGCCTTACTACCCGGTAGGCACCAAAAAGGGTATTGGGATACCCGAAGACAAAATTGGACAAGAATGGCCACAGCACACCGATAGTATAGTCCAATAGTGTGGCAGGGATGAGTGACCCTTATCTTATGTTACTATGAAGCAAAGTTGAAAGGAGTCTCAAGTCCTGTTTGTAGAGGGTGTCTTTTATTTGTAGATACTGGAAATCATTGTGTCATCAGCGTGATACAGCCAACACGTGTTTCGTCACACCAGTGACTTTATCAAGGCTGCAAAAATGATAATTAAAACAAGAGTTTTCGGCATATAGAAGTATATGGGCACAAAAATGTGTTTGTACGAGAGCACGTGAAGGAGACTCCAAAAATGGTAATAATGACCAGTGAGCTCTGTGTAAGGCAAAGTGGGTATTAAAATGAAAGGTGGATAGGTGAGAGGTTAGAAAATCTGGAAAACATAATAAGTGATTAGGGCCCGAAGTGCAAGATTTGAGAAGAAGTGTGAATCACCGTGTTGTGTAATCTAGAAATACTGTGTTCAAAGGTATATGGACAGAATATAAGGTGGATAGAAACCATTATGTTACTGGAATAAGTGAGAAACGAGTGTAAGGTAAAAGGAAAGACTGAGACAAAGAGATCAGATAAGTAGAAGAGTAAAGATATAGTAATGGGGTTGAAAAATCAAACGGAAGGACCACGTGAGTGGCTCATACCTGGGCCAGCCGGCCAGGAAGGTGCGTGACAAAGGTAAGTAATGGGGGAGCCGCGTGATCAACGAGCTATTTTGGACGAGTACTGATCAATAGCTCGTTGACACACGTCCCTTCGCCACTTCAGGTTCCGACCACAGGCTTACCAGGGTCTGCATTCATGTTCTCTCACTCAACCATATTCTCATTAGTTCCACTCTAAGAAGTCACCACTTACGTCCCTGAGCCCATTCAACCGATCACGCGGCTCCCCCATTACTTACCTTTACACAACACGGTGATTCACACTTCTTCTCAAATCTTGCACTTCGGGCCCTAATCACTTATTATGTTTTCCAGATTTTCTAACCTCTCACCTATCCACCTTTCATTTTAATACCCACTTTGCCTTACACAGAGCTCACTGGTCATTATTACCATTTTTGGAGTCTCCTTCACGTGCTCTCGTACAAACACATTTTTGTGCCCATATACTTCTATATGCCGAAAACTCTTGTTTTAATTATCATTTTTGCAGCCTTGATAAAGTCACTGGTGTGACGAAACACGTGTTGGCTGTATCACGCTGATGACACAATGATTTCCAGTATCTACAAATAAAAGACACCCTCTACAAACAGGACTTGAGACTCCTTTCAACTTTGCTTCATAGTAACATAAGATAAGGGTCACTCATCCCTGCCACACTATTGGACTATACTATCGGTGTGCTGTGGCCATTCTTGTCCAACCATTTCAGGTGAGTATAGTAGACTTCTTCCGGTGATGTCGAGGCACCTGAATCTTGACTTCAGGATGCCAAAGGTCCTCTCAACTATGGTGCGTGTCCTCTGATGTGCCTCATTATAGGCACGCTATGCTGCAGTGCTTGGCTTTGCAAATGGGGTCATGATCCATGGCTGGATCCCATACCCCTGATCAGCTGAAAGAGAAAATGAGTGAGAACATGTTGATGTAGCTTGCACCATGATTATCACTTTGCATGGCAGTTGTTCTCTTGTGTTATCGGTG